>NC_067486.1:69087840-69387840 GCF_947179515.1 Apodemus sylvaticus
GATGGGTGGTGGGTGGATGGGTGGTGGATGGGTGGTGGATGGATGGATGGGTGGGTGGATGGTGGATGGATGGATAGGTGGGTGTATGGGTGTATGGGTGGTGGATGGATAGATAGGTGACTGGATGGGTGGTGGATGGATGGGTGGGTGGGTAGATGGTAGGTAGATGGATGGATGGATAGATGGGTGGATGGGTAGATGGGTGGTGGATGGATGAATGGGTGGGTGGATGGTGGGTGAGTGGTTGGGTGGTTGGCATGTGAGCATGTATGCAGCAAAAAGCTATGTAGAGCAAATGAGACTGAAGTGGGAAGAGTGTAGGCGTGGGGGAGGAGGGACAGGGACAGATACAGAGACAGAGAGAGTGCTTGGACAAGGGTGAGGAAAATGGCCTGGTCTTACCTTCATTAAGCAGCCAGCAAATACAAGGAAACCTTTTGAGTGCAGATGCTTGGCCAGTGAGAACCCAAATCCAGAGTCACAGCCTGTGATCAGGATGGCTTTGCCTCTAGCCTGTCGTGGAGGGTGAGACTCACGTTAGGAACCCAGGGCCCTTCAGTAGAGTAGCCAGCCCTCCCCAGCCCTCTGGGCCGCGCTACTAGCACATGCCAGGTGGCCAAGCCTCATCCTCCGAGCTGGCTCTCACGGTCTGGAGAACTACAAGCACCAAGGCATACTGAGACTCAGAACCAGGGGTCGGGGTCCAGCCTAGAGTCTGCCACCAACAAGATTCGGGGGAAACGGCTCCTGCTCTCGGGTCTCAGTGCTCTCATCTGTAGTCACCACAGAGCTTGCTGTCCTTGTCATCTCCATCAAAGCCAGGCTCCTGCAGCACACTTCCCGAGTGCAAGGTGCTCTGTTCATCCCACGCCCACCCCTAACCATAACCCACAGATCTGTGGTTCTCAACCTTCCTAATGCTGGGAGCCTTTAATATAGCTCCTCAGGTTGTGGCAATCTCCAACCATAAAACTATTTCCGTTGCTACTTCATAACTGTAATTTTGCGACTGTTATGAATTGTAATATAAAGATCTGTGTTTTCCAGAGGTCTTCGGTGACCCCTGTAAAAGGTCATTCAACCCCACCCCCAAATCGGTCATGACCCACAGGTTGAGAACCACTATCTTAAGAGTAAGTGTGGGGCTGGTGAGATGGTTCAGCGGTTAAGAGCACTGACTGCTCTTCCGAAGGTCCTGAGTTCAAATCCCAACAACCACATGGTGGCTCACAACCATCTATAATGAGATCTGACTCCCTCTTCTGGAGTGTCTGAAGACAGCTACAGTGTACTTACATATATAAATAAAAAAATCGCAAAAAAAAAAAAAGTAAGTGTGATCATTTCATGTCACCAGTGAGGATACAGAGATGCTTTCAAAATGTCCAATGCAATTAATGACAGGGCTGGAACCCAGACGGGGCTGAGAGACCCCAGAGCCTCACTCTGACCCTCCAGCTCCCTGGCTGGCGGGATAGAGTACACCATTATTGCTCCTCTATGCATGGGGAGAGGGTCTCCCTACTGATGGAGGGCCTCAGAGAAGGGTTAGGGGGAGTGTGTCTCGGAATGCCCTGACGGCTCCCAGGTAGCCACTGCCACTCACCACATCTGCCTGGCTGGCGTAGGTCCGACGGGCATCAGGGCTGAAGGATGCTGGGTAAAACAACAGCGTGTGTCTGAAAGAAAACAGGAAGCCGTGAATGCAAGGCCCTCTTCGCCCCCAGACCCCACTCCTGGGCAGAAATACCTTGGAAGGCCTTGAACCGCCATCTAGGCTAAGGGAGCTTTGACTTTCTCCCCGCCCTGGGGACTGCTCCTGCTGCCCCAGGCAGGCCACCAGCCATTACAGAGCCATCTCAGCCACCACACAAGAGATGCCTTCCTGAGAAGAAAGCCAACCCAAAGGCTACTTTTCCCAGAGGCTGTGCCAAAACTTGACTGGCCCATGGCCTGCTCCAGAAATGTTCACCCTCTGCTTTCCAGGGTACACAGATGGTCAGCACTCCAGGGCAATCAAAGCGTGCACGCGCTTTCAGAAGACAACCTTCTGCCGGATGCTGAGACGGCTTAGCGAGAAAAGGGTTATTACTGCCAAGGCTGACAACCTGGGATTCATCACTGGAACCCAGGGATACTACGAGAGAGAACGGTTCCTGCAGGTTGTCCTCTGACCTCTACACACACACACACACACACACACACACACACACACACACACTAAAAGCAAAGCCTTCTGTAGTCTGTGTTCTAACTCTCCCTAGGCTCAATGTTGCTTCCTGATAATTGTTTTTAAGCTCTGCATTTGAGGATAAATGCAGATATACACACCGTTAAGAAACAGTGCATAGGGGTTGGAGAGACGGCTCAGAGGCTAAGAGCAACGACTGCTCTTCCAGAGGTCCTGAGTTCAAATCCCAGCACCCACATGGTGGCTCACGACCATCTGTAATGGGATCGGATGCCCTCTTCTGCGGAGTCTGAAGACAGCTCCAGTGTACTCACAGACATAAAATAAATAAATGAAGAAGACGAAGAAGAAGGAGAAAAGGAAGAAGAGGAGAAGGAGGAGGAGGAAGAAGAAGAAACAATGTATAGAGCTCAGCTTCATGGATTCACAGAGGCAAGCTTATAATCACAGCTACCTGGGAAGGTAGATCAGGAGGATCACAAGTTCGAGGCCATCCTGGGGAACTCGGTGAGACCATACAGGGCTGTGGATACAGTTCAGTGGTCACGTGCTTTCCTATCACAGGCAAAATCCTAGGTTCGAGCCCTAGGACTAGAGAAAGAGGGCTGGGGAGAGGGAAGAGAAGAGAAGAGAAGAGAAGGAGAGGAGAGGAGAGGAGAGGAGAGGAGAGGAGAGGAGAGGAGAGGAGAGGAGAGGAGAGGAGAGGAAAGCAAAACAAAGCAAAGCAAAGGAAGTAAGCAGAGAGATGTCGGGTACCACTTGCCCTATGTCCATTAATGGTAGCATTGTCCACTGTGCGGCATCACAGTCAGGATACTGACAGAGACTCAACAGCGATGCAGCACAAACTTTCCATCTTTCTCTTTACCCTTTTCAGACACACACACACCTTTTAATCTGTTCTCTACCACTACCATTTCAAGAATGTGAGGCCAGGCATGGCGGCTTTGTCTGTAATCCCAGCGCTCGGGCTGGTGCAGAGAGACACACTGGAAGTTCTAAGCCAGCCTAGGCCACAAAGTCAAATTCTGTCTCAAAAACCACAACACAGCAAGGATGAAGAGAAGGCTATAAATGGTCGGCTGGGTCCAGCTTTCCACACGCAGCTTTGGTCTCTGGAAACTCGTCCAAATGGTTGGATACAAGCTTTCCTTTTCCTGTGTCTAAGTCAGGCTCTCTAATGCCGGCTGTTGTATAACTGCTTACTTGCTGAAGGTCATCTGGGTTGTTTCCAATTTGGATTTATTATGAATAAAGCTGCCGTGAAGATTCCTGGGCAGGATTCTGTATAAACATATTTCTCTTGGATAAACTCCCAGGAATGCGTTGGGTCACGCGGTCGGTACGTGCTTCATTCCTAAAGAAACTGGGGAGCTGCTTACCGCTGCAGAGGACTCGACGCAGATGACATTACCAGCGGAGAGGTGTGAGGACCCAGCGTCTCCACACACTTCCCAGAATTTGATGGTAGTGTGAGGGAGTCAGCTCTGCTGGAGCTGGAGTTGTGAGCTGCCATGCGGGTGCTGGGAACTGAACCCGGTTCCTTTGGAGGAACAGCCAATATTCTTAACCACTGAGCCGTTTCTCCAGCCCCCTACTCTAAAACTTTTATTTATTTGTTATGGATTTTTCAGACAGAGTCTCATGTAAGCCAGGGTAGCGTGGAACTTTTTTTTTTGTTTTTTCCTGAGACAGGGTTTCTCTGTATAGCCCTGGCTGTCCTGGAACTCACTCTGTAGACCAGGCTGGCCTTGAACTTAGAAATCCGCCTGCCTCTGCCTCCCAAAGTGCTGGGATTACAGGCGTGCGCCACCACCACCCGGCAGCATGGAACTTTCTACACAGACCAAACTGACTCTAACTGCCTGGCATCCTCCTGTCTCAGCATCCCAAGCAGCGCGATTATAGGCATATGATTTCACATCTTACCACTGCTTTTTTTTTTTTTAGCCATGTTGAAAACCGTGCATGACTATCTCGCCATGGTTTTACTTTTCACTTCTCTAATAGCTAAGGATGTTTATCTACCACCTGCCTCAGGCCAGAAGGCAGATAAATACCACAGTGGGGGTGATTAATAAGCAGCACAGCGGTTTAGGAAGGGAGAAAACCTAGCAGTTCTGCAAACCAGGAAGCACAACTTCACGGTGGTGGCAGGTGTGAGGAGGGGGGAGGTGAGGGGGAACTACTTCCTAGGCTGACAGATTCTTACTGTGACTTTACTTAGCAGGAGGGGATGGTGGGGGTGTCTTAGACCTCTGTCACAAAGGCACTAACCCACTATTGAAGGTGTCTTCATGACCTAACACCTCCTAAGACTTCACACACACACTGCTTTCAACTGTCAACTTGACAGGATTTGGAGACGCTCCGCTCTGTCTGTGAGGGCACTTTCAGAAAGGAGCCCCTTAGGGTGGGACAGCTACCCTCACTGGCTGCAGCATCTAGAAGAAGCCTGGGGAGAAAGCTGCTAGTCTACTCAGGCTTCTTCCTGAGCGGTGCCATCCAATCCAGCTCCCTCTGCCTTCCAGAGACTTTGGAGCAGTTCCTGGGCGCTCTGGCTCTCTGGCGTGTATTCAGGCATTGCTGGGACTAGCCAGCCTTTACTGGTTAAGCCAGTCTCATTCACCCCTTTAAAAGTTCCCCTTCCCTATTCCTCTAGAGAACCACAACATACCAGCACTACTATGGGGGGCAGGATTTCAGCATATGCATTTGGAGGTCACACAAGCATTCAGAGCGCAGCCCCGAGAATATATATCCTATGTGTGTCCACCTTCTGTGCGGACTCTTCGACTGATGATTTATTTGCCCCTTGAACCCTGGGAAGGCCTGTCTCCTGAGCCCTGGGGTCTGACAGGTAGGATGTTTAGGACTTTCCTGTGGAAAGAGTGGTCTACAAGGCCAGCCCTTCCTTTGGTTGTCCCTTCCTTACCTTGTCCCATTTTCTCTGTCGCAGACACTTAGGGCTTTTCCTGGGAGGCGTGACAGGGGTCTGGAGAGACGGGCAGCCAGCATCTCGGCACCAAGTTGTAAGGTGATCTGCTTCCTTCTGGTGGTTCTGAAACAAAATGCAGGCTCAGTGTCTTCCACTTGGGAGTTTAGTCAGGCACAGCCTTCTTCAAGTTATTAAAATTAACCGACTAGGCCCTGCTCAAGGTACAACCTCATAGGATAGAAAATTGGGACAAGGTGTGCCAGCAGCTCACAGGGTGACCATGGACGAGAGGTCACCCATGGGTGATAGGCAACATCGAACTAGGCCAGTGATCCTCAGACAAGGCTGTATGGCAGCTATTGGGGAGAACAGGGGAGAACAGGGTATGGCCTGGGGACAGAACAGGGGACGGTAGATCCAGCCTTGCGACATCATCTCGAAAGCTCGTGCCCAAGAACTGGGGTTTTTGAAAGTCACATAGTGCTCTTTATAATTGTGTGTTGGCCCACATTTGTAGCTATCCTCAGCTGTATGTGACCTACAGGCCGCAGGTCTGACACACCTGGTGGGGAATCTTCTGGGAGAGCAGCACTCTGGGAGAGCCACCAATTTACACTGTGTGCGTGTGCGCGTGTGTGTGTGCGTGTGTGTGTGCGTGCGTGTGTGTGTGTGTGTGTGTGTGTGTGTGTGTGTGTGTGTGTGTGGTTTCTAGCTCGGTGAGTGCTGTTCCCTCATCCAGGTTCCTGCTATGATCTGAGGGGATCAGGACACCGGCCTACACCACACCGTAACCCCATCCTCTGCCGGTGGCTTTTGCAGCCCTGCACTGACACAGGCCACTGGCTCAGTACGCCACCCCCCCCCCCTCACCCCAGACAACTTGAGGCTGTGAGATTGAATTTGTCAGTAACCCCTAGACTCTAGCCTAGAGCAGAGAGTATGGAGCTACAAGGTGAGGGTTGTAATGTTGTAAACTCTTCACATTACAACGTTTACAACATTAAACATACATACACAAACACACACTCCAGGCAGGGTAGCTCATGCTTGCACTCCTAGCATGTGCGTGGCTGAGGCAGGAGAATTGCAAGTTGGAAGTCCTCCTAGACTATATAGTGCCCAGCAGCCTGGGATATAAGACTGCAAAAAAAAAAAAATCAACGACAAACCGCCCCCCAAAACAAAACAAAACAATAACATAACAAAACCTGCACACAATGAGAAAACATACACTCCTCATCCTTACCCATTTAAGATTAAATTTAAGTACTTCATACACCATTTGGTGCCACCTAAGGTCCTATTCAGCACCATGGCGATTAAATGTCACATCGACAAGTCAAACCCAGACAAGACTAGTAATAAGACGGCTGACTAATCAGCCAAATCAATGCTCATCACAGGCAGGAGGGCATTTACCTCCTGTAATCTTCCGAAAGTGAAGAGAATCAGGGTCTCCTCCAGCTTGTGTTAGGTTTCCATTAGTAACTGCTGGTCAGCTTGCACATTGGTGGCCCTCTGCTCTGGTTAACAGTGATGCCTTCTGGCTGAAGGGCTAGGAGGGAGGC
Organism: Apodemus sylvaticus; assembly: GCF_947179515.1. NCBI lineage: Eukaryota > Metazoa > Chordata > Mammalia > Rodentia > Muridae > Apodemus > Apodemus sylvaticus. The sequence continues at coordinate 69,094,538 of NC_067486.1, forward strand.
TGGGAGGAGCCCCACAGGGCTGGAGCCCAGGGCTTTGGTCTCTTGCTGGCCCCTCCTTTGCATGACTGGCTGTAATCTGTGGCAGCCATCTTGCTAAAGAGGAGATCCCTGCTGGGAGGAATCTCTCCCTAGCCCACCCCAAGCACAACCGACAACCAACCACCTAGGCCTCGAGGCCAGTGTATTAGTCAGTTCTCTATGACTATGAATAAGTTCCCGGCACGGGGTGGGGTTTGGCCCACATTTCTGTTCTGAAGTTAAAGGTGCACATCTAGTTAAGGAGCTCCTGCTGGGAGTGCCAAGTTGTCACAAGACATCACAAGCCAGGAATCAGTAGCAGGAACTATACTCTCTCTTCCCTTTCATTCTTTCCTTCCCTCCCTCCCTCCATTCCTCCCTCCCGCCCTTCTCTCTCTCTCTCTCTCTCTCTCTCTCTCTCTCTCTCTCTCTCTCTCTCTCTCTCTCTCTGAGAGAAGGTAGTCTTGGCTGGCCTGGAGCTCATGCTGTATACTCGGCTGGCCTTGAACTCATAAAGATCGGCCTACATCTATGAGCACCGGAATCAAAGCATGAGTTGCCACGCCTGGCACACAGACTTCAGACTTCTAAAGCCATCAAGATTCAGCCTAGGTGCTCCACCCACATGACATTATCAAATCTGGATCAGCTCCCAAAGCTCTCGGCAGGTGAAAAGTGGTTCACTTGGGATCTGGAGAGATGACTCAGTGCTTGTGAAAGAGTTAAATCAGAAACCTTAAAAAGGCCAGAGGCTGAGTTACATTCCTCAGACCACAAAGGGGAGGGGGAGGCCGACCTAAGGGTGGGGACACGTTCTGAAGGACTGACCTACCGTCGTCCACCTACCTCATCACCTAAGGACCAATTAGTTAAAATGTAACACTGTTCCGCCAATCACACTGTGCTTAATGGTGATGGCCCTGAGGGGGGTATAAAATCCTGCACAGCACAAGATACAGCTCCTTCTCTCTTCCTGTGCAGAGTGGCCCCAGCGTGCCGGTTTTTAATAAAATTTCCTCATGCATTTTGCATCGATTCCATCTCTGCATGGTTCACTCAGGGGCCTCGGTAAGTTAAGATGGTTCGGGTTTTATAGTTAAAACCACCAGCTGCTCTTCCAGAGGACCCAGGTTTGATCCCCAGCGCTCCAGTGGCAGCTCACAACCACACCCTCCTGACCTCTTGCGGCACCTAGCGTGGGTGTGGTGAAAAGACAAACAACGGCTAAGCACTCAAACAAAATTAAATAAAGACTTACTAATTACCACAGCAAACGAGGACAGAGACTTAAATCCATCTCCTTCAAACTAGATCCTGGCAGCCTTAGGCCAGTCAGCAAGCTACCCTCGTCAGTGCTCACCGAAGGAGGCAGGCAGAAGTGTTCAGCTGTTGGATTCCCTGGACAGGCAGACAGAGGCTCCGAGGCAGGCAGAGGTGTTCAGCTGTTGGATTCCCAGGACAGGCAGACCGAGGCTCTCCGACTTGTATAATTTCTGTTCCTATGAGCCGCTCCCATTTTGTCCCTCCTCTTTTGTTTGTTTGGTTTCTCTGCCTGTAACCCTGGCTGTCCTGGAACTCGCTCTGGAGACCAGGCTGGTCTTGAACTCACAAAGATCTGCCTGCCTCCGCCTCCAGAGCACTGGGATTAAAGGCGTGTGCTACCACCGCTCTGCTCTCTGCAGCCTCAGGGCCTCGGCCTCCCTTCCTCCCTCCCTCTCTGTCTCTCTGGATGGCTGATGCTGGGAGGGCTCTTCTGTCCCTTCAGTCTTTGGAACAGCTGCTATTCATTACCGGTTGTGGTTTGACTATGGTTGTTTCCTAGAAAACTCCATGTTGAAATGTAGGGGGTGGAGGTGGTGTTGGCTAGGGATGGAATCTAGGGCACCGGACATTTAAGCAAATGCTCTTCTACGGGGCTATCCCCCCCAAGTCAATCAGACTAAGATCTGTCATTGTGGCAGTGTTGGGACATGGGGTTAGCCAGGAGGATCTCAAGTTCAAAATCATCTTCAGCTACAGAGAAAACTCAAGGCTAGCCTGGGCTCCGGGAGATTACATAGGCAAATAAGATCAAAACTGAAACAAGCAAACAAGGAGAGGCGATCTTGAGCCAGGGTGGCAGTACCCATAATCTAAACACTTGGGAGGCTGGGGCACAAGGAACACACATTTGAGACCCACCAGTATGGGCCACAAATGAAGCTCTCCCTGTCTTTAAACAACGAAAGGATGATTTAGTAATTAGGAGGAATTAATGGCTGTCCCCGGGGAGATGTCACTCTCCTGGGGCTGCATAAGTTCCTGTCAGAAAAGGTCTTTATGAAGCAATCCATCTGCTGCATTCACCACATGCAAACTCGCACCCACTTCCTGTTGTGCTATGAACAGCATGGGGCCCTCAGCAGAAGCTGGGCTTTGGACTTCCAGGGCTCCGGAACCAACTAAACCTCTTTTCTTTCAAAGAGCTCTGGAGTCAAACTAAACTTGTTTTCTTTCAAAGTTATCAGTCTCAAGTACTCTGTTACAGCAACAGAACAACGCAAAGTCATTGCCCCTCTCCCAAGCAACACACAGCATCACTCTGCAGGTCCGTGCCTCTTAATCTCCACATTACCCTTAGCTTAACCTTCTTCAATTGATACAAAACCTTGTGAGGCCAGAGGCCTGGCCCATCCTGTTGGCCATTTTCAGTGTCCGACCATGTCCGGAACAAACAGCGGGGAGGCACAGGCAGGCCTCTGCTGAGCTCCTCGAGGGCAGGAAGGCACCACGTGACCTGTACTGAAGTTCCCACAGCAGGTCCCTGAAGGGAGGGCAGAACCTGACCAGGCTCCTGTGGAAGACCCCGGCCAGAGGCTGCCTCATTCTCTCCAGGATGCCTTGTGCTGAGTAGCCAGCTGCACACTCACAACTCCACCTCCTCCCGCCATGGCGGAAGTCTGGTCACTCTGCTGCTGGCTGATTCCAAATGCAGTCTGTCATTAAAGACCTTCCCCATCCCTTGGCTCCCAGCCTGTGGGAGAAAATGCCTCTGTTTAATCTCCAAATGGAGGGTTGCTTTCAACTTAGTTTTCCTTAGAGTCAGCAAAATGTAAAGGGCTATAGTCAAAATAGCTTAAAGCGCATAAAGAACGCAGGCCTTGGAATTAAGCCTCCTCACAATACGGTCTCTCATACACAGGGTGGGAGGCATCTACATCTGAGGGCAGGGCCTCGTTCTGAGCTACAGCTTTGCCACTGAGATAAACCCCGAGCCTAGACTAGGTTTAAGGAACGCAAGGTTACTGTGGAGCACCTGAGGACTCCCAGTGGCTAACGCTATCTTAAAGCCCCAGGCTGCATTTCACTCTGTGTAGAACAGAAAGTTCTTGGATCAGCCTTCAGGTTTGGGAACAGAAATGGTTACAGGAAGTAGGTGGGCGCCAGAAAAAGGAAGATCCCCTAAGGGCTTTAAGCTTGAAACTCAGGTCCCAAAGCGAAAAAGGCACAAGGGTCTGACTCAGAGTGACCAAACACATACAACACTGTCACACACTAAAGATGCCAACAAAACTCGGGCCGCCTCTCAAGAGCACCTGCTCCAAGATCAATACAAAATCTGTGGGAAACCCAAGATGAATCCTTTTCTCCTTCCATTTCAAAGGAGCACAGGGCAGCCTCGACTGGTGGTGACTTGTGCCATGGTCACGCTGAGTAAGACCCATGACCCATATGCATGTATCCTTGGGCTACTGGGCTAGCCATCCTGCTCCTGAAAGTGAGTGCCGCGGAGAAGCCACAGCTGCAGGCTTTCCGGCGTGTCAGTAGCTAGTGTGTCTCTCCTGATCCCATCAGGGAAAGTCATCCTCAGAAGAGGAAGGGCATCTGGGGGGTCAGGGGTATTGGAGGCGGGAATTTGGGTGTGATGTCTAAATGGGCCTTTGGCACTGCAACATGGGAGCGAACCCTGCCCCGCCGAGGAGGGGCAGTATCCTCTGCAGGGGAGTGGCACATTGAGGTACCCCAGAAACCTAAGTCCCAAACTGGCACCCACGGCTAAATTTGGTCACCTTACATTTCCAATGATTATTTGTCAGTCCAGTGGTCTGTTGAGATTTGCTTCATTTCGGGTGGGGTTTCAGAGACTGAAGCCAGGGCTCTGCGCATGCTCTATCGCCAAACCCCACCCCTATCGTCAAACCCCACCCCTATCGCCAAACCCCACCCCTAGCCCAGTTTAGCATTCTAAGTTACTACAATGGGGCAGGGGAGCCATGCTGGAGCCAAATAAAACCGTTTCGCAACTTCTGTCTTAAATAGAACGTCACGTTTGAGTTTGCCTGGACACTACAGGAGTCTGAGTTATAAGACGCTGAAGCCGAAAGACATAGACTGTGCTCTGGACATTTTCCTCCTAACCACTGAGTGGTTTTGTTTGGTCTGGCCATAAGTAATGAGAGTTTCCCAGAAGTGCTTCAGACGAATCAGGCAACATGTTCTTAAAATCTTGTTCAAGGAGACGCCTGCCAGCCCTCTGAGAGAGAATCCTCTGCATGGGAAGCCTCGGGGGATGGATTACACCGGAACGTCATCCTCACCATGCACGGATCACAAGTGCAGATGTAAATCACTACTAATCTCGGAGTCCACAGAGCCAGGGATTTAGCTGCACACCCCGTTCGGCAGAGACACGCCTAACACTGGCACCTCCATCTGCCCAAGGGACTCTGGGCACAGATGAGGTGCTGTATGGTTGCTGCTGTACAGAGGCTATTCTGCTAACCCCCTCTTCTCAGGCTCCTCCAAGCCCGCAGGATGTACGCTCCACAGCCTGACCCTTGACCCTCGACGACTTAGATGACCCAAGATGGCCCCTAGGATAGGGATGAGGTAGAGGAGCTGTGCTCAGGCTCTGCGAGCTGGAGACCTAAGACCTGCTGAGGGCAGGGAGCGCAAGGTAGATTCTGCTGAACGCGGTCGCTAAGTCTTCATCTGCCTTGCACTCGGAGAACGCTGTTGATCTTATAATGGCAAGAGGATTCCTGGCACACCGCAGCCTCAGGACCATTGCCTTCCTTGACACTCGGCCTGGAAACTCTGTCACAGAGGTATATTTACAGAGCTCTCCCCTTGGTTCTTCACATCCGCACCCCACCCCCTTGGTCCTAGCCCGGCAATTACTCTGTCCCTCCCTTGCTTCCGGTTTTTTGTTTGTTTGTTTGTTTGTTTTGCCATAGGCACTTACCCAGCCTCCCAAGTGCTGGGATTAAAGGCGTGAGCCACCACTGCCCGGGGTCACTTTATTTTATCTTATCTGCATCTTTGAATCTTATCCACAGGCAAGCTCTTGGAGTAGGCGGATTCCTACAGCAGCGCCCTACACACCGGAGACTTGGAGCTGAGAGAACTAAGAGGGTTCTAAGCCGTGCCTTCAATCCAGCACTTGAGAGGCGCACTAGTCCTTTTTTCAGAGTCATGGCTTTAGGCTTTGTTCTTTGACCCACTCAGTGTAACTGGGCCCATCTGAGTGACCACTGTGTGGGAACTGTCCATCGGAGCCTGGTGGGGTCACCAGTGACTCCTCCTCTCCCAGAATCAACAGCAAATAGAAATAGTTCAGCTGTGAGGGGAGGACGCTCTGAAACCCTTCTCCATCCATTCCTGACTTTAGAAACGGGTTCTTTTGTAGACCACCCAGTGTGGACATCCCCGGTACCTGCACTCTTACCAGCTCTTACTAAATCACTTGCTACACCACCACTCTTTCATTTCTAAGCCTCCCTTATCCTATACTAAATCTGATTTATTTCACACCTAACTGGTACAAATAACACCTCCTTCAAAGTACCTTTTCTTTCTTCTTAAGATTTCTTTATTTTATGTATATGAGTACATTGTTGCTGTCTTCAGACACACCAGAAGAGGGCATCTAATCCCATTACAGATGGTTGTGAGCCACCATATGGTTGCTGGGAATTGAACTCAGGACCCCTAGAACAGCAGTCAGTGCTCTTAACCACTGAGCCATCTCTCCAGCTCCAAAGCTGTTTTTTTTTTTTTAATTGCCTACACCAAAAAACAGTCTTTCAACAGGGACTGTAATCCCAGTTATTCAGGAAGTTGAGGCAGGAGATTAAAACTTTCCTGGGCTGTAAATCAGCCTAGGTAACTTAGTGGGACATCAGGTTGAGGATATAACTCAGTGTTAAGCATTTATTTAACATTCATGGCACTGTAGTTTTAGTCCTTCTCACAGGAAAAAACAAACAACCAACAACACAAAAACCCTCTCTCTGTAATTACAACCACCTAGTCGGTGTATACTTGGGTTCATAACTACTCACAAGCCCTAGCCCCCTGTCCCACATACACTGAGTCCCACCAATCGGACTCAGGTGGTGAATCCCTGACTTCTAGGTTTCCTCTATAGATGGTATTGTTTAGAAACCATGAACGATACATGAATGTCTCCGATCAGCTTCCTGGCCTGCTAGGGTGTCTATACCCGGTGCTTCAGGACGAATCTGATGTCGAAAGAAAGGCATCTGCTGCGTCACAAAATATCCTGGCAAGAGGAAGCCTCTGCGACTCGTCCAAGTGAGAACCTCTGGGCTAGACAGTGACTCTGCACCTGCTGACTATGGGCCGACTTTGGCTCACTGGCTGGAAAAACATGCGATGGATGACATGCCGCCTCCTCCTGGAAGGAGCAGCCACAGGGTTAGAGAAAAGGACGTCGGAGCCCCACCCAGATGCGCGGACCCACGCAATCCTGGCGCCCTCCAACAGGCAGTGGGTAGGATGGAGTCGCACAGGCGCCTCCTCCTCCACGACGCGCCAGACGTCGCTGTGGACCGCGCAGCCAATCCCAGCGCGGCAGGCCCTTCCAGCCGGCAAGAGGGCGGGGACCAAGGGGGCTCGGCCAGGGCCGGGATCCCATTGGCTGAGGCGGCACCACCTAGACAAAGCCGCACTGTCCTCCAGCCGTTGCGCTGGGGTGACTGCCGGCCTGGCGCTGCCAAGGCCCCTGCCACTCGGGCATCCCCAGACGACCCCCGCGGCGCCGCCACCATGCCCGGATCTTCTCCTCCTCTTCCCCCAAAGCACCGAGGCCCACCCAGTCTCCAACAACCCTGGCTCTACTCGCGCTCACGCGACTGGACCCGTGGCCTCACCGCTGTCCAGCATCCTTTTCCCCGAGCACAGCAAGCGCGGAGGAGGCGCTGCCAAAACCCCGAGAACAGAGCCTAGTGGAGGCCACGGGAGGAGGGGGACGGATGTAGAGCAAGGTCGGGAGATGGGTCGGGACCACGCAGTGCCTTCCCAAGGCTGCACAAGTGGCTTCGACCCAGGCTCGGCCTTGGTCTACGAAGTGACCTTGGGCCAGTTCCTTCCATTCCTGGGGCCTCGGTTCCCTTCAGTGAAATCGCGCCGGCAGTGGACGATGAGTGCCGAAGGTTTCACCTGGGGCCACGCGGCCGCGTGATCAACCCCGGGCCTCCGGTAGCGATAATGAAGGACCTTGTTCCTGGAGGCGCGCACGGAGGAAGCGAGAGGCCAGCAGGGGATGGCGGGTGCAGACCACCTGGGGCCGAGGCAGGGAGATCCGTCGCTCCATCTCTGCTTCCTCTTCGGCCACAGGGCTGTCTAGAGGACACGATGTCCCTTCCCCACCCGCCTTCCAAGGACCCGGCTGGGTGGCCGCGCCAGGCTAACCCAAACCGAGCAGATTGCGCTGGTGTAGGCACCGCGTTACCGCGACGAAGACCCTCCCTCCCTCCCTCCCTCTTACCCTAAGGCGAGCCGGCAGGGGGCTCCGCGGCGAGCGCTGGACGGCTGTTCTCGTCTGAACCCGGAGCTCTGCAGGTGCTCGCGCTTCTGGCTCGGAGTTGGCGCGTTGCCTAGGTTTCCCAAGACCCTCTCCCGACCCCTAAAACCGCGGCCTCCTGCTTCTGACACCCGGATGTGCCTTACACACTCGGGTGCGTGCGTTAGGGCTGCGCCGGGCGGGGCCCGACGGCAGACAGCGCGGAGGCGGGGAGTGCTTAGGCGCAGCCTCCCGAGCCCTCCTTAGCTCGGCCTGGCTCTGCTCCAGTCAAGGGTGCCCCTAATCTCTAGAAACCGCGGAGCTAAACCTGCTCGTGCAGGGCCATCCTGATCCTCGCTGCCATCTGATCTTCTCTTCCTGGATTCTGGGGGGTGGGAAGGCAAAAGGTGCGAGAAGGTTTCAGCCCCCACCCCACTCCCAAAACCAGGGGGGATGGTGCCGTTCGCTCCAGGAAGTGAAGAATCCGCATGGAGGACAAGACTTCTTCCAGGTCTTTTGTATGTTTGCTGTCTTTAAAGCGCATGGGGGCTAAATGGATAGTTGGCTGACTTTTGAATGTCATTTAAGGAAATGACACTTAATTTTTTTTTTCTCCTGAGGATCTTTAACGTCGCACTTTCCCAAGGTTTCACCAATAGACTGCGCATGTGGTCTGCTGGGGCCATCACCCATAAATTAACTCTCCTCAAATACCACTACCTGGAGACAGTTGTTTCCAGGCTGAGGAACGACTGAGGAGCGTAGAGCTATGTTTAGATAAATGACTTAAGGGCTGCGTAGAAAGGGACTAGAAAGATGAACGCCCCGGGGAAGTATGGGGACAATGGGGGACCAAAGCTTTACAGAAAGCTGCCAGGATCTTGAGGGCTGAGGCAGCATAGTCCCCTTTTATGCCTGGCTTCTCTTACCCAGAGCGCTAAAGACAGGGAGAATCCCGAAAAGAGAAAGCTTTGGTTCTCTGACTCAAGCCTGGCTCAAGTGACTCAGAATGTCGCTCAGTAGATGGTCCCGTAATCCATAACAATAAATCTCTATACTGTAAACTGCCACACGACTTTAATCCCTGCCCTCAGAGGAAGGCAGATTCTGAGTTCAAGACTCCTCTGATCTACAGAGTGATTTTTTTCGGGACAGCCAGTGCTACACAGAGAAATTCTGTCTCAAAAACCACCACCACCACCACCAATAACAATAACAATAAATATAATAAATATAATTATCATTGTCCAAACCCCCTCAAATCCCCTACAATCATAAAAACCTATAATCATTAGAGTATATTGTATCACCAGTTACACTTTGAGGATATGCCAAGTTAGGAAGAGTTGATCTTCCCTCCTAGGAAAACAGATTTTAACTTGGGACTAAAAATTATATGTAAAGATTTGTAAAAGACTCTGACAGTTGAACTCTTTGGCTTTACCTTAGACAACTCTTGCTTCAGAAACTTTGCAGCCCAGCTTTGCTGGTGTAACCTGAGAGGCCCTGCCCCAGTTGTACCTGTGCCTCCGGGCTTCCGGGCATCCCTGTCATGGCCCTCCAGGATGCCTACAGCATCCCACTGCCCTCTGGCACTGGGTAAGCCTGCAAGCATAAAACCACTGGGACTCTCTTTGACCAATATTACCCCCTTGAGACACAAATGCCACTCATTGTGGCATCTTGGCAGTGGCGAGGTGAGGTAAGTGTACTTCCTGTGATGAAATACCCATGGGGTGGGTCTGTGGCAGCAAGCAGTTGACCATGAACTGCACATCCTTTTTTAGGCCATCCTCCCCATGGGACTAGAGCCAGAGGCTCAGGCTCCTGGAGATTTACTCTGTAGCTTTGAAATGATTCCCAGTGGTTGACTAGGTGAGTCGCCTGTTTGCTGTGATAATGACATACAGAGTAATCCTCTTCCCAGAGAATGTTCTACCACACATTATCAGACCACATGCATGAATTCCAAACCACAGAGCACCCCCTCGAGAGCTGAACCCTCGGACAGACCACAGGGCTACCCTGAGAAGCCTCACCCACCAGGACACTGCCTTCTAGTCCCTCCTCCAATGCCTTATGTACTAACTGCATGGCCAAGCCGTCTCTCCTAAGAACTTATAGAAAGGTATGCCTTGGGTGATTGTTAGACTTTCTATGCACAGAGAGAACCCAAGGGAACCACTTAACTCTCAAAACTAGCATCTAAATTAAACAGAAGCCGGGCAGTGGTGACACACGCCTTTAATCCCAGCACTTGGGAGGCAGAGGCAGGCAGATTTCTGAGTTCGAGGCCAGCCTGGTCTACAGAGTGAGTTCCAGGACAGCCAGGGCTATACAGAGAAACCCTGTCTCGAAAGAAAACAAAAATAGAATAAATAAAAATAAACAATAAAAAAAACAGAAAACAAAAAAAAAATAAACAATTTAGGTGTGGTTAGTGTACTTTATGGAGTATATTCCCTGTAAGATTTTTCTTCTCCCCACTTTATATACATTATTTTATATGCAGATTTAAAGACAAGCACCACCACACCTGGCTTTTTTCCCACTTTTTTTTTTAAAGATTTATTTATTATTATATGTAAGTACACTATAGCTGTCTTCAGACACATCAGAAGAGGGCATCAGATCTCATTACAGATGGTTGTGAGCCACCACGTGGTTTCTGGATTTGAACTCAGGACCTTCGGAAGAGCAGTCAGTGCTCTTAACCACTGAGCCATCTCTCCAGTCCCTCTTTATCCACTTTTAAACATTATAAAAAAGGAAACTTCTCCATATAGTAGTAAGTCTTGTGATTAGTAGAAATGTTCTTTTGTCACCCTGCCATCTGTGTAAAGGAGATTCGCATCCCAATAAGCTATCTGTATACATGCTCCCTCTGTTTCCACTTTGGGAGGCAAGGGACCCCAGATGACGCCAGTGTTAGCTTCAAAGAGGCATTCTGGCCCTCACTAAAGGCTGTTTCAACCCTGCTAATGAAGAACTGGTTTGTTGGGTTTGAGACTTCATGCCTTCAGTTTCCAAATGTCCTACCCTCGAGGGCATCACTAACAACGCAGGAAATGGCCCCTCCCAGGAGAAAGCCATTTCCTGGGTGAGAGTCAGACACAACTGGGCCCAGGCCGCATCTCAGGACAGCTCTGCCTGCCAATTTGGGAACAGGAGAAAAAGGCTTGGCCGTGAATCTGAACGCATGAAGCAGAACCTGTGGGATCCAGGCCAGTCTAAACAAGACATGTGCCAAGATTCCATGTCCTTCCTGCATCTCACTGTTCAGACGGAAGAGCTGGGGCCAGGCACTTTACTACCTGTGCATTTCACCTGGACCGCCAGAGGGCGCTGTTGCAAATAGCCAACGTAGGTTTGGGAGAGAAATGATCTTTGCTACGTATGGCTATGAGATGCAGGCTTGAGCTATGTGAGTCGTCAGGAGTCCTACTGTAAAGTCTTCTGAAAGAGGGACCGGGACAAGTAGAGTGGGGAGCGTGGCGCTCAGGGGAAGTTTCCTAGAAGAATCAGCTTGCTGAAAGAGTCTGAGACATTGCAACACCCAAGCCCCCCTGCTGAATCTGATCTTCACCTCCGAGCTCACACTTTGTCCAGAGCCAGCCCTTAGTTAACGTCTTTATCCTTTCTGGACTCTGGCCCTGTGGGCCTCCCTGCTGGTAGTGGAGAGTGCAGCATCTGTTTGGTGCAGTCTAACCCGTGCCCTTAGCCGCCTGCAAGTCCTCACCAAACCCAGTGTGTGGTACTCTGAGGAGATCCATGGAGTGAGAAATAGTGGTTCCACCTGCGCCCCCAGACCCCACAGACTTTTGATGCAGTTGGGTATTTCTTTTAAACTGGAGGCCTGGGGAGATGAGATGGGCGTGGGGGTGGGGTGGGAAGGGAGCCAAAGCCATGACTGAATCTCAACCCCTAACACACATAAAAAGACAAATGTGCTTGAACATCTGTAATCTCAGCACTGCTATATCAAGATGCAAGGCAGAGACAGAATTTTCCAGAAGTCCATGGAGCAGCCATACTGGAATAGGTTGCTCAGAAACAAAACTGACCCCACCTCCTGGTGGAAGGAAGAACAGACTTCTTAAAGTTGACTTTTTCAAGTAGCTTATTTTACAATTGGTAGTCAAGACAAAAAGCCCAATAAAAATTTCTGAATCCAGTTGTGGGACTCCAGGTGGTGTGTTGGGAAAGACCCCGACAGTTGATCCTAATGTGACTGTTAAACTGAAACCTGCAGATCAAAGAGCACTGGAGGGGGCTTCCGTTCTGTACAGAGAACTGGCAAAGGCACAGCAGAGGTGGGGGCGGGGCGGGAATCGGAACGTACCCACCCACCTCCTTTCTGTCTCAGGTTTGGGGATCTGGGCTTTTAAAAGAATTTCAGTTCTGGGACTAGAGCCCAAGGCCTTGTGCACACAGGGCAAGTGCTCTAACACTGAGACACACCCCCAGCTCTTTTTGTCTCCTGACTAGCATTTTGTAGAGTCGGGGGTGGATAGTTTTTAAATCTTAGCAAAGCTCTTTTGGAGTCATTGATTTTTTTTTTTTTTGAGCTCTCTCTCTTGAGCCCAGGCTAGCCTGGAGCCAGCCTTCCTTTCTTCCTAGTCTCCTGAGTACAGGGATTACAGGTGTGTACCACCATGGCAGGCTTTTTTGGAATCCCTGAAAAGGACGGCGTGCAAGCAGATAAAAGTCGTGCATCTGAGCCGCTCCGTCACGCCCCAAACCACAGGAAACTACAATCCCTTCAGCTCCAGACACTGAGCTACAAGGCCCTCAGAACGGTGCTGTTTCAGAAATTCAATAAACCACTGAGGAGAGCCTGCTTTCTGTAACACTTAGTGCTCCCAATAAACAATAGCACTTAGCGAATTATTGTACCAACCACCGGGCCTTTCTGCTTCACACCCCTCAGTCCCTCCATCCTGAAAGCAATCTGAGACCTTTTATGTTTTACAGCCGAGTATCTAGCTCATCTATATTATCTCTATATCTATCTATCTATCTATCTATCTATCTATCTATCTCCCAGGTTAGGTTTTTCAGGGAATGTGGAAGGAGGATTCTGGGTTTGAACTCGGGGCCTTGTGCATGCTGAGCTACAACTGACCCTCCCCAGCCCTATAATCCCAATTAATGAGGCATTTGGAGACTCTTCCTATAGCAATGTCTCTGTGGTTTCCAGGTTTCATGGAAATGCCTTACAGCGGTTCTGATAAAGTAGCCAGCTTCTGATATTCTCAAGAAGTCATTTTGGTATTAACTGACCTAATGAGCAAACTTTTTTTGTTTTTATGAGACAAGCTGTGTAATACAAGCTGCCCTTGAACTCACAAGCCTCCTACTTCAGCCTTCTGATGTGGGGAACTATAGGTGTATACCGCCATAGCTGGCCCACAGAAACCAATGTACAGTATGTGGAACACGATTCTCAATGCTTAAATCTGATTTCATTTTCTATATTTCTAAGTAAAAAAAAAATACACAGTTACACATGTATTTCACATTTTTTTCTAAATGAGTACCGTTTTTTTGTTTTTTGTTTTTTTTTTTTTGGTTTTTTCGAGACAGGGTTTCTCTGTGTAGCCCTGGCTGTCCTGGAACTCACTCTGTAGACCAGGCTGGCCTCAAACTCAGAAATCTGCCGTCTCTGCCTCCCAAGTGCTGGGATTAAAGGCGTGCGCCACCACGCCCGGCAATGAGTGCCTTTCAATTCTGTCTGTTGGTATCAGAGTTAAAACCTGGCTTTTTCATTTGCAAAGCTACTTAGTCTTTCTGTTTGGGTTTGTTTTTTGTTTTGTTTTTTTTTTTCTTTTGGGCTTTTTGTTTGTCTTCTTTTTGGTTTTAGAGACAGGGTTTCCCTGTGTGACCCTGGCTGACCTGGAACTTGCTCTGTAGATCAGGCTGGCCTTGAACTCACCGAGATACCAAGTGCTGGGATTAAAGGCGTCCACCAAAACAGCCCGGCTTTGAGTCATTCTTTTGGAGTTGCCAGGACTTCTTTCTAAAAGTCTGTTTACTCTTCCCCAACCTGGTTTCCCTCTTCTGAGCATCCCTGGAGGCTCCGGGGCATTCATATCCTTCCGCCAGCAGCTCTAAGGGGCAGCCTTCTCTTACCTTAGCCAGTGCAGTGAGGCAGCTTCTGCAGCGCTGGCCAGCACACCAAGCCCCTCCAGACAGCGACCAGGCAGATGCCCCAGAAGCCTCTTCCTCCCCAGCAGGGTGTAACGACTGCCCAGGGAAATCTCTCCAGGCTTGGTGTGTTTCCTTCCAGTGCCTTACCTGGGAGTGAAAATTCCCACTCAAGTCCAACAGAAAAGCCACCTAATGATAAGATACAGTATTAAACTTGTGGATGTCCACGTGTTTGTCATTTCATTGAACGGCCAAAGTTCAACTTTGCCACTGTTTGTTTTAAGCTTAAACTGTCTGTGAATTTGACCCTCTGGCAAGCAGAAGATCAAGGGTAGATGTGCTGTAGCTAAGGGACACACACACACACACACACACACACACACACAGACAAAGGACATCTCTACTTGGCTCCACCGGAACTCCCTGCCACGCATGTGTGGACACAAGTCAGCACCAGCCTGACCGGGATGGAGACCAGCGAGGGAATCCTGAGCGAGGCCAGAAACACAACCCGAGGAAGCGCTTCAGATGTTTCAGGAGCTTTGTACGTCACTTGCAAGGAGATTGGGCCAAACTTCATAGTCTCGGGGGTCTCGGGGTGTCTCGGGGTGTCTTGGGGAAAGGATGCCTGCCACTCTGGGAATCCCTTGGGGGCATCTCTTAGAACTGCCTCATGAAGATGAAAGGGATTAAACCGTGGAAAATGGAGCTGGGTCACATTAGTGACCCAGGTTGGTCTCTTCAGAAAGGGGGATTGGTCAGCTCACCAGTAACAAACTGAGGCAGCTGAGGTGCTTCCTGAGGCCAAAGGGAACACAGAACAGTAGTAGACAGTCCTAAATGGCGGCTACCACCCTGTGAGCAGTCACTACGTCTGTTCTGAGCGTTTCATCTTTGTTTCCTTGTGAGCATGGTTGTGTGTGTGTGTGTGTGTGTGTGTGTGTGTGTGTGTAGCAATATCTATGCTTCCTTCTGCTTTTTAAACATTTATTGATTTTTATTTCATGCGTATTGGTGTTTTGCCTGCATGTATGTCTATATGAAGATATCAGATACCCAAGAACTAGAGCTACAAACAGCTGTGATCTGAGTCCTCTGGAAGAGCAGCCAGTGCTCTTAACCATTGTGCTATCTCTCCAGCCCCTCCTCTGTTTCTTATCCTTCTGTCATGTAACGTAAGATGTGTTGAGTTGGGGGCTGGAGAGACACTCGGTGTTTAAGAATGTCTCTTATAGCCAGGCGGTGGTGGCGCACGCCTGTAATCCCAGCACTCTGGGAGGCAGAGGCAGGTGGATTTCTGAGTTTGAGGCCAGCTTGATCTTCAGAGTGAGTTCCAGGACAGCCAGGGCTACACAGAGAAACCCTGTCTTGAAAAAAACCAAATCCAAAAAAACAAGAATCAAAAAAAAAAAAAAAGAATGTCTCATATATACACATGCATACGCACACATATACACGCGCATACGCACACATACACATACACACATACACTAAAAAATAGAGCCAGGTGTAATGTGAATGTTTGATCCCCAAACTCAGAAGACAGAGGCATTCAGATCTCTTTGAGTTCTAGACTAACTAGTAAGACTCTGTCTCAAAAGACCAAAATAAATAAATAAATAAATAAATAAATAAATATAAAAATTTTAAAAATCTTAGAAAAAGCTGTGTCTCCTAATATTTAAATAAATTAATAATAATAATAATAAAATTTTATTCTCTTAATATTATCAGCTGGCCTCCTCTACAGAGTGGACTTTTTGAGATGCCAGACATGTGAGCCAAATCCTTTACAATGTCTCCATTGGCTTGAGGCTGTAGTCCAATTGTTAGAGGGCTTTCCAAGAACAGCTGAGGTTGAGTTTGGTCTCCAGCAATGGAAAAAAAATAGCATTTTTGAGCTCAGTGAAATGGCTCAGCAGGTAAGGGTGGTTGCCACCAACCATAGTAACCTGAATTCAATCCCTGGAACCCACACGGGGAAAGGAGAGAATCAACTCCACAAACTGTTTTCTGACTTCAAATATGCACATGAGTGCATGCACATGTATACACACATATGTATACATACATGCACACACACATATACATCCACACACATGTACACACATCACACATATACATACATATACACACATAATACCTGCATATACACAAATACATGCACATACATACACATACATGCATGCACATATACACACATACATGCACATACACATACATACATGCACATACACACATATACACACACATATACACTTATATATACACATATACACTTATATATACACATATACACACTCACAAATGTTTTACATTTCTCCCCTGTATGGGCCATTCCACCTTCAAGCCTTAATACTTGTCTTTTAGAGGGTGGAAGACATGGGAAGGCCATTCATAACACTGATAGTTTGATGGGTTCTGTAATATATGTATATACATAGTATATATCTGTAATAGCGTATGTATATGCACAGTATATATTTTGTATGAATGGACATTCCCACTCAAATACCCACTCAAAGTGATCTGACCTCTCCATTGGGCCCTGAGGCAAGCTTGACACAGGTTCTTCACTGGAATGGCCCCTTACTCTTGAGAGTGGCAGTGAAGGACCTTATCCTGGGGCCTGGAGGGCAGGCCAAAGGTAGGAGGATGGCTCAGGCCAGGCCTGGATGTGGCGATGCTTGCTTTAACCTGTCTATGCTCTGAAGTCTCTGCAGTCACTGCCCTCCAGGTAGTCACTGCCTGCCCGTGGAGGGGACAGGCCCTGCCTGTGAAGGGGACCTCACTCTGCTCTAGGACAACCTGGGCCAGGTGAATCAAGGAGATGTGATGAGGTGGGGGGCGGGACAGGCAGGGAATCCTGGACCAGGGAAGAAAATAAAATACCCACTTGCAGTCAGCTGCTTGCCAGGCACCATTTGAGACATAATACATTATCTATGTCAGCTTCTGCTGGCATGGTCCATGACCCATGGCTGAACTGGCTGGTTTTGTGTGTCAACTTGACACAGGCTGAAGTTATCACAGAGAAAGGAGTTTCAGTATGGAAAGTACCTCCATGAGATCCAGCTGTGGGGCATTTTCTCAATTAGTGATCAAGGTGGGAAGGCCCCTTGTGGGTGGTGCCATCCATGGGCTGGTAGTCTTAGGTTCTATAAGAGAGCAGGCTGAGCAAGCCAGGGGAAGCAAGCCAGTAAGAAACGTCCCTCCATGGCCTCTGCATCAGCTCCTGCTTTCTGACCTGCTTGAGTTCCAGTCCTGACTTCTTTTAGTGATGAACAGCAGCATGGAAGTGTAAGCTCAATAAACCCTTTCCTCCCCAACTTGCTTCTTGGTCATGATGTTTGTGCAGGAATAGAAACCCTGACTAAGACAATGGCCAAAAGGATTCTTTCCAATATGGACAGCAGGGGCGGCTGGAGAGATGACTCAGTGGTTAAGAGCATCAACTGCTCTTCCAGAGGTCCTGAGTTCAATTCCTAGCAACCACATGATGGCTCACAACTGTCTATAATGGGATCTGAAGGCCTCTTCATGTGAGTCTGAAGACAGTGACAGAGTATTCACATATATGATATATTAAAGAAAGAAAGGAAGGAAGGAAGGAAGAAAGAAAGAAAGAAAGAAAGAAAGAAAGAAAGAAAGAAAGAAAGAAAGAAAGAAAGAAAAGATTTGCCAGATAGTGGTGGCACAGCCTTTAATCCCAGCACTTGGGAGGCAAAGGCGGTCGGATTTCTGAGTTTAAGGCCAGCCTGGTCTACAGAGTGAGTTCTGTAGCCGCCCGGGGTTCCCTGGAAGGAAAGCTAGGGATAAGAACGGGATGACGGGAGAAACATGGAGTCAAGACAAGATTTTCTGCTCAAGGCTCAAAGTTTAATGGAGGTCTCCAAATATATGTAGGCAGGACAAGACCCTTCCCCCAAATTCCAGGGTGTGTTCCAGGGAATTGGTCTGGCTGTTCACTGGGCGGTGGCTCCACTGCTCTGGCAGCTGGGTGGGTCACCTGCTTAATTCAGGAATTCGTAGACTTGGAGGAACAAAGAACTTCACCTTGGTCAAAGTCAAGTTCCTACCAGGTGGCATGACACCTCAATATGGCTCTCTACAGAGTTCCAGGACAGCCAGGACTATACAAAGAAACTCTGTCTCAAAAAACTGAGAGACCCCAACTCAATGTTTTTAGACCCCTAAACAACTAGCCCAGCACAGAGTAATTTGTTTTTCTGCTTTCAGCTTGAGAGAAAGATAGCCCACCCTGTTCTAGTTCCAAAGTTTAACTATACAACGCTCCAGATAATCTCTAACCTTCCTTAAGGCATAAACTATTGTCTGACTTCCTCATTCTGTACTTCCCCATTCCATGCATGTTTTGCCCTCCACCCCTTGCTTTGTGATTTTTTGTCTTCCACCCCTTGCTTTGTGACTTTTCCCCTTTAAATACCTCCGACTTCAGTTGCACGGGGTCCCACAGTCCTCTACCCCTGTGTGGTGTATGACTGTGGACCCCAAAGCTCTGGAATAAAAATCCTTTTGCTTATTGCATCAAGACCGTTTCTCGAGAGTGATATGGGTGTCGCCTTCTGAGGCATGGGGTGGTAGGGTGCCCTCGTTTTTTCGGGTCTTACAAAACTAATCAAACAAACAAAAAGGACAGTAGGACTAGCGTGATGGACATCCCTTTGAGATAGATATATGAACACCAACTTGATCACAGCCTCTGGTGCAGAGAGCAAGGTTGCTGCTCTATGCAGCAATGTTCATAAGTGGTTTGATCAACGGTACCCTTTGCTGCAGACAGCTGGAGTTTCCTGTGTCCAGGCAAGGACAGAGCCCTACTATGGAAAAAAAACTCAGGGTATGGAAAGTACCTCACTGACCGAGCTGTCTCCTCAGACCCCACAAAGGTCCCATTTGCAAACACCTGCAATTGAGAATTACCAGCTGTTAACAATTTGTCACACTTTGTGTTACATATATGTGCATGTATGCAGATGCATGTATATTGCTGAATCCATTGAAAGTAGTTGTAGAATCACACCTCCCTTTCTCAAGATCCTACTCAAAGATCATGCCTTACAGTTCGCTAACATGGTTCTTCTGTTTCTTAGGCTGGAATAGGAAGTTTGTTGTATTAGTTTCTTTTCTCATCACTGACAAAACACCTTAGTGAAACAACTTCACCCAGGAAGGATTTCGGTAAATCACGGTGGAGAAGGCAAGGTTGGGTGGGCATGGTGGGGTTTGTGGAGGCAGGGGCATGGCAGGAGGCAGGGGCATGGCAGGCAGCTCCTCATATCTTCTTGGGTCAGAACCAGGGAGCGCATGCTAGAAAAAAGGTCAGGCTATAGCAATGCTTTTGTTTTGTTTTACAAGACAGGGTTTCTCTGTGTAGCCCTGGCTGTCCTAGAACTCATTCTGTAGACCAGGCTGTCCTCGAACTCAGAAATCTGCCTGCCTCTGCCTCCCAAGTGCTGGGATTAAAGGCGTGCGCCACCTCTGCCTGGCGGGCTATAACAATACTTAAGGCTGACTCCCGGGGAACTCTCTTGCTCCGGCCAGGACTCACCTCCTGAAGGCTCCACAGACTCCCAGTTACAGTACAGTTTGCGTGTGATGCACTTAAATCCATGCAGGCAAAACACAGACACAGAAAAGTGTTGTTGTTGTTGTTTTTTAAAGTCCCCAAATAGGTTTGTCTAATCAGTTCCTCCTAATCGGGATACTTGGGTCAGATACGTGGTGCAGGAATATTACCTGCATGGTACTGAGGTGGATTTTAGGCATACATTGGGGAAAGTGTTTCGTGCTCCCTGGGGTCTGGGGAGGAGGAAGGGAAACCGCAGAAGAGGAAGCCTTGCTTGTTGACTGTCACCAGAGGGCACTGGGGACACAGGGATGACTCAGCAGTTTAGAGTGCTTGCTGTTCTTCCAGAGGACCAGATCCTGGTTCCCAGCGTCCAGGGTGTGGCTCACAACCGCCTGTGCACACAGTCCAACCTATTTTACACTTTCTTCCTGCATCCATGGGTACCCACACCTACTCGTGCACAAGTAGACACAAACACATAAAATAAATCCTTAAAAAAAAAAGCTTCAAGATGCCAAGGGGTCTCAGTGATCTCAAATGATCAGGCCCCTAATGAGATGTTGTGAATGGTGTCCCAAGCATCCCCCGGGCTCCAATATATTTTTTAACTTGCATAAAGAGGGAAAGACAATCTCAAATAAAAAGAATGCTTGTTTAACGCCCTCTCCCTCTCTCTCTCTCATCATCAGCTCTGCATCCACCATTTTACTTAGAGGTCCTTCTTGTTGGCCTTGAGTCTAGGCCCCGCCCCACAGTTACCTGGCAACAGCCAGGGGTGCTTGACTCACTTTAATACTAGTAATCTCTCCCCATTCCCGCTCCCCCTCCATGTGTTCATAGCTGGCCTCTACACCTCTCTCTCTCTCTCCTCCCTCAAATCCCCTCCCCATGCGTGTTCCTCAGGGGAAAGGAATACTTCAACATGGACCCGCAGAAGCACCCCCTTCCCCCACACCTGACTATACATCCACCAAATATATTCCTTCTCTCCTTTTTATAAAACACAACCCTTTCCTCTCCCTCTGTCTTTCCTACTCAGAAATGCCCTCCCCTTGAGGCCTTAGGTATCCGACGGCCTGGTCCAGGCCCCTCCCACCCACGCAGCACTGCAGGGGAGCAAAGGGAAGAGGGCAGGGCCAGGCCCCCCGGGTGGCTGCTCTGAAGGGGGGCTTGGGACATGGACAAAGGCAAATCACTTTAAAAGGCCCTGACTCCAAGGAGGACGCCGGCTCAAAGCCGGAAGGAGGCTGTCGTGGGGCCAGTGGCCAAACTAGAAGGAGAGGCGAGAGAGTCTGAGGCTCTGGCGGCAAGCCCATCTACTGGGAGAAATTTAAGGATGAGAGCTTCAGCCTGAAGCATCCAGGTTCCGGTATCTTGTCCATGGGAAAAGCTGGACCAAACACAAACGGTTCCTAGTTTTTCCGTCTGCGCTGCCAAGCCTGAGTGGTTGGATGACAAGCCTGGGTCTTGGGGAAAATGAACCACGGCAGAAACATCGTGGAAGTCATGAAACCAACCCCAGCCGGGCCAGCAAGAAGGTCTCCCGTTGCTGACTGCGGACAGCTCTAACCTCTCTCTGCGGGTGCATCTCAGTCAGCAGACATTCCTACGGGGCTCAGGAGAGTTCCCTGCACCCCAGCTCCTCACAATACCCGACAATCTTTGAGCACTCATTGCATTCCTTTAAGGTCTATATTTTCCTTATTTTCTCGAAGCCTATCTGGATTGCAGAGTTAAGTTTATTGTAATAATTATTATAATTATATTACTATATTTTAATTATATCACAATTATAATATTATAAATAAAAACTAAAAAGTAAAATGTAGAGTCACACGCATGGTGGCACACTCCTTTAATCCTAGCACTGGGTAAGCAGGGCAGGCAGATCTGAGTTTAATGCCAGCCTGGTCTATGGAGTGAATGCAAGACAGCCAGGACTATATAGGGTGGGCTTAGCAGTTAAGAGCACTGACTGCTCTTCCGAAGGTCCTGAGTTCAAATCCCAGCACCCACATGGTGGCTCACAACCATCCATAACGACATCTGACTCCGTCTTCTGGTGTGTCTGAAGACAACTACAGTGTACTTACATATAATAAATCTTTTTTTTTAAAAAAAAATCAGGATAAAGCTTTTATCATTATCAATTGGCTCTTAAATTACCGTACTGGCATCTTGTAAATTGTGATATTATTTATATATAAATCTGATTGTCTAATTAAGCTTTAAGAATTTTGATTTACTTGGTTACTAGAATGTAAGTCCTGCTATAACACACCTGAGCTAAGACCTTCCAGGGTCTTAGCTCAGGTGTGCAACCCCACAGACCACAGCTGGACAAAAGACCGCTGCAAAAGCATGAGGTTTATTGATTGAAGACATGTCCACGCGCGTGGGGCTGTGCCTCTCAGGAAAGGCAACAACCTCGAACCAAGAAAGTACTCACTTTTTATACCTTACAGACGGTAGTCCAGCAACAGGCCGGCAATTGGGTACTCTGATTGGTTGGAATCAAGACAAAGGATCCGGGTGGGCATTGGTCAGTTCGCTCAAGGGGGCGTTCCTGGCCAAGTCACTCAACTTCCTTCCTCCCTTTCTGCACCTGGTCTTGGGAAGTCCTTGAAAGAGAGACAGGCTGATAACTGGGAAGAACTGGGTGGCCAGGGAAATTATGCTGACATATTCCCTCCTGGAACTTATCAAGAGGAGGAGCAGGGACATTTTTCTCAAGGACAGTTAGTTTTGGCTAGTCTCAACTAGACCTATTTACTCTGACCATCCAGCCTCGTGTCTATTTTCCCAAACTCTAATTTATAGCTATCTATAAAACTTATTCTATTTCCTTCAGTCCCCCAATTACAGGGGTTTACGGCAGAGAGAAAACACAGCTGAGATGCTGTGGGAGCTGCTGGGAGAGAACTGCTCGGTGGCGAGGACACGACGAGCAGGACATGGTGTTGAGGCCTGGCGGGATCTTTTTTAATATTTCCCGCAACACTGGGTCATTGAAAACCTAAAAAGCGCTGGAAACAAAATGACGATGTGGTAACCCTCGAGCAGCGGGCAGGGCTTAGAGCTAGCTGCAATCACCTTCCAAAGTAAAACGGGCAGCAAGCACAATCCTCGTGGGCTCAGCAACTCTGTCCCAGGACCATAGCCTGGAAAACCCCTGATGCTTTCTCAGTGGTGTGCGCACGCGTCGTGCATGGCAACATGGGAGCAAAAAGCCAAAACACCCAGTGATGCGGTGCCTGAATTAGTGATGGTCCATCCGTACCCCAAACGCCATCTCCCCGGCACAGACCCTTTGCAGGCGGGGGGGGGGGGGGGGGGGGGGGGGGGGAAGGCCATCTTCCATGTAGCGGAAGCTCTGTCTCCCAACCCTCTTCCCGTGCCTCTTGTTGGAAGCCTGCCCTCCTGACACAGTTGGTTGAGTCTGTGTGTGTGTGTGTCCACTGGTCCCACAGCGGGCCACTCAGAAGTCTTTCTAAACATTTTCAATGAGAATTGAGGTAGATAGCGGATCTAAAGATGCCATGCGGGTCCAGAGGTCACGAGTCCTGCCCTGTGGACTCACAAACAGCTGGCTGAGCTGCCCGGAGAAGATAGTGGTGAGGCCAGGAGGCAGATGAGCATGGGAATCCCGCCTACTCAGTAGTGCCCAGGTCCAGCCAGCTGCCTTCCCTTCCACTTTATGCCCAGATGCCCTTCTTGTCTAGACCAGTTCAAGCTGGCACTGAAGTTCTTACTACCAAACCAGTCCTGATTAATTAGACATTCATCATGGAACCCCGTGCAGCTGTCAGAAAGAGAAATCAAACATGCATAGAGACAAGGATAGACCCGAGGCTCGCGCGATGGGAAAGCATCTCAAGTTGCAGATGGTGGATGTGGAGGGGCACTACTACACTGTGGCTATTAAAATTATATTTATATTTTTTAATTTTTAAAATATTTTATTTTATTTTGGCAGTGCTGGGGAACAAACTCAGGACCTCATGTAGGCCAGGCAAGTGTTCTGCTAAACTGAAGCTCTATCTACTTCCAAATTTTAGTTTTAGTTCTAAGAGGTGAAAAAAAAAAGTGCTTATCTTGCTTCTGTAAACTGCTTATGCCATCATCACCCCACCCAGGAGCTCGTGCAGCTATAGACCTCCGAGAAAATAGGAAACTGATTGGTCCACGGAGCGCGGGCTCGGATAATTTAAACTGATTGGCCTAAAAACTATGGAGTGGTTCAAACTGCTTGGCTCACATTGCGAGGGCTCTCGATGCTAAGGAATGATTGATTTGTGATGCACGGGCTTTGTTGTAACCCCATAAAAGCTGTCCCGATTTTGCACTCGGGGTTCCACAGTCCTCTACCCCTGTGTGGTGTACGACTGTGAACCCCAGAGCCTCTGGAATAAAAATCCTCTTGCTGTTGCATCAAGACCGTTTCTCGAGAGTGATTTGGGTGTCGCCTTCCAAGGCGTGGGGCACTGGGGCACCCTCGTCTTACACATCAAATTCCCAGCAGCTGTTATTTCCGAATAAGATGACAGTGATATAAATGTTATATTATTTATCATATATTGTATTACTTATGTTTTTAAAAATACTACTGGTGCTTGCCCTCAGTACTAAGCATGTGATCTACTGCAGAGCCAAACCTCTGTCCTCTCATTTATTCTTTCAAGAGGCTTTTACTTTGAAATAATCCTATATTTCTAGGAAGGTTACAGAGAGAGCAGCTAGGGATGAGAGCTAGTTAGTTGGTGGAGCACTTCCCTACCATACCTGAAGCCCTGCCTCTGTCCCCAGTGCTGCATAAAGTCCAGCATGGTGGCATACACCTGTAACTCAGGTACTTGGGAGGTGAAGGGAAGTATATTAAATGTTCAAGGCTACCCTTGGCTGTGGAGAAACCCTGCTAATTAAGATCACAGCCTACCAATGTCCAGTCAGCTCTTTTGGACTCAGGGCAACATGGAGGACTCAGGGCAACATGGAGGACTCTGGGCAACATGGAGGACTCTGGGCAACATGGAGGACTCCCCTTACCAGCTCAAAACCCCCACACCCTCTACCTGCGGAATGTCACATAGCCTTGGTAAGATTATAAGTTCAGCTTCCTTTCTCCCAATAAGAACCTGTCCAGCATGCACCTGGGATTCCTGGAATGCCGCTCCTTGTAAATGAGGCATTTGGAACCCTAAACTGTAGCCAGTGACTCGTACCCACCTTAGAAATCCCTCCCTACTCCCTCAAAACTATTCAGCCCTTGATTCACCCTGAAAAAAGGTGAGCTGCCTCTCTGAAGCTGGTCCTGGAGATGTCTGTCATCTCTGTCACAGTCACCGGCCCTCTGAAACCCTGTTCGTTGATTCTGCTTCATTTGTCTTCGTGGCCAAGGACCCCCAGGGAGAGAAGGGAAGACCACACTTCCACAGTCACTGACTGTGACTTAAGACCAGCCTATAAATTCAGGAGACCGTACCTCAAAAACAAACAAAAAACAAAAAAACAACCAACCAACAACAACAACAAAAAAAATCACTATGAAGGAAGAAAGGAAAGGAGGGAGGAAGAAAAGGAAGATCGCAGAGATGAGTTCCCACATACCTCTTACTCAGTTTCCCTGATAGTGACATCCTGTCTCATGTCCTTGTCAAAGGTGGAACTAACTCTGGCTCATCATTTTCTTTTAAGATTTACTTATTTATTTTATATGCGTGAGTCCACTGTCACTCTCTTCAGACACACCAGAAGAGGAAGTGAGGAAGGGCTTCACAATGCCTAAACCTGACAGGCATACCTTTAGGCAAATAGCCAAGGGTAGCACCATCAGTAAGGAAGATAATATGTACCCTTGCTATGACTGAATGAAAAAGTATTCATTTATGATACTCTTTCCCTAAAGAGAAAATGGTGCACTTTAGTTGTGAGGACGTGAGAAGAGCTACCTGAGGGCCGTTAGAGAATACTGGATGGGAATCCTTGAAAACTATCCCAATTTTAAGAACCAAAGCCAGCCCAAGACACTGTCCCAGATGGAGGAACTAGAAGCCATGGTGATCAAAGATAATGTAGTGCTAGAATAGATCCTGGGATGTGGAACGGACATCAGTGAGAAAACTGGTGAAATCTAAACTGAGCCTAGAGAGCTGTGTCAGCAGCTAAGAGCACTGACTGCTCTTCCAGAGGTCCTGAGTTCAATTCCCAGAAACCACAGGGTGACTCACAACCATCTGTAATGGGGCCCAATGCCCTCTTCTGGTGTGTTTGAAGACAGCGACAGTGTACTCACATATAATAAATAAGTAAATCTCTAAAAAAAAAAAAAAATCAGATTTGAGGGCTGGTGAGATGGCCCTAGCAGCTGTCCTCTGACCTCCAGACTGGAGCTGTGGTACAAGCATGCACACTCACACCTGTAATTAAAAGCAGACGTGAAGGACTTGTAAAGGCAGGGCTGTTGTTCAGTACATTTTAAAATTCTAATCCACATAAATTCTTACAACAAACATTAAGCATTTCTATAGGGGGTCCCAGCTAATGATTTAGATGCTGAAAATAGAATGAAATTCATATTTATGAAACACAAACTGTAGCCAATATTGAATACATAGCAAACTGAGAAGCAGCTACAAACAACTCTCAGGCCCATAGTTCTAAAGAGCCAAGAAGTGGGGCATAAAGAGGAGCTGGGGACACTTCAGGACACAGCCTCTGCAGAAGGGGCCGATGTCTCCACAGTTGGTTTTGAATCAGCACACATCTGAACAGGCAGGCTGGAATTACGTGAAGAGTTTGAGAGCTAACCAAAAGGCATCTGAGATGTCTCAGCAGCTCAAGAGTGCAATAGGCACTGTCGAGGTCGGCTGACAGCAACAACAGCAGAGGCGGCTCCAGAAAGACCACACCAGGCTAACAGTTCCATGTGACGTTTATTAAGAAGAGAAAGGGCAAAGGTGATGGTGGAAAAAGAAGAAGGGAAGAGAGAGAGAGAGAGAGAGAGAGAGAGAGAGAGAGAGAGAGAGAGAGAGAGAGAGGTGTAGGTAAAGGTAAAGGTGAGCCCAATGGGTTCTGGGAATACGGTGGATGTTGCCTTGGCAACAGGTGTATAGGTCGTGCTGTCGCCTATGTGATGTCATAGGTTTTGGAGGTCCTGCTACCAACAAGCACTCTCACGAATATTTGTTAAATGCATCTGTGAAAGCATAACTGCACAGAGGAGATGTGCAGCCCCCCTTTCTTCAGTGCTCTCCAAGGTAACCCCATGAGGGAGAAGTTTGCCACTGGGGAATAAGACTTCCCTTGGACTCTGCTCTGTAACTACTAACACCCTCACCCTCCATTACACTCCCAGGCTAGCACAGGTGCAAACCTTAACCCAAATTTGAATGGAGTCCAACAGGGCAAAGTTGGCTTGAAAGCAAACTTGTATTGAAAAATAAAATCCTGCTGGGCAGTGGTGGTACAGTGCACGCCTTTAATTCCAGCACTTGGGAGGCAGAGGCAGGTGAATTCCTGAGGCCAGCCTGGTCTACAGAATGAGTTCCAGGACAGCCAGGGCTACACAGAGAAACCGTGTCTCAGAAAAACCAAAAAAAAAAAAAAAAAAGAAAGAAAGAAAGAGAGAGAGAGAGAGAGAGAGAGAGAGAGAGAGAGAGAGAGAGAAGAAAAGAAAAGAAAAGAAAAGAAAAGAAAAGAAAGACTTTATTTAGCTCTTGTTTACAGAAAGCTCTTGGGTTAAAGTTGTGTGCTAGGGGCTGAGCCACACCACATCAAGAAACAGGTTTTTCCAGTTCACAATTTCCGGGTTCACAATGTCATCAGATAACTCACAACATTTGTCTAGACAAATAACCACAGCATTTGTCTCGTCTTAGCCAAAGTCAGAGCTAACTAAAGGGATTTTTCATCCAGGACACACCAGACAGCCCTCAGGTAACAACATTGTAGTCACCCAAAAAACAGTTGATGCTGTGAGATTTTAGGGTCAAAGCCTGGGTTTTATCAGACCCTACAATCCACCTGTCCCCCACTGTATCAATTATAGAGATGAATAACAGTGGTCAGCAGAGAAAGGTTTATTCAGCATGATCATGTTGAGAAGAAGGAGAAATGGAGACCCAGTGATGCTCTCACACAAGTCCTCCATCTTTGGGTACTGATATGAAGTGTAGCTTTAAATAAAGAGCAAGGGACAAACATAACTGAACAGTTCTGATCAAGTGTGGTCTTTACACATCCCTGATCAATCTGTCCTGTAAGGTGGTCTGCCAAGTTGATAGAACAGTGTGAAACCTCTTCCTAGGAAAAGTCCAGGAACAACAGGGTGGATTCACATCTTGGTGGTTGCACAGCTAAAATAAACACAGTCAAGATATGAAAGAGTGGAGAAAACAGGCAAGGAGAACATGCAAGAGGAGGCATTTCTAAAGCAGTGCTTTCTTAGAAGGAATGAAGTGTGGGGATTTTGTTTTGGTGGTCACTGCATTCCTGAGCATGCTCAGTCTGTATCATAAAGTCGGAGTTGAAAATAGAGGGATTCAAAGACTGCATCAGCACAGGAATGTGTTCCTGAAAGTTCTTGTCTTGTTTACTTACTGTATAAATAGCCTCCACAGGCTCATATTTTGAATGTTTAATCATTAGGGAGTGGTGCTATTTGAAAGAATTAAAGGATTAGGAGGGTGCTGGAGACATGACTCAGCAGTTAAGAGCACGGATTGCTCTTCAACAGGTCCTGAGTTCAAATCCCAGCAACCACATGGTGGCTCACAACCATCTGTAATAAGATCTGATGCCCTCTTCTGGTGTATCCGAAAACAGCTACAGTGTACTTATACATAATAAATAAATAAATCTTAAAAAAAAGAAAAGGATTAGGAGGAGGTGTGGCCTTGTTGGAGGAAGTGTGTCACCGGCTCTGGGGTTTCAAAAGCCCATGCCAGGCTCAGTGTTTATTTCTCTCTGCCTGCGGATCAGGACATAGCTCTCAGCTACTGCTCTAACACCCACCTGCATGCCACCATGCTCCCTGCCATGATGAGAATGGACTGAGTCTCTGAGACCCTAAGCAAGTTCCCATGTGAATGCTTTCTTTTATAGGAGTTACCTAGGCTGTGGTATCTCTTCAGAGCAATAGAACAATCAAGGTCTAAGGCCGTCACTACTTTCTCCTCTGGCTGGCACCAAAGTTTCTGCTTTCCTTTCTGCTTTCCTTTCTTCCAGCATGAGGTTTTTATGGAAACGTTAACTCTTTGAAGACCACTGTTTTAGTAGTCTTATAGCATAAGTAAATGGCTTTAAATATATATATATATATATTCTCACTTGTTGGTAAAAGAATAGAAAATACAGCCTAACTCCAGCCTTCTAAGGAGCCCCCAAACACTTCACATTCCAGAGCCCGCCCTTTGACCTTGAATAGGTGATCCTGGCCCCACAAGGTAACTGGAAATGAGCAAAGCTTATCTTGCTTCTGTAAACTGCTTACGCCATTACCCCTATGCAGGAGTTCATGCAGCTATAGACTCCAAGAAAATAGGAAACTAATTGGTCCACTGAGCACGGGTTCTGATAATTTAAACTGATTGGCCTAAAAACTATGGAGTGGTACAAATCGATTGGCTCACATTTTGCGGGCTCTCCATGCTAAGAAATGATTGGTTTGTGATTCGAGGGCTTTGTTGTAAACTTATAAAAGCTGTCGCAGTTCGGCACTCGGGGTTCACAGTCCTCTACCCCTGCATGGTGTACCACTGTGGAACCCAGAATTCTGGAATAAAGAAATCCTCATGTTATTGCATCGAGACCGTTTCTCACGAGTGACTTGGGTGTCGCCTTCCGAGGCGTGGGATGCTGGGGCACCCTCAGTTTTTGGGGGTCTTACATTGGTAGGACCCTCTTCCTGAAGACACCACACACTCTGGCCACAGGCCATTGAGAAATCAAGTTGATACTGTCCAGGAGGCCTCCTCCTTGCTGGCTAGATTTCATAATCCTGGAAGGCTCCCTGCAAGTTAGAGGGCTGAGGGAGTCATCAGCTGTCTTACCCAATGTGAATTCTGTGAGCCACAGTAAAGACTGGCATGAGGAGACCTGCAGAAGTAACCAACTGCGTTCATTCTGATCGGATTTAAGGCCTGCCTCACAGGAGGAGACCTATGCCTAGTACAGTGAATCTAGCCGCAAACCCAATGGTGGGGCATTCATAACCCCCCCCACAAGGTCCATCCCACTACTATTATTTTACTAAATGAGCACAGTGTTGAGCTATTCTCTAAATTCGTATCTATACCCATATGTGGTGGTGTGAACGTGCTTGGTCTAGGGAGTGGCACTATTAGAAGGTGTGGCAAGAAGTCATCATGAGCATGGGCTTTAAGACCCTCATCTTAGCTGCCTAGAAGCCAGTCTTCAACTATTTGCCTTTGGAACAAGATGTAGAACTCTCAGCTCCTCCTGCGCCATGCCTGCCTGGGTGCTGCCATGTTCCCGCCTTGATGATAATGGACTGAACCTCTGAACCTGTAAGCCAGCCCCAATGACATGTTGTCCTTATGAGAGTTGCCTTGGTCATGGCATCTGCTTGCAGTGGTAAAATCCTAAGGCACCATAGATAGGTGTAGCTCTCAGACCTCATCTGAGGAGTTCCTTCCGCTGGATGGCAGCTCACACAGAAGCTCACACTCCATCAAAGTATGAGCAATAAGTGTCTGTGGAGTACAACCACAGACATTCTCTGCAAGGTGCAGAACCGTTTTAGAAGAGTCTCTTATTGTGGGTTTCATTGCTGTGAACAGGCACCATGACCAAGGCAACTCTTATAAATGCAAACATTTAATCAGGGCTGGCTTACAGGTTCATATTCAGTCCATTATGGTGAGAGGAATCGTGGCAAGTGTGCAGGAAGGCACAGTGCTAGAGGAGCTGAGAGTTCTACATCTCGATCTGAAAGCAGCCAGGAGGAGGGGGCGGAGCTTGAGCACCAGGAGACCTCAAAGACTGTCTTCACAGTGACACACTTTCTTTTCTTTCTTTCTTTCTTCCTTCCTTCCTTCCTTCCTTCCTTCCTTCCTTCCTTCCTTCCTTTCTTTCTTTCTTTCTTTCTTTCTTTCTTTCTTTCTTTCTTTCTTTCTTTCTTTCTTTCTTTTTTGTTTTGTTTTTCGAGACAGGGTTTCTCTATGTAACCCTGGCTGTCCTGGAACTCAGGCTGGTCTCGAACTCAGAAATCCACCTGCCTCTGCCTCCCAAGTGCTGGGATTAAAAGCGTGTGCCACCATCGCCCGGCTAGTGACAAACTTTCTCCAACAAGACCACACCTTTTCCAACAAGCGGATCCTAACAGCGCCACTTCCTATGAACCAAGCACACTCAGACCATCATAAACAGAGAGCAGAAAGATCGTAAGAGCCGGAGGACATGACAATGGGAGGGGGTGGGGAGGACCTGGGAGAAGTAAGGGAAGGAATGGGAGGGGTGAGCATGATCAAAATACATTGTATGCATTGGATTTAGACACTGGATGAACGGCTGAGGTGACATAGCAAAGTGGATCTGGCCCCCACGTGCTCCCAGCAACCCGTCCTTACCTGGCATCCTGACCTCTACCTTAAAATTTCTATCCCAGGTGCTGGGCTTCCCCGTCTCCAGAGGCGTTTTCCTATATAATTCAGACATTG
Organism: Apodemus sylvaticus; assembly: GCF_947179515.1. NCBI lineage: Eukaryota > Metazoa > Chordata > Mammalia > Rodentia > Muridae > Apodemus > Apodemus sylvaticus. The sequence goes on from NC_067486.1 coordinate 69,125,763, forward strand.
TGCTCTGCCCCACTCTGTCTCTCTCTGCTCTTGAGTTTCCTCTCTTTCTCTTCCCCTTCCTTTCTGTCTTCTTCCCCATGGGGCCTTCCCTGGCCTTGTTTCTTGGGATCAGTGATCTCACAGGAGATCAGTTTCCCAATAAACCTGCCTTGACTTAACTCATTTCATCTGTGGAGAAATAACTTCTCAGTATGTATTATAAAATTCTCAAGGTATAAATAAAAATATCATGTAGAGCAATCGTCCCAGGGATGTAGGGCAGTTGGCGGGGTGGGTGCCTAGTATGGACAAAGCCCAGCATTTCCTCCTCAGCACTGTATAAAGGCGTAGTGGTTCACGCCTGCAGTCCCAGCTCAAGAGCAAGCAGCAGGAAGATCAGTTCAAGGCCATCCTCAACTATATAGTAAGTTTGAGGCCAACCTGCATTCAAGAGACTGTCTCCAAAAAATTAAGTGAAGTACAATGTTGTGGATTTGGTTTATTGCTTACGTTGTGTTATTTGGGAATTGCATGAAAATCCTGCATTCAAGACGCTGAGGGTCCCTGCCCCCAGCTGGTTCTGGTTGGTAAATGAAATTGCCAGTGGCCAATGGCTGGGCAGGGAGACGGAGACAGAGGCGGGACTTTAGGAGTCGCAGGCAAGGGGACAGAGGAAGAAGCAGTCCTGCCCTGCTGGGGAAGCAGAACCATCAGGCTTGAGAGCTGTAGGACAAGAGACAGCCAACATGTAAGAGTCAGAGACCGTGGCCCAGAAGGGCTGCAGGCCTGGGTACGAGGCAGCCAGGATGGAATATAGGGTTTAGTAAGTAATCATTTAGGGCTATTGGAGGGGAGAGTGTGCGAGCAACATGGAGGATTGATGTGGCCCAGTCATTGAGCTGTTTAAAACACATGAAATATAAGGCTGTATGTGTGTGAGTGCATGCGTGTATGTGTGAGTGAGTGCATGAGTGCATGTGTGTGTGTGTGTGTGTTTCATAGGGATGGGTAGTGAGGAATTCATGTACCACCACCAGAGAGATTAGAGCAGATTATTCAACTACAACCACTGTACCGTATCTTCTACTCATGCTATAATAGGTCCCTGGGGAGAGCCACTTCTAGGTGCTCAACTTCAGCTCTCTCGGTGTTTCTTCTCCTTGAGGTGAACGGGATAAGAAGCATACGTCTGTCCACTTCTTAGTCCTGAGGGCACTAGGGGTGGGGGCAGGGGGGCTGTGAAGTCTCTCTTCATACTGTTCCATACTGTTCTTAAGTTCTCTAAGGGAAAGGATTGACCCGACACCTATATCAGAGGAACTCCCTCCTTCTTGGGCAGGTGACCTGAACTTTTAGGGCCAAGGACAACAGTACCAGTTGCAGTGATGGTTTTACCGTTTTCCCCTGGACCTTCATACAGATGACAGAGAAGCACAGAGTATGCAAGAGTCGTAACAGAGATTGCCTGCACTTCTGATTTTCCTTTGTTTTCTTCCTTTTATTTTTTATGATTAAAGGACTCATATAGTATATATATATACTTTATGCCCATGTTTTTTTGTTTGTTTTTTTCTTGTTTTTTTTTACTGCATGTATGTCTGTATGAGGGTGTCAGGTTACCTGGAGCAGGAGTTGTGAGCTGTCATGTGGGTGCTAGGAACTGAACCCAGGTCCTTTAGAAGAGCAGCTAGTGCTTTAAGCCACTAAACCATCTCTCCAGCTTGGTTTCCTATTTTTTTTATCCAATCTGGTGCTTTTTCAGGTTCTCAAGAGGTACAGAGCCATGGTCTAGAGACCCGAGAGAGGGAGCCCAGTACCCCTTTCCAACAGGTTCCCACACTCAAGAGAAACTGCAGTGAATAAAACTGGCCAGAGGGTGGAGCTGTCCATTAACTGAGAAATAACTTTATATATTGAGTTAGTAGCCTAATTAAATATCGGCCACCAGTATACTGCTGAACATTTTAAACAAATAATAATATTCTGTCGAGTATCAGTAGTTGCTTAAAATATTAGTAAATTTCCATGTGAGGGTCTGAGTGTGGCGACTTCATTTGGACCTAAAACAGGAAGGTCACTCCAGTTCTACAGGATCCAGTGCCGTCTCTGACCTCCGGATATACAAGGTATATACATGGTGAACATTCGTGCAGGCAGTCACTCATATATATTCAAGACAAAACAGAAGTGTGAACTGCTCTTACCAAGGACCTGATGCCCCAGGCACATGGAGGCCAGAAAAGGGCATCAGATCACCTGGAACTGGAGTTACACGGGATTAGGAGCTCTTACAGGGATCCGGGAACTGAACCTGCATAGTCTGCAAGAGCAGCAAGTGCTCTTCACCAGTGAGTCATGTCTCCAGCCCTCTAAGGTAAGTTCTTTAAACCTTTGAGAGTTGAGGATGTGATTCAGTGGATAGAGTGTTTGCTTAGCCTACACAGGGCCCTGAGTTCAACTCCAGTACCGCTTAAGCTAAGCATATGGTACATGCCTGTAATCCAAGCCCTCAAGCCCTCACGGAGGTGGAGGCAAGAGGATAAGAAATGGAAAACTTATGCAGTGATTGGCTATTTTAGCAACAGATATTAGAAAGGTACACACAAGCCGGGCGGTGGTGGCGCATGCCTTTAGTCCCAGCACTTGGGAGGCAGAGGCCAGCCTGGTCTACAGAATGAGTTCCAGGACAGCCAGGGTTACACAGAGAAACTCTGTCACAAAAAAGAAAGAAAGAAAGAAAGAAAGAAAGAAAGAAAGAAAGAAAGAAAGAAAGAAAGAAAGAAAGAAAGAAAGAAAGAAAGAAAGAAAGAAAGAAAGAAAGAAAGAAAGAAAGAAAGAAAGAAAGAAAAAAGAAAGAAAGAAAGAAAGAAAAAAGGTATACACACACACACACACACACACACACACACACACTCCTTAAAAGTCTTTGACTAAGACCCAGGTCAAAGATTGCTCTGGAAAAGCAGGAACGGTTTCAAAGATCTAGGTTGGCTGACGAGAGCAGGACCAGCTGACAGGAGACGCGGGTCTTAGCTACCTGGTCCCCAGAACCTCACAGCTTTTACCATTTATCAATGCCCTTTGAGTGCCCTCAAACACAGCAGGAGGAAACACTCAAAGCCTTGCTCTCTGCAGCTAAGACTCTAGTGAGGGAGACCAAAATTAAACATAATAAATAAAGAAGTTTAATATTGAAGAATATATATATGCATATATATATATATATATATATATATATATATATATATATATATATAATTTATAAGTTCTAAGGATAAAACAGGGAGGTGAGTGAGGCAGGGAAGTAAAGCCCAGAGCGTGACTTAGCATGCCTGAGGCTCTGGGTTCAATACTCAGTGCCAATCCCACACCCACCTGCTAAACTAAAGCTAGAAATATGAGTTAACTGCCGAAGATGAAAGACGGCTGGGCCATTTTAGATAAAGACTTGGCAGAGGAGCAGAGGGCCACGCCCAACCCTGGAGAACAGGAATAGATTCTGTATCTAGTTTTAAGACGTTCTTTAATGAGGAGAATATAAAAGTCATAATGCAAATTAGGTACAGGTCCTTGGAGAGGGATCATCGAATCGAAGGGAGGAGGCTTACCTCCACTGCTGTGGGACTGCAATGGCGGATGGCAAGAGTTGGCTCCCTCCCAACCTGATGCCGTAAAGCTGGCTCCCCCACCATCAACCCTAGAAAGAATTTATTATCCTGACAGTTATCAGGCTTAGCTCCTTGTTTGACCTTATAAGTTCCTACAGTCCGAGAATATGCAGATGAAACATCGTACAACACCCCTCCTGGCCAATGGTGCACATCCACACAAACCTTACCCCAGAGGCCATGGCCACCTCCCCAGGGGCATAAATACCTCCCCCGCCCCCAGTAAATGAACTAGTTTTCTGAAGCTGTTCCCGGGTGTGTGTTCTTTGCACACCAAGATCCTGCCTGCATCCACCCGCCATGCTAAGCTTCCCTTGCTCTAGTCCAGCCGAGTGCACAAAGGGCCTGACTACTCCCAGGGAGAAGCGGACATGGGCTGGCACATTGCTTTATGGGTAACTCTGCCTTCCTTTTATGTAGATCGGCTTGTGCAGACCCAACAGGAAGGTGGGAGCACGTGCAGTGAGTCAGAGGCCAACCAGAAGCCACAGCACTAGAGGAGAGGGCATGAAAGGAGGAGCGGGAGGCGTCAGGAGTAGCTGGGACAAAGACTCCCAAGTTGGGATTTGGCCTTACCGCTCGGAGGCTTTTGAGCAGACAGGTACCATGATCAGACGTTGATATGGAAAGACTGGAAAGATGAGGCTGCTGTTTTGAGAGAAGACGGAGGCAGGTCAAAGCTGCAAGCTTCGGGGCAGTTAGAAGGCAGCTGGAGGGGTTGGAGAGATGGCTCAGTGGTTAAGAGCACTGACTGTTCTTCCAGAGCTAGTCCGGAGTTCAAATCCCAGCAACTACATGGTAGCTCACAACCATCTGTAATGAGATCTGATACCCTCTTCTGGTGTGTCTGAAGACAGTTACAGTGTACTTTTATATAATAAAAAAATAAAGCTTAAAAAAATAAAAAGAAGTCAGCTGGAGTAATTTAGGAAAAATGGTTATCGATAACTGTAGATTTTAAGGACTATAGTAGAATTCGGCTTGAATACGTTAATTAGAAATACTAATAAATCCACGGGGAGAAGAATTTTAGAACTCTGACAGGAAGGGATCAGGGCAGGAAGAGTTAGTGTTTTAAATCTGGATTACATTACCGGAGGAGAGACTAAAGATCCCTGTGTGGCCTACAGAGCAAATTCCAGACCAACAGGGGCTACACAGTGAGACCTCCTCACAAAAACCAAACAAAAAAATTAAAGTTGAAAACGATCTGAGAGTCACTTTGGGGGAGGGGTGGTGAACACAGCAGCAGACACAACACCCCATTTCTCATAACTAAATTCTTAAGTTGAGAGTCTTAGGCTCCTCAGAGCTTGGTAGGATGTGAAGACCCAGTTCCCAGTCAAAGGCTATATACCCTGTCTTTGCCTCTTCTGAGTGTACAATCCATCATTACCCAACCATCTCGTTACCCCTTAGCTACCTGGAGTCTGAGTGAGTGTGCCAGTCACATACATTCCAGAGGATGAATCTGAGAAGAGGCATAGGCAGGTGCAGACTTGTGGTGTATCAGGAAAAAAGTCCAGAGTGCCACACACCTACAGCATGGTTGAGTGGTAACAGGGGTCATGGTTTGAATAGGCTTGCCCCAGGGAGTGGCACTATTAGAAGGTGTGGCCTTGTTGGAATAGGTGTGTCACTGTGAGTGTGGGCTTTAAGACCCTCATCCTAGCTCCCTGGAAGTCGGTCTTCCACTAATAGCCTTCAGATGAAGATGTAGAATTCTCAGCTCTGCCTGCCCCATGCCTGCCTGGATGCTGCCATGTTCTTGCCTTGATGATAATGGACTGAACCTCTGAACTTGTACAGCAGCCCCAATTAAATGTTGTCCTTATAAGGGTTGCCTTGGTCATGGTATCTGTTCACAGCAGCAAAACCCTAACTAAGACAGCAAGGTATAGGCTCTGGGCATTTATATCTCCTTGACCTCACAGAGCCCCTGTAAGAAGGACACATCCAGTTCCAGACGGTGGTGGCACACGCCTGTAATCCCAGCACTCTGGGAGGCAGAGGCAGAGGCAGGTGGATTTCTGAGTTTGAGGCCAGCCTGGTCTACAGAGTGAGTTCTAGGACAGCCAGGGCTATACAGAGAAACCCTGTCTCAAAAAAACCCCAAATCCACAAAACAAGAAGAAGAAGAAGAAGGAGGAGGAGGAGGAGGAGGAGGAGGAGGAGGAGGAGGAGGAGGAGGAGGAGGAGGACACATCCAGCCAGAGGAATTACAAATGGGCTTCCTGCAGGCTGGGACCTGGCCCCAAGGGTGGTCCCAGATATAAGAAGACCTGCGTGTTTGTATAGTAGTAGTTTCAAATAAACGGAGGGAGGTGCACAGCAATTTGGCTGTTATCTTCCAAAATTAAGCCTGGCAGTTCTACTTTTAGAAATCCATGATCTGATTTACTTGTAGAAGTGCCCAGTACTGGGTATATAATTATGTTCACTACAACATAGCATTATCAAAGAAAAATGGCAGAAAATATAAATAGCTCCCAAATGGTGAATGGGTAATTAACTAAATTATAGTACACTCATGCAGTGAAATATATCTTTGCAGTCATTACCCTGGCCCAGGCTGATGGGAAAGATCTGTAATGTACACTTTTAAATAAGAAAAGAAAATCAGAGATCTGAAATGTGATATGACCAATTGCATGATATGTTAGCTACATGTACCTGTAGACATATGTATTGGTGCTCACTTTAGCTAAGAGTAATCACAAGCAACTTTGTGTTATAGCTTTTGGTTGGTAAGAGGAGACATGAAGGAGCAATTTTTTAATAATTTATTTTTGTTTTATGTAAATTAGTGTTTTGACTGCATGTATACTGTGTGAGGGTGTCAGATCCCCTAGAACAGGAGTTGCAGACTGTTGTGAGCCACCATGTGGGTGCTGGGAATTGAACCTAGGTCTTTTGGGAGAGCAGCAGCGGTCTTAAATGCTGAGCCAACTCTCCAGACACATGTGGGTTTTTTAACTTTATGCTTCTGCTGGGATCTGTCATCAAAGCATTTAGCATTTTTATAATTAAAGTAACACGAATGTGTTCTGATAGCATCAAGTACATGTGATGACAACCTACCTCCAGGCTGGTGAGGTGCTTCAGGGATTAAGTGCACGTACATCTCCTCCACAGAACCCAAGTTCGATCCCCAACAGCACCTTCAAGGCAGCTCACAACCATCACTCCAGCTCCAGGGGCTTCTGTGAGACTTCATTTATATGCACATGCACACACACACACACACACACACACACACACAGCACAGCTTAAAGTCATACACTGCTGGAGAGATGGCTCAGCAGTTAAGAGCACAGGCTGCTCTTCCCAAGGACTGGCCTTCAATTCCCAGCGCCCACTTGGTGGCTCACAAATATCTGTAACTCTAGTTCCAGGGGATCGAACACCCTTTTCTGGCTTCCATGGGCCACCAGACACTCACATGGTACACACACATACATGTAAGAAAAGCACCTATGCACAAAATATAAACAAACAAACAAACAAATAAATAAAAACTTTAATTAAAAAGAAAATAAACAGCCAGGCGGTGGTGGCACTTGCTTTTAACTCCAGTAGTTGGAAGGCAAAGGCAGGAGGATTCCTATGAGTTCAAGGCCAGTCTGGTCTATATCATGAATTCCAAGATAGCTAGGACTATACAAATATTCTGTCTAAAAGCAAAAGAAACACAAACTTTTTGTTTGTTTCATTTAAAAATACGAAGGGACTCATTGTCTCGGGAAATAAAAAAAGAAGGGACTCATGATTAAAACATGTCACACATTGAAGTATATTTTCTTCGTGGTGGTTTTAGGAGGCTGGACAGTGGAACGTCAGCCCTTCAGGCAGTTAGACTCTTACAGGACTGGCCCAGGCCTGCAGTCTTTGGGTAGTAGTAGCCCCGAAGTAGTCCTGACCCATCCTGCTCTTGTAGGTGTGGGCAGTAGATCAGAGGATTTTTCTCTTACTAGGAAAACAACTCAAAGGTCAGGACTACCCAACCATAAGTAAATATTAGTATCCCCGGTTTTGAGGGCAGCCTACAGATGACCTGTATCCTAGTTTAAAGTCTACCACAGCTGGTTCTTGTTAGTCTGGGAGCTCACAGACCTCAGGGACTGGACTGGATTCATCTCTGTATCCCGGCGCTTGGCATAGCATCCGACACGTAGGTGATGCTGGACAAATGTTTGTCGATATGACATCAGAGAAGCTGCTTCCCCAGCCACATCTCGTGATGGCTTTACTCTTTTGAATTTTGAACCTTCAACTCTCTGAAGCTGGTTTACCCTCTTGCAGAATCTGCATCCAGGAAGATTGATTAAGACAGGAATCGCTTCAGTTGCTTCCTTTACAGTAGAATTTCATTCTAGGAAATTTAGAAAATTCAAGATTGCTAATCAAAATAAGTAATGTGGTTTGAATATGAGCTGTCCCTTATGGACTCGTGTTTTGAACACTTGGTCTCTATTTTAGGGAGTTGTAGAAACTTTGGAAGGTGGGTGGATCTGACTGGAAAAGTAAGTTACTGGCGATGTGCCTTTGAAAGTAGCACTAGGTCCCCAGTCTGCCCTTCTCTCTGCTCCTGTCACGCTGCGAGCTGCTCTTCTGTTCCTCCCTTGTTGTGATGCATCGAAGCCTTTGAAACTGCAAACCAAAATAAACCTTTTCTCCATGCAGTTTGTAATTGTGTATTTTGTCTCGGCAATGCAAGCGTAATGGATATGGAAAATTGGCATCAGGAGTGAGGATGTACCTGAAACCAACTAAACCTCACTGTGTGGCTCTGAGGTCTTTGCAACTGCTTTGCCAGAAGAAAATGGAGACGCACGTTAGAGAAGACCTAGAATGTTCTAAGCAGGGATTACTGGGTAATTCTGGTGAGTGTTTACAAAACCAGGGAGACAATTAAAATGTGATCAGTAGGGGCTGAAGGGATGGCTTGCCAGTTAAGCCCTGGCTGCTCTTCCAGAGGATCCAGGTTCCATCCCAGCAGCCACATGGCAGCTCACAACCTTCTGCAACTCCAGCTCTAAGGCATCTGACACCTTCTTCTGACCTACCCAGGCACTAGGCATATCATCCTGCACATACATATACACAGGTACAACACTCATACATGTAAAATAAAATAAAAATATTTTTAAATGTAAACAAAGACAGCTCGTGAGGCTCAGTGGTCAAGAGCACTGACTACTGTTCCAAAGGTCCTGAGTTCAATTTCTAGCAACCACATGGTGGCTCACAACCATCTGTAATGAGATCTGATGCCCTCTTCTGGGGTATCTGAAGACAGCTACATATAATATACTTACATATAATAAATAAATAAATCTTAAAAAAATAAAAAAGACAGCTCATGAGGTTCTATATGGGAACAGGGTTTTCATTAGAAATCTGGCTAGGGGACGTTCAGACAACATTATGACCAAGGATTTATCTACATTTTGTGTATGGTCTGGAACACTGTACTGCTTAGTTACTGTTACATTGCTATGAAGAGACACTATACCGTCTGGTTCTGCGTGTTAACCTGACATAAGCTAGAGTTGTCAGAGAGGAAGGAGCCTCAGTTGAGGAAAGGCCTCCATGAGATCCAGCTGTAAGGCATTTTCTCAATTAGTGATCAAGTGTGGGAGAACCCATTGTGGGTGGTGCCATCCCTGGGCTGGTGGTCATGGGTTCTATAAGAAACGCTGAGCAACCCATGGGTAGCAAGCCAGTAAGCAGCATCCCTCCATGGCCTCGGCAACAGCTCCTGCCTCCTGGTTCCTGCCCTGCTTGAGATCCTGTCCTCACTTCCTGCCTCCTGGTTCCTGCCCTGCTTGAGATCCTGAACTCACTTCCTCCAATGATGGACTATGATCTGAAAGTGTAAGCCCTTTCCTCTCCTATTTGCTTTGTGGACATGGTGCTTCACTTAGAACCCCTAACTAAGACAGACACCATGACCAAAGAAACCCTTATAAAAGAAAGCATTTATTTGGAGGCTTGCTTACAGGTTTTGGAAGTTTAGTTCACTAAAATCATGGTGGTAAGCAGTCAGGCATGGCTTTAGAGCAGTAGCTAAGAGCATACACCCTGGTCTGCAGGCAGCAGGAAGAAAGCAAAAGACTGGGCCTGCAATGAGTTTTTGGAACCTCAAAGTCTACCCCTAATGATACACCTCCTCCAACAAGGCCATAGCTCCCAATCCTTTCCAAATAGTTCCATCAACTGGGGACCAAGCATCCCAACATATGAGCCTATAGAGGCCATTTTCATTGTAATCACCACGGAGGATAAGTTTTAATATAATAGTAAATACTTAGGTGGAGGAAATGTCAGCATAGCTTGGCATTCAGGTTGCGCCTTAGATACTGCTCTCTGCTCATGGCCAGGTGTACAGGACGGCTGGAAGCAGAGTGGAAAGATCTGAACATGTGGAAGTTGGCTAGAGAAGGTGCAGATTTAAATCTCTGGACAGAGTGGATGATTGTTTATAGAGATTAGTGACATCAAAAGAAGATAAGTGTAGTCTGGCAAGATGACTCTACGGGTAAAAGTGCTCATTGCACAAGCCAGACAACCTGAGGTCAGTACGGAACCCACAGTGGGAGGAGAAAGCTGACTTCACAACGCGCTGTGGCCTGTGTGCATCTGCGCACACTGGCACAAACACACGATAACATGCATGCACGTGCTTGCGCGCGCGCGCGCGCGCGCGCGCACACACACACACACTCACGCGCGCGCGTGCGTTGGACATAACCCTGTGGCCTTCGTTCTGGATGGACTCCACCCCTACAGTCACCTGGTTACAGCCAGGTTTTTCCGAGTTACCAGGCAACATCCTGGTAACCCAGCCCACTTTAAAAGGAAGCTTCTTGGACCCTCCTAGCTCTTTTTCTCTTACGCCTTTCGTCCCCATTCCCCCTCTCCCCCATTTTTCTCCCCTCTTTCCACGCGGTCATGGCCAGCTCTCATCTCTCTATCTCTTCTTTCTCTCTTTACTTCTCTCTTTTTCTCTTCTCGTTTTTCTATAATAAAGCTTTGAAACTATAGACTGTCTCCTCTTCTCAAAACCCGCCGAGTAGGAGCATGGAATGGGCCTCAGCGTCTCTAGCTGCCAGAAAGGACCAAGACTCTTCCCAGCCAGGCTTCCTCTACAGGTACCAGGGCCCCGTGCCAGGACAGCCCCGCCTTCTGCGCAAAGACCTCCTCCTGCTAGCCGGGCAGCCTTTCCTCAGCGGACACGCGGGCTGTATGTGGGAACTTGGGTCCTGCCTGCCTGTTTTTCCCTACACACACACACACACACACACACACACACACACACACACACACACACTTGAAGAAGGAAGAGGAGAAGAATAGGAGGAGGGAGAAGAAAGAAGGAAAAAAGAAAGAGAAAACAATGTGGTGGTTTTCACTGTAATCATAGAAAACATTCCTTGAGACTTCCCAGGAGTTAGCGAGACTATTCGAAGGGCAGAGAATTGACAACTTAATTAAGCTTTTCCTTGAGAAGAGCCCCAGGAGTGCCCTGCTCCACACGGGGCTGCCTGGGGAATGCTTCCTCAGACTCCGTTAGTCAAAGGGGGCTGGCCGTCATATACTGCTGAAGCTGGTGGCAGATCTTAGCTTCTGTGTTGGATGGCTTTATGTCAGCTTGATACAAAGTAGAGTCATCTGAAAAGAGGGAGCCTCACTTGAGAAAATGTCTCTATAAGACCAGGCTGTAAACATTTTCTTAGTTAGTGATTGATGAAGGAGTGCCCAGCCCATTATGAGTGGGTAGTGCCGTTCCTGGGCTGGTGGTCCAGCGTTCTTTAAGAAAGGCTGAGCAAGCCAGGGGGACAAGTCAGTAAGCAACCCTCCCTGGCCTCTGCATCAGCTCCTGCCTCCAGGCTCCTGCCATGTCTGGGTTCCTGTCCTGACTTCCTTCCATGATGGACAGCGACGTGGAAATGTACTTCAAACAAACCCTTTGCTCCCCAAGTTGCTTATTGGTCATGATGTGTCATCACAGCAAGAGTAGCCGTAACTAAGACAGCCCTGTCCACATGAAGCTGGCTTTGTAAGCATGCAGAATGCAAATGTTATAGAATCATGCAGGGCTCAACCAAGATTTCAGAGGAAGGCTTGGACGTCCAGGAATCTATGGCAGTGTCGGTCTCTGTCTCTTTAGGCAACGCCCGAGAAGGGCGCGTGTGAAGCCATCAGGGTGACATTCGAGCTGCAACAGAGAATCAAGAATGGTGGAGACGGTAAGACCATGCCCTGCCACAGGCACCAAGTGGTACTGGCCCAAGAAAGAGTCCCTGTGGTCTGCAAACCGTAAAGCCTTCAGGCTGGGTTGCCCAAGCTCGTCGGAGCTCCCAGCACACGCCAGAGGCCCTGAACGCTCCTGTGGAGTTAACTGGCTTCTGTGCTCTCCATGATGGATTTTGGTCTTTCTTTGACCCAGTCTTTCCCCCTTTTTAATAGGAATGTATACTTTGTCTCATTGTATGTTAGAAGCATGTGGATTGATTTTCTTTCTCTCTTTCTTTCTTTCTTTCTCTCTCTCTCTCTCTCTCTCTCTCTTTCTTTCTTTCTTTCTTTCTTTCTTTCTTTCTTTCTTTCTTTCTTTCTTTCTTTCTCTCTTTCTAGACAGGGTTTCTCTGTGTAGCCCTGGCTGTCCTGGAACTCACTCTGTAGACCAGGCTGGCCTCAAACTCAGAAATCCACCTGCCTCTGCCTCCCAGAGTGCTGGGATTACAGGCGTGCGCCACCACCGCTTGGCTGATATTTTTCTCTTTTCTTTTCATTCATTCTTCTCTCATACAAGCCATCTGGACTGCAGATTCCCCTCCTTTCATTTCTCCCAGTTCCCCCTCCCCTCCCCTCCCCTCCTCATGACCTGATTTTTATCTTTTTAGGACCTCACAGCTAAGAATTTGCCTTGAATCTTAGAATTTAACTTGGGCTCTTAAACAGTCGCTGGACTGTCTTGACTTACCAGCTGCCCAAGTAATGACATGGAGACATTTTAGTAATTGTGAAAGCCTTGCCTTAGCTTGGCAGAATCTCAACCACTTCATCTAAGTAACTCGGCCACCTAGCCCAGTCCACTTGAGAGTTTCCTCTGTGTGGTTGTGGCTTGTTAGTTAGTTACCTCTGTGTGGTCCTGGCTTGTTAGTTAGTTACCTCTGTGTGGTCGTGGCTTGTTAGTTAGCTACCTCTGTGTGGTCGTGGCTTGTTAGTTAGCTACCTCTGTGTGGTCGTGGCTTGTTAGTTAGCTACCTCTGTGTGGTCGTGGCTTGTTAGTTAGCTACCTCTGTGTGGTCGTGGCTTGTTAGTTAGCTACCTCTGTGTGGTCGTGGCTTGTTAGTTAGCTACCTCTGTGTGGTTGTGGCTTGTTAGTTAGCTACCTCTGTGTGGTTGTGGCTTGTTAGTTAGCTACCTCTGTGTGGTTGTGGCTTGTTAGTTAGCTACCTCTGTGTGGTTGTGGCTTGTTAGTTAGCTACCTCTGTGTGGTTGTGGCTTGTTAGTTAGCTACCTCTGTGTGGTTGTGGCTTGTTAGTTAGTTACCTCTGTGTGGTCGTGGCTTGTTAGTTAGTTACCTCTCACTAAGCTTTCTCCACGTCTGGGGACACTTTCCCAGAGTCCCCATCTCTTCCTGGTTGGTCCACTATTCCTCTCCTGCGTTTCATTAGGCCATTCAGCTCTTTATGAAACCAATCAGAAGGTGATGGAGAAGAATGTTTACAAAACACTAAGACAGCCTATTAACAATAACAGTCCCAAAGCCTAGATGCTCCTCAGCAATCAACATCTGAATAATGCACCGACGACCTTCACACAGCTCACAATATTATCCCAACAGAAAATATTGTAGCAGTTAAGACTCTGGGGACTCCCGGATGCACGCCCTTAATTCCAGCACTTGAGAAGAAGAAACAAATGGGTCTCTGAGTCTACAGCCTGGTCTACAGAGTGGCTTCCATGACAGCAAGGGCCACACAGAGAAACCCTGTTGAAAAACCAAACCAAAATGACTATGAGGACTCAAGGTCGGACTAAACCCATTTGGTGTTATCAGACAGACTGAGTGGAATGCTGTGCTTTAGATACTAGGTGTCTCCCATAGGCCCATGTGTTGAGCGGCTGGTCCTCACTATTGTGTGGGGTTGAGAGACAGAAACTGTCTAGGGGAAGCAGATCTTAGAAAAGCCCTTCTGAGGATTGTACTGGGACCTCTGTCTGCTTCCCTCGCTTCTTCCTACCCACGGCGACACGACGACGACACGACGACGACACGACGACACGAGGACACGACGACACGAGGACACGACGACACGACAACACGTGTGTCTCCACTGCTCCCTCCAGCCGTGAAGGACAGACCTGCCTGCAGCTGCCCACAATTAGCCTTTCTTCCCTTGAAGTATTCCGTTAGGTATTCTGTCACAGTAGCACAAAACTAGCACTGTAACAGCTTTAAAAAAATAAATTTTCCTTGCTTTCCTGCTCCTGCAGAAACCTAATGCCCCCCTGGTATCCCTCTCCAGTGACGTTTCACGTCCTTAGAGGGAAGTCTTCCTCACTCTTAGGGGGAGGTGAGGCGGGGTCTATGTAGTTCTTGCTCACCGGGGGATGGAGACCTGGATCCTGGTGGGGAGTAAGGCAGAAATGGTCTAAGGACGGAGACCTCGAGTATGGAGTAAACGTGGTGAGAAAAGACTCCCAGGAGACAGCTTCAGCAAGTCTGCTCATTTAATGGGGGAAAGAAAGACTATTTAAACCTTTGGGGGGTGAATAGGGCCTGTCAGGGTGAACATACATCATTAGCCAGGGTGCTAGGGATGCCTCATAAGAGAAATTCCAGGTGCTTCTGGACATGACCTTCTAAGGGGAAAGTAAGCTTAACCTGTCTATCCCACTGCGTGACCTCCTCTGGTGGGTCGAAGGTTAGGCACAGGGTTACTGGCACTAGGACAGACAAGCCCGGGGCAGTGGGGGAGTGACCCTACTCCTGCTCTCAGACTGAGATTTCTGGGGTTCGGACAAGCCTCACCACACCTAGTCCAGGCCTGCTCCCCACGGTTTCATACTAGCTGGCCTGGAACTCAGAGATGCACCGCCTCTGCTTCCGGAGCTCTGGGATTAAAGGTGTGTGCCGCCATGCCTGGCTCCTTCTCGATTTTAACTGCTTCCGGGTTATTCTTTCTCCAGTGTGAGCCAGTTTTTACGCAGTGCTTCTCTGATTCCCTGGTCAACTTTACTCCAAATCTAATAAGGAGAGGCCAGTGGTTGTTGGTGGTGTCATCATTATCAGCTTTAACCCATGGACTGTGTCCAACAGCCCTTGGTATTCCCTTCTCCTCAGTATCCAGTCACCCAAAGAAATGCTACATATTAGGGAGTGTGCAGGGGTGGGGCGGGGGTGGCAGTGAGCGGTCATTCCTCTCTATTCTTGCCACGATGTCACAGGCTTCTTCTTTGTTCTGTAGCTAACTCAGTCAGTGCAGCCCAATTCTGAATAGTGGCTCTGGCTGAAATATCAAGCCAGGGATGGTGACTTTGATTTGGGGTGTCCCACCCCTTTCTGCCCTATTCTTGTCGGTTCCACCATCAGTGAGGAGGAGCCAGGCTAAACAGGGAGCATCTTTGCAGAGTGTCTTCATTACTCGTCTTGTTGCTATGACAAAATACTTGACAAGAAGCAACTTGAAAGGAAGAAGGATTGGTTTGGGCTCAGTTTGGGAGCACTGGCCCTCTTCAGGACAAAGGAGAGCTCCAGGCAGCAGGAACAAGAAGCTGGGACTTCTCACTTCTGAGAAAGCCAAAAAGCAGAGGCTAGGAGTTCTGGTGCCCCTTTCTGATTTTCAACTGGAGCAGGAGCCAGACGGAGCTGCCTGTACCCGGGGTGTGTCTTCCC
The DNA here is from genome assembly GCF_947179515.1 of Apodemus sylvaticus. Classification (NCBI taxonomy): domain Eukaryota; kingdom Metazoa; phylum Chordata; class Mammalia; order Rodentia; family Muridae; genus Apodemus; species Apodemus sylvaticus. The sequence goes on from NC_067486.1 coordinate 69,141,318, forward strand.
TCCTCCCAGAACAACACCCAGAGGTGTGTCTCCCAGGTGACCCCAATCCAGCCAAATTAACTCTGAAGATTAGCCATTCCAGGGCATTGCCCACTCATTGTGGGGCAATGTGAGCCTTTTTTTTTTCTTTCAGTTCTAGAATTGAGCAGCACCTGCTCTCATAAAAGAATAAGTGCTCAGGAGGGTTGGCCAGAAGCTGGCTCCACAGACAGAGAGAGGCTTAAACACACACACACACACACACACAAAGCAAAACACACACAGACTGGGCATTTCAAAGTTACTTTTTATAGAGACAGGAATATAGAACAATAAAATGTCCAACTGATTAGAATCAGGCCTCATGCTTGGCTACATGCAAACCCTGGGCCTGGTGCATGCCCCACAGCCCCCTGCTCTGCATCCCAGCCATGCTTGGCCACATGCAAACCCTGGGCCTGGTGCATGCCCCGCAGCCCCCTGCTCTGCGCCCCAGCCTTAGACTACCTCGTTTGTAAAGTGTCCAGGCTCAGGGGACTTTTTATTATGATGCTCCTTGAAATTGGCCTGCTCAGGACACTTGGCTGTTATTTCTAATTCTGCTTTTTTTTCCAGGAAGGTCAGATAGTAGGGGATGTAGAACTCTGGTGTGTGACTCTGTTTTTATTTTTGCCTGGTCCATACATGAGCTTAATGCAAATAAATGGCCTTCAATATTGACCAATATTAGTAAGTCCAGCTTTGAGATCATTTCTCCTGCTTAGAAATTACTACCATTCTCACCCAAACACCCCTGATGGCCTTCGAGAATCACGCGCCCTCTGGTCTACCTCTCATGCATACTTCCTGGTTTCTTCTGGTCCCATCTTGACTGTCTACACCAGTGTGACCAATTTCTCGACCTTTTTATTTCTTCTATAACATCTGTCAGGGCAATGTTGACATTTCTGTTTCGGGACTAGGTACTGGTCGCCACTTTTGCTAAACAGAAATGACAGGTCCCTGTTTCTGACTAAGCTTCCGAACAGATCTGGCTATATCAAAACAGGATAGCCCGTGCTAACATTGATACCACCAACCTGAAACTAAGCTGTGTTTCTGATCTTCCCTGCAACCAAGATTACAGAGATTATGGCCAGTTTCAGTCATGTGATAGTGCATGGCTTTGTCTAATCCCTTATGCAAAAGAGGTAACCTGAAATAACCCAGTTTCCTGTTTTGACTCTGTCCCTGTTTCTTACAAGGATAGTAGCTTTGAAATGACTAATCACGTTTTGGGGTTTGAGTGAGGTTTGTTTTCAGCTGTTCTCTTTAGTAAACCAACCTCTCTGAACAAGAGCATGCAAGATGGCTCTGTGAATAAAGACACCAGTGCAAACCTAAGACCCTCAGTTAGAACCCTGAAATCGGGAGAGAACAACTCCAAAAAGGTGTCCTCTAACTTCCATATGTGTTCTGTGGCATGTATGTACACACACACACACACACACATATACACACATACATACAAATATACACACATATACATCACACATATACATGCATACACATATACCACATACATACACATACATACACACATACACACATAAATACACATATACACATATATACATACATATATACATACATACACATACACACAGAGAAACATATATACACATATGCACACACATATACATATACACACATAATTTTTTAATAAAAGAAAAGTTTCTTTGTTCAGTTCACCACTTACTCCCTTTTATGGGAGAGATGTCATCTAATTCTAGGACTGCGAACAAGTAAGAGCCATAATTCAGGCTGAGAGGCCTCAGCTGTTAAGAGCATATGCAGCTGTTTTAAAAAAATTTTTTTTAATTTATTTAATGTCTGAGTGCTCTGCTGCATATACATCCGCCTGCCTGAAGAGGGCATCAATGTCCCCTATATAGGGTTGTGCGCCACCATGTAGGTGCTTGGAATTGAACTCAGGACCTCTGGAAGAGCAGCCAGTGCTCTTAACCGCTGAGCCATCTCACCAGCCCTATGCAGCCCTTTCTAAGGAACCCAGTTCGGTTCTTAGCTCCACATCAATATATGTGGAACTATATATATAGCTACAACCATATATAACTCTAATTCTAGGCTATGCTCACTTCTACTGACACCAGACACTCGTAGTACACAGGCAAAAAATAAAGATACACATAAGATAAAATAAACCTTTTTTTTTTTACTGACGCAATTGACAACATTTATTTAGTTCAGTCATATTTTTTCTTTTATTGAAAATGGAATTTTTGCCATGGCAAAATTTTTGCCATGGTAGTCGTGGCGTACAACCTTTAGTCCCAGCACTTGAGAGGCAGATCTCTATGACATCATGACCAGCCTGGTCTACAGAGCTAGTTCTAGGACAGCCCGGGCTACACAAAGAAACCCTGCCTCAAGACAACAGAAACAAAAACACTGTTTTTTTCTTTTTTAATAAAAAAATTATTTCTAAACTCAGTAGTTGCAATTTAGGCTTTTGACACTGTCTCTAAGCTTCTAAACCCTCTACTCTAAAGCAGAGCTGGAATCACCTTGAGGGCTCTGCTGGGGCGCTAGAGGAGGCATCCTGAGGAAACTCCTCCCAGCCAAGTCTGCTCTGCAGGCCCTTCCGCCCCAGCCTCCCAGATCTCAGCAACCAGCTGTGTTTGCTAAGGAATTCCAGGCTGCTTGCGAATGCAAGGCCTTGTGTTTTCATTTCCACACGGTTCCTTTTTACCCTCACCCTTCCTTTCCTAGAGCAACCTAGCACCCCAGTAAAGATTTAACAAGCATGCACTGTCTCAGGCTGTTTCCTGGGTGAGCCCCTCGGCTGAGATCTGATGCCAGAGTTGTGTTCTTGACTCTGGGACTGGTGTGTGCCCGGAACAAATCCATCTAGTCTACGGATGAAAACAGAAAACTGACTTTCAGAGAAAGATATGACTTTCAGAGAAAGGGTTATGAATGATACCATAAAAGCTATATAGACATTTAGAAGGTTTAAAACACCCTCCACCTCCCAAAATGACATACGTTTTCCCTGAAAACAGCTTGGGCCAGAGCTAGGATGTATCTCAGCTAGGATGGCTGACAGGAGTTTCCTCAGGATGTAGCATCCCAGCAGAGACTCAAGGTGACACAGCAGCAGGGAACTAAGGGGACACCAGCCACGCATTTAATTCAGAACCTCTGGTCCACTTTTGTTTATCTCACAGTCCATAAAGTTCCAGATTCTGCCTAGCGTAGAAGGCAGGGCCAGCTGATAAACAGGTTCTGAACATGGAGAGAGCTTCAGAGTTCAGAAGAAATATATTAAAGGAAAAAAGAGAAAAACCTCAGGTATGATATACTGACTTACCACATCCAGACTTCTTCAAAGTTCAAAAGCAGGGGCTTTCTTTGCATACCAATCCAGGTCCAGACCCTTCTGAAAATGGTTTGTCACTAGGAAAGGAGAGGCCTTGTTATAGTGTCACCGAATGTAATGAGCTCACGAGAAACAGAATGAAGAAATATTTATTATTCCAGGCAAGTACTGAACATGTTGGTTCACCTCTGAGGAGAGGGATCAAAGGGCTTTTATTGAGGAGACTGTCACATTGCACCATAGAAAAGTCTGGTCACCAGATGTAAAGGTGGGCATATCTCTGAACATGCTTTGTTCAAAGCAACACATCATCCCCGCCTCCACCCACCCACCCACCCAAAATGGCAGTAGGAACTTCTGTGCCTAGGGAATTTGGTATTACTAGAAACAGAATCTATTCTAGGTCACTTAAAAAGAGAGCATGCCTGTGGTTGTTACCGTGACTCAGCAAACTTTGGTTCCTTGAAGATTTCTTGGAGGGGGGGACTTAACTGGGGAGTAGGCAACTTTGAAGGAAAATTAAGTTTTAAATTCAAAAGGGCTGAAGCCCCTGACTCTACACTGGTAACACAAGCGGTTATCCCTGACAGTCCTTCCGTGTGGGCAGAGGCAAGAGTGAGACTTTCCATCCCAAGACAGGCAGGTTCTGTGGTCATAAAGCACTGGACGCTTTAGTGCTAATCTTTTCCAGCAAACACTGTGTAGCTTGAGCTTATGCCAAGGGTTTAGAATGTCTTTACAATCTCCCCTCCTTATAAGACTTTTATGTCATTTTTAAAGTCCTCCTCGCCCAGTACAACTTTGTTTACATAAAGGCCCTGCTGGGTTCTCAGAACTGGTGACTTAATTGGCCCACGCCTTCCCCTTACCTTCAATTCTTTTTGCTGACTCTTTTAAAACTCCATTTGGGAAAGTCTCTGAGTTTGGTACCCAGGCAATGGAGGAAAGATGGTTACCAGGTGTGTTAGAGGAAAACCAAGTGGGCTTCCCGCTGCCCTGTGCTCTTCTGAGTTTGTGAGCTGTGTATTTGCCCTGTCAAGACATTTCATTAGGAGTGGTGGGCTCTTTCTTTGAGGCCCTGAACTCATTTCTAACAATGAAATTGCTTAAATTTTTTAAAAAACAAAATCTTATGCATGTATTCAAGTTCCTGTGTGTGTGTGTGTGTGTGTGTGTGTGTGTGTGTGTTTGTTAATCAGGATTGGTGACAAAGTGCCTTTCCCTGCTGTGCCACCTTGCTTGCCCAAGTTGGCACACTTTAAATGACTCTTGGGTAGCATGTACTACCTGGGTTTAATTCTCAGCACTGGGAAAAGGAAAGACAATTAAAAGCTAAAATGGATTCTTGAAATATTAGTTATTTTCCTCTTTTTTGTTGTTGTTGTTTTTGTTGTTGTTGTCTTTTCAAGACAGGGTTTCTCTGTGTAGCCCTGGCTGTCCTGGAACTCTCTATAGACCAGGCTGGTCTTGAACTCAGAAATTCACCTGCCTCTGCCACCTGAGTGCTGGGATTAAAGGCTTGCGCCACCACTGCCCAGTAGCTATTTTCCTCTTTACTGTGACTTAACTCATAACTTGTGTTAATCCCACTGTAAGACCCCCCAAAAACCGAGGGCCCCCCAGCACCCCACGCCTCCGAAGGTGACACCCATTTCACTTGCGAGAAACAGTCTTGATGCAATAGCAGGAGGATTTTTATTCCAGAGGCTCTGGGGTCCACAGTCGTACACAGTGCAGGGGTAGAGGACTGTGGGACCCCGAGGGCAGAATTGGGACAGATTTTATAAGTTTACAACAAAGCCCGCGAATCACAAACCAATCATTCCTTAGTATCAAGAGCCCGCGTAGTATGAGCCAATCGATTTGTACCACGCCATAGTTTTTAAGCCAATCAGTTTAAATTATCGGAGCCTGCACTCTGTGGACCAATTAGTTTCCCTATTTTCTTGGAGGTCTATAGCTCTGTGAACTCCTGGGTGGGGGTAATGGCGTAAGCAGTTTACAGAAGCAAGATAAGCAGATAATTAGCTCATTTCCAGTTACCTTATGGGGCCAGGATCACTTATTCAAGGCCTTTTTGCCTAGCTCTTAAAGGGCAGGCTCTGGAATGAGACCTTTCACCTAGTTTCTAACAAAGAGCACAAAAAGAGGGTTCTGGAATATGAAGTATTTGGGACTCCTTAGAAGGTTGGAATTGGAGCTTCTTTGAAGCGAGATAGCATTTTAAACTTCTGACTTCTTGGGGTCATTAGAGAGTTAGGCTGTATTTTCCATCTTTTCAGTTCCTGGGAATTGAACTCAGGACCTCTGAAATAGCAGTCAATGCTCTTAACCACTGAGCCATCTCCCCAGCCCTATTATGCATTGTTTTAAAGTCCTGCTGCATCTTTGTATTTTAAGCAGGTCTGTCTATCTTTTTAAAACAGACTTTCAGGATATAGCCTAGGCTGGCCTAACCTTCCTGCCTCTGCCTCTCAAGGCTAAGACCTAAGATTCAAACCCGGGGCAACTGGCAGAGGTGTCTAATATATCAAAGCCGACCTGGCCTCTAGGTTCTCCCAGGCCTGCTCAGTCCCTGCCTGTTGTAGGGTATGGCTGACATATCACACCCTCTCCACTGAACTCTGCAGCCCAGGGCTGGGCTGTTCCTCCTCCAGAGGCTCTTCCCTACATAATCCAGACTTTCTGGTTACCTGATTCTTTTCTCTCTCCTTGTACCTTTGCCCTCCTGGCTTGGTTTCCCTCCCCCTTCCCCCCTCCCCACAAGGTTCCCGGTCATGTCTACTCTGCACTCTCCTAAATGCTTTCCCTCATAGGTATAATAAACTTGCTCCGCCACCATACCGGGGAGTAGTTTTGTCCTTCTCTTTCCGTTTTCTTTCTTTTATTCATTCAGAGAAAGTACTGGTCCCACAGCCTCCGGCAGGGAGGGCCATGAAGAGCCTCCCCGCGAGGCTGGCCTGGGCTTGCTTCTTTTTTCCAGGCCTGGCAGGGGGCACAAAAAACAGCCGGAAACTGGGGTCTCAAGCCCTCAGAGCCAGGGGCGCACTCTCTCTCCCACTGGGTAGGGTGTTTGCTTATCTAAGGAGTTTCTAGGAGCAAGCAGCTCAGTCTGTTGCCAGGCCCCACCCTTTGCGAGATCAAGGGCCTGGAGTAGGCAAAGTTGAAAAGAAAGTTGTGCCTTCCTGTGGGAACTCAAGTACTAGGGATGGCCTGCGTCCCTGGAAACCGGCTGGGAGGAGACCTCAGATTCTCTGTTCTTTCCAGTCAGGGGTCAGTCAAACAAACATCAAAAGAAGCTCTGTATTCTGCTAAAGTGAAATTATGCTCGTGAATGACTCTTTCCGATGACCACAGATACCGTTTCGGGCTCCCGCGTGCTAGTCCAAGACACCGGCCTCTGAATTCCAGCCTCAGCTTCCCACCTGCCCCCACCCTGCCTTTGCCAGCCCCGCCTGGGCCCGCAGCGGCTCTCTTTAGCTTAAGAGGTAAACGGAAGCGCCGAACAGGGTTCAATGCCCGTCTCTGAGCTTTGCCACTGAGGGACTGAGCGCTAAGCACTGTTCCTGCTTTTGTCCACAGCCAGTGATGCCACACCCCCCTTCTCTTGGCTCCCAGTAAAGGCAAGGTCTGGACGAGGTAAGATTGATGAAAACGATGACCGCTGTGTCGAGCTTTATACTTTCCCTGTCACCTTACATGTTTGTGCATGTTCATGTGTGCATGTGTTTGTCCCGTTAAATAATCTTTACCCTCATTTATCACAGGGGGAAAAATGGAAAATCAGTCATTTTAGAAGTCTAATATGAGGATGGAAAAGAACTCAGGAAAAGGCTTGACTCACATGCATGAGGTCCCGAGTTTGATGTCCGGGATCTATGTAAAAATGTCAGCTGTGTGGTAGAGAGACAGGCAGGCAGATCCTGGAGCTTGCTGGCCAGCTAGCCTAGCATAATTAGTAAGCTACAGGCCAAGGAAGGGACCTGTCTCAAAGGACAATGATAGCCTGTCTGAGGATAGCCTGTCAGAGGAGACCTCTGGCCTCCACACACATGCATACATAAACATGCACAAACATGTACTCACACAAATATGAACATACATGAATTCATACGCATATATGCACATGCATGAACACACACACACATTTTTTTTTAAAACACAACACAACACATTTTTTAAAAATGATCATTCAGAAACTTCTGCAGAAACTACAGCCAGGGACATAGCCTCTTATGTTACTTAGTGTCTCTTAGGTAATAGGTTAAGTGAAGTTTTCCTCCTAAAAGTCAGTGCCTAGTAACTGTCCCCTGGAAGCTACACCACTCAACATTGTGCCATGGCGCCATCCTACCATCAGGCAGAACGAGCTTTCTAATCCTTTACTTTTACCTGAACTCCCAGGAAGCCTGGGTCTCATTACACTCTTCTCAAAGCCAACTGAACCCTGGGCTCTTGGCAGTTTTCTCTCCAACCTAAGGGAGGAGAGAGTCCTTGTGAACAGAGTGACTGTGCCAGTTACCCTCCCCCTCTCAGAGGAGAACACTTTAGTAATCATATCAAGGTGGCAGGTGCAAACTGGGCCTGCCCCAGACAGACCAAGATGGGTGGGCACCCTGCCTGGAGCGGAGACAGGCGTGGCTGAGGCCGCCCACAAGCAGACAGGTTTGACCCTTGCCACAGTGGTTCAGAGGGCTGATTACACTCAGTGCGTCTGCGCAGAGCGGAAGCATCTGTAATTACAGAAAACAGCCGCTGCGAAGATTCTCAGAGTATTTGCAGATCCAGAAAGGGCAAGGGCATGGCCCTCTCCTGCCTCCTGCCGTGCACACCCAGCCGACTTCACTTCCCAAAGCAGGGACCTCATAAGCAGCATCAATGTCATGTCTGGTGGCCAGGACCCTTATAGGAGGAGAGGTGTGGGTCAGAGAACCTTTAAGAAAGGCACTGACCTATAACCTCAGAACCCAGAGGGCAGGGCCTCTCTCTCAATCTCCTCCCCTCTGTGTGTGTGTGTGTGTAGACCACATTGAATCCTCTGAGCGCACATGTCCGTGTCTCTCTGTGTGTCCCTGTCTCTCCTTTCACCAAGGAATGATCACCTGTAACTCCAGATCCACAGGATCAGATGTACAGATCAGCGCAAACATACATGTAACTAAAAATAAAACAAATCTTTAAAACAAAACCCCAAACGGCGATCGTGAGATGGTGTTGATGTAGATGCCCAGTATGCTATACAGTTTGTTCACACTCCGCTAAACCACACTACACATCTCCAACCTACAGAAGCTGAGACTTTCTCATTTCTCCCTGGCCACGACCAGACTCATTCCCACTGATCATCAAGAGCTCAGAGGACCACCTAGAAGCAGGAGGGAGAGCGCACATTTCTCCCAAGAATGGACACTAGAGGTCGCCCTTCCCCAACATTAGATGAAATTCTGCGGAAGGCTATACTCTTAGGCGCCTTTGGCAGATGAGAGATAGAGCAGATAAGGTGGTGGAGTTGTCCGATCTCCAAGGACAGTCTTGGACTGCTGAGGAGACACGCAGTGATGAGCACAACACAGTGATGGGTCGGTCGTGCCCCGCCCCCACTCCCCCCCCCCAGGTGCCCAATTTCTCCTAAGCTTGGAGAGCATGGGACTCTGTGGTCTGGGGCAGATTGGAAAAGACAAGATTTTTTCCATAATGATGATCTGGGAGGAAGAACAAGGGCTGAGCTCTCTGCAGAGCACAACCCCGGTGTGTGCATCAACCCGGGAGCACTGAGCAGACAGCGGGACCTGCACCCAGCTTTCCATGGCCTGCTAGTCTCCACAGACACAGACACTGTGTGAATGAGGCCAGGGGTCTCGTGTGAGCCCTGGAGACTGACAGAACCTACCTTGTCTGTCAGTGTCTTTCCTTTGTGATATCCTCAGGGAAGCCTGCTTGACTGTGTAAACACAGGGATACTTTCAGAAGATAACACTGTAATCTTTAGTTCTCTAGCCAGATGCTGCTCTCTGCAGGAAGCCGGAAGGGCTTGCTCTGTGGACAGACATGCATGCTGAGATTTACAGGTTAAACGCCAATAATCATTCACATCAATCAGCCCTGTGGACGGACTCAGGCTGCTCGCTCCTGCAGGGGCCATACGACCATGATGCCCACCTCACACAGGAGAGCTACCCACTTCCCTCAGCAAACCACTCAGGGCTGGAAGAAAACTGAGAAGGGGGTTGGGAATAGGAATTGCAGCTAGGCATGGGCCCTGCTGCAGTTTGGATGCTCAACACCCTTCAGAGGCTGGTGAGATAAAGGGAGGTCCCTACCGTGACACTGTCAGGAATTATTGGGTGGCATTTGTGTGCAAGATCTCAGGCCATAGTGAGCGTGCTTCCCAAAGGGATTGTGGCACCCCAGTCCTTTCTTCTGTTTCTTGGCATAAGGTGTGAGCAGTGTTGCTCTGCCACACACTTCTGCATTTGTGTTACCTCACAGACTGATCACAGACTGAAACCTAAAAGAAAAAAATGTGAGTGAAAAAAAAAAAAACCTTTTTTCATTTTCAGTTTCATACCTGTGATGGTTTAAAAATGGCTCTCATAGGCTCCTATCTTTGAATACTGGGTTCCTGTCTAGTGCAACTACTTGGGAAGGATTAAGAGGTACAGCCTTGTTAGGAGGGGTGTCACTGGGGATGGACTTTGAGGTTTCAAAAGCCCGTGACATGACCATCCCCCCTTTACTCTCTCTGTCTCCCCAATGCCTGTGGATCAGAATGTAAGTAGCTCCTGGCTACTTCCCAAGCACTATGCCTGTCTGTTTCCTGCCATGATGATCCTGGACTAACCCTCTGAGACTGTAAGCAAGCCCACAATTCAATGCTTTCTTTTATAAGTGTTGCCTTGGTCGTGGTGTCTCCTCATAGCAACAGAACAGTGACTACAACGATACCTCAGGTACCTCAGCAATTTTGTTATTAAATCCTAAAGCTGGCTGGCAAAGGCAACAAAGGCATTGCTTCTGGTCGTGCAAGCCATCTCTTGGTCCCTTAGGCACAGCCACCCACTAGCCTTCTAGCCCTGGCCTCTGGGAAGAGGCTGGCCTGACTCTTAACATTTTAAGATTTTTAGATTGTCAGATGTCAGGGGCTGGTTACACACGGGTGCTCGACATCTGTGGGTTCCTTGCTGGAGAATGTAAGAAAGATTCATTTCCTTATCACACCTGCAACTTAAAGAAGAAGAGCCTAGTCATGCCGTTATTTTTCTGTCACCCCCCACCTGCTGCAGATTCAGGAACTTGGTGTCCCCACCCAGTGTCTCCCACCATCCTATTTATTTCTGGGACTCCAGGAGCATCTCAGACACTCTCTGTGCCCACTTCCTGGAGTTCTCTTTATTCTGCTACACCAAGGCACTCAGCCCAGAACAAGTCTCTCCTCAGCTGGAGGAAAAAGAACATTTAAAACTCCCACTGCAACCTTGGCTTCTTGTGCAAGGCCAGGGCCTGCCTGAGAGAGAAACCGAGCTCCTAAATTTTGCTGCTTGCCTCACTGGCCTAACCGAGTCTTGGCCTGGCTTCTAGAGCCACTTCCTGCCTAGTAAAGGAATCTGCCTGACTTACACCGCTTTGTCAGATATCTCTATCAAAACCTGCTTCCGGGAAAGCCGTGGGCATCCGTCACAAGTCCCACGCTGGATAAGCAGCGACTCTGTCACCTGGACCACAGTCGGTGTGATCTGATGACAAATGTGGAAGCGATGAGCCAGGGAGGACATCAGAGCTCCTCCTCCAGAGGCTGACTGACTTTTGAAAAATTCAGTTTTGGAGCCTTTGTCTGTGCACCAGTGAAATGCTACGTCAACAACACATCTCCCACGTGGTAGCTGTGACGGGATGAAACATCTTATTTAACAGTACTCAATAAGTAATGGCTTCCCAGAGGTTGAAGACATGGCTTAGGAAGTAAGAGCTTGGACTAAGGTTGTGGGCTAAAGTCTGGTTCCCAGCACACATATCAGGTGGCGTGTGACTGCCCGGAGCTCTAACCTTAGGGATATCTGATCCCTTTGGCCATGGCACACACCTATGCATAGACGCACAAAATTAAAACAATATTTACCAGGTATGGTTATTTTACATCTTTAATCCAGCATTCAAGAGGCAGAGGCAAATGGGATTCTATGAGTTCAAAACCAGTCTGGTCTACAGAGTGAATTCCAGGCCAGCCAGAGCTACATTTTAAGATCCTGTCTCAAAACAAAACAATAAAAAAGGCTTCCCACCTAAGAAGGATGGAGGTGGGACATAAGGGTAGGTGTGATGGTTTATACCTGCTCGGCCCAGGGAGTGGCACTATTAGAAGATGTGGCCCTGTGACCTTGATAGCGGACTGAACCTCTGAATCTGTAAGCCAGCCCTAATTAAATGTTTTTCTTATGAGAGTTGCCTTGGTCATGGTGTCTGTTCACAGCAATAAAACCCTAGCTAAGACAGTGGGGAAGACAGGCTTTCAAAGAAATCACTGTACATGTACTTGTTCTTTTGTTTTGTTTTGTTTCAATACAGTATTTCTCTGTGTACCCTTGGCTGTTCTCTCTCTGTAGACCAGGCTGGCCTAGAACTTACAGAGATCCATCTGCCTTTGTCTCCTAAGTACTGGGATCAAACGTGTGGGCCACCACCATTCCAGATGAATAGTCAGTGTTCTTACCTTTTTATTTTGTACTTTATTGTAATACTAAAGTGTTTCTACTTTTATACTACTGAATTTTAAACTCTTCAATACATTGATTCTAGCTGACAATGCTAATCTAATCAAGTGGCTAAAGTTGATTAAACAAATAGGCCTCTACTATAAACTTAGTTGAGTAAAATTATACACAGAGAACTCCGTGTTTTATCATTTACTGTGATAAAACATAAAACACTATGATAAACCAAAAGGGAGTGTGTGTGTGTGTGTGTGTGTGTGTGTGGTGATGATGGTGGTGGTAGTGGTGGTGGTGGTAGTGGTGGTAGTGGTGGTGTGGTATTTCATTCTAAGTTTACAGTTCATCATGAAGGGAAGTCAGGACAGGAACTCAAGCAGGATGCCGGAGGCAGGAGCTGATGCAGAGGCCGTGGAGGGGTGCTGCTTACTGGCTTGCTCCTTGTGGCTTGTTCAGCCTGCTTTCTTATACCACCTAGGACCACCTGCCCAGGAGTGGCGCTGTCACAGTGGGCTGGACCCGCTCGTATCAATCATCAAACAAGAACACGCCCCCACAGACTTGTCTACAGGCCAATGTGATGGAGGCATTTGCTCAGCTGAGGTTCCCGTTTCTCAAATGACTCTGGTTTATGTCCTGTCAAGTTGGCAAACACTAACCAGCACAGTCAGGAAACCAGCTGAATTTGGGAGACACAGACTCTAGGGCCATTACATTTTCTTTTCTTCCCTTTTGCCCTTTTCTTTTTCCTTCCTCTCTTTTCCTTCCCCTTCTGTTAGCAGTTTCCATTTCAGAGCTGGCGGAGCTTTCTGTTTTATTTTAGGATCTCTGCGTACGGGAAGGTTCATCTGAGAGTCACATGTGTGGGATCAGCATGGTAACCACTTCCCTCCCAGCACGAACACATGGATTTCCTTTACAGCGTCTTGGTTGGAATCATTTCCAGGCTCCTGGGACTACTTAACACAAGTCTACTTAACAACTTCACAAAAGTGCTACTTTTCAAAAACTCTCTTGCTATCTTCACAATTACTTTAAAGACATGTTTATCAGGCTGAAGGACGTGTGGCAATGAAGTCTGCAGAGAAGGTTTAGACTTGATGCAGTTGTTGAGAGTCACAGCTTCTCCCTGTGATTTCCACCGCTATTCGCCCAAAGCAGGACGGTTTTCTCTAGGTTATTCTGGGCACAGGTAATGTTTGTGTTGCGGGTAGCTTTTTGGTACCCTACCGTAGTTCCAGGATTGGGTCATGCTAGCAGTCCCCGTTGCAGGGAAAAATAATAATGGACCTGGCGTGTTCCCACACTAGTGCTGGCAACCAGTGGGCCAGAGCTGGGCCATCTCACTTAGTGGTCCCTCTCCGGTGGGGGCCCCGAATTCATCTCGCTTCCATGCAATTCCCATACACCCCATGGTCAGCCATCTCATCACCTAATTACCCAATAGAATTAAGACTCTTAAAGCGTAACCAATCAGATTTATATATCAATAAAATCACAGTTTACAAGATGCCGATACAGTAACTTCAGAACCAATTGATAATGATAAAAGCCTTATCCCAATATTTCTAACCTTGTGAAATCATCGCTACTCATGGCTGTTTAAAACCACGTGGGATCAGGATCTTCTTCCTGCCTGTCTGCTTCCATGTTGGCTTCCCTCTACTCTGAGATACTCCCCGTCTTGGTTACTCTTAGCTCCGCCTCCCTTTTCCCCATCCAGTCACAGGCCTCCTCTGTACTAATGTAATTGAACAGGGAAAATCTTGTGACAAGCCTCCTCCCAGCTTCCCTTGAATCCATGGATAAAAGACACAAACCCAACCCAAAACTTTTTCTGGAGATACTTCTCCCGCAATTCAAAAGAAAGAAAGAGAGAGAGAGAGAGAGAGAGAGAGAGAGAGAGAGAGAGAGAGAGAGAAAGAAAGAAAGAAAGAAAGAAAGAAAGAAAGAAAGAAAGAAAGAAAGAAAGAAGGAAGGAAGGAAAGAAAGAAGTAAGGAAGGAAGGAAAGAAAGAAAGAAGGAAAAGGAAAAGCAAAAAGAAAAGAAAAAGAAAAGTTTTCAAAGGATTAGGAAAGCAGGGTCCTCAAGAGCCGAGAGCATGTGGTGGCGCCATACACCGCAGGAGCCGCTGGGGGGCGCAGGCAGCAGCAGGAGAGAGAGCGGAGTGACTGGTTCTTGCCACGGACATGAATAACTTGGAAGAGAGAGTTCCGAAGGGCAAATGAGAACGGTCACGGGATGTCTAAAGCACGGTAGTGTGGTCCCTATAGGAAGGTGGCGGAGAGAGCCCCCGGTCCTCAGTCTAAAGGAGCAGCTGCTCAGCAAGTCCTGCGCACCCTTCCCCAAAGCAGGGAGGAAGAGGCTGCTGGGCTGCTGGCCCGGGCTGCGCTGCGGCTGCTGGCCACAGGATGATGCTGGGGACCAAGGTCCGGGAACCAAGGTCAGGAGGTCTCACGAACTTTTATCAGGAGTGTCTTCCCCAAATACACCTATAGGTTTACACAACTTCAAAATCCTAAAGGGCTTTCTGGGGTTTGTTTGTTTGTTTGTTTGTTTGTCTTGTTTTTACTTTTTAGGTTTTGTTGTTGTCTGTTTTGTTTTCCCTTTTTTTTTTTTTGGTTAAAATTGATAAGTAACAAGACTTTATGTAGATAAGACAAATGATTAAAACAATTCTGAAAAAAAGGAGAACAAGCCGGACAGTTTATATTTACCAGATTTCAAGATGAACTTCATACCCAGAGCTGAGGTAGACAATGGCTGTTACACAGAAACATGGAGGACCAACTTTACGGAGGCATTATTTACATAGCATAAAATCCACCCACTTTAAAGACAAAATGTATTCACATAGGGGCCAAAAGCCCGATCAATATAGTAGCTCAGCCATTCTAAATGTCACCTTCCTGACCCTCTCTGTCCTCGGGAACCCCACAACCACAAGTGTGTCAGGTTCCTACCATTTTGCCTTTTCTAGAACATCCTCACAAAAGATAAGCTTCTCTGTTTGTCTTTTCCCTTAACATAAGCCATTCACGTTCTAAACATTAATCTGTTATTATTCTTATGACCTTTCTTTAACTCTGTTTCCTGCTGGGTAGTAAGCCACTCGCCGCATAGATTACACACAACTTGTTTATCTATACACTGATTGATTGATGGATACTTGAGTTGTTTCTTGTTTGGATCAATAAGAATACTATAGAACAGATCTTTAAATAGACACATTTTTTTTTCCTTTTGGGCAAATACCAAAGGAATAGAGTTGCTATGTTATACAGTTCATGTGTGCTTAACTTTAGAAGGAATTGTTCAACTGCTTCCAAAGCTGATAAACTACTTTGTATTTCTGCCAGGAATTCATGAGCACCCCTGTTGTATAAATCCTCGCTGACACTTTGGTCAGTCTTTTCCAACTTCAACTGTCAGTGGATGGTGATATTTTACCCTGTGTGGTGGCTGGGATATGCTTGGCCCAGGGAGTGACATTATCAGGCAGTGTGGCCTTGCTGGAGGAGGTGTGTCACTGTGGGGGTGGACTTTGAGACTCTTCTCCTAGCTGCCCTGAAGTTAGTCTTCAACTGTTTGCCTTCAGAACAGGATGCAGAACTCTGGGCTCCTCCAGCGCCGTGCCTGACTGGATGCTGCCATGCTTCCTGCCATGATGATAATGGACGTCTGAACTGTAAGCCAGCACCAATGAAATGTTGTCTTTTGTAAGACTTGCCTTGGTCATGGTGTCTGCTCACAGCAATGGAAACCCAGACTAAGATAGAAGTTGGTACCAAGACTGGGGTATTGTAATAGGCCTGACTATGTCTTTTGTTTGGAGGAATGTGGATTTGGAGATTTTTGGATTTGGAAAGCAGTGGAATGCTTTCTAAACGTTGTCCTTTATAAGAGTGACTTTGGGGCTGGAGAGATGGCTCAGTGGTTAAGAGCACTGACTACTTTTCCAAAGGTCCTGAGTTCAAATCCCAGCAACCACATGGTGGCTCACAACCATCTGTAACAAGATCTGATGCCCTCTTCTGGTGTCTGAAGACAGCTACAGTGTACTTACATATAATAAATAAGTCTTTAAAAAAAGAATAATAATAACTAAAATATTTTAAAAAATAGTTGCTTTGGTCAGAGTGTTTGTTCACACCAATGAAACCCTAAGTAAGTCACCCTGGTTCCCTGGAAGCCAAGTTACAGATGGTTGGGAGCCACCACGTGGCTTCTGAGAGCTAAACCCAGGTCCTCTGGAAGAACAGCCAGTGGTCTTAACTGCCAAGCTGTCTCCCTGGCCCCCTCTTTTCATTTTCCTTCCTTCTTTCTTTTCTTTCTTTCTTTCTTTCTTTCTTTCTTTTCTTTCTTTCTTTCTTTCTTTCTTTCTTTCTTTCTTTCTTTCTTTCTTTCTTTCTTTCTTTCTCTTTCTTTCTTTCCTTCCTTCCTTCCTTCCTTCCTTCCTTCCTTCCTTCCTTCCTTCCTTCCTTCTTCCTCTTTTCCTTCCTTTCTTTTTAGTTTTTTTTTCTTTTTGTCTTTGTTTTTGTTTTTTCAAATCAGAGTTTTTTGGTGTCATCCTGGCCATCCTGGAACTCACTCTGTAGACCGGGCTGGCCTCGAACTCACAGAGACCCATCTGCCTCTGCCTCTTTAGTGGGTTACATAATCTGATCTTGGCAAGAAGAGGATGAAGAGGAGGAGGAAGAAGAAGAAGAGGAGGAGGAAGAAGAAGGGGAAGAGGAAAACCACCATCAGCTATCCTTTTCCCATAGAACTTTAGTCAAAACTCACCAAACTATATATACCCAATTTATTTGTTCTTTGATCTGCATGTCCATCTTTTATACTGATACCATGTCTATAGTAGTCTTAAGTATACCTGAAAGTATAACTCGTCCTATAGCTTAATATAGAAGAACTGATATATAAATTATTTTGACTTCTGATTATCATTAATGTGCAATATTTTTCGTCTTTTTTTTCTTTTGAAAATGTTATTGTTTTATAGGTAGAACTTAGATGGTCATACTTTTAAAACTTTATCTGGAAGTCAGGTGTGGTAGTGCATGCCTTTAATCCTAGCATTGAATCTTTGAGTTTGAGGCCAGCCTGGATTCCAGCGTGAGTTCCGGGACAGCCAGGGCTATGCAGGGGGAGGGAGGATGAACGTTAAATGGCTAAATAGGTAAAGGCACGTTTTGGCAGTTCTATGGGCCTGAATTCAATCTCCCAGGACCAGATGACAGAAGGACAAAATTAGCTCCTGAAAGTTGGGCATCTTCTAACCTCCACACACAGTTAAATAAATATAATTAATTTCTTTTTTTTTTCTTTTCTTGTTTTCTTTTTCTTTTTCTTTTCTTTTCTTTTTTGTTTGTTTGTTTCTTTTCGAGACAGGGTTTCTCTGTGTAGCCCTGGCTGTTCTGGAACTCACTTTGTAGACCAGGTTGGCCTCAAACTCAGAAATCTGCCTGCCTCTGCCTCCAAAGTGCTAGGATTAAAGGCATGTGCCACCACCGCCCGGCATTAATTTATTATTGAAAAAAAATCTAAATACAATTGCAACCTTTGGAGTTTAATTAGTCTTTAAGGCAATTTAATGTAATTTTCAATATGACAAGCCAACACAATGGAACTTTAAAAGATATTTTATCTAAAAGAAGACACTAAGAAGTCAGGCATGGGGGGAAAACACCTATAATCCCAGAGCTCAGCTGACACAGGCAGGGGGATCATAAATTTAAGGCAAGCCTGTGCTACATAGTGAGTTTCAGGTTAGCTTGAGCTATACATTCAGATTAAATAAGTATATGAATAACAAAAAAAATTTAAAGATACAACACAACAAAAAACAGGAAACCAGGAAGAGACACCAGAATGAAGAATAGATAAGAAGCAGGTAGAAGATTTACCTGCAGTTAAGCCTAGATGTGCCTCTTAAAGTATCAGCATTGGGTTAATAAGCTTGGTTGACAGACTTTTCTATAATAATAATAATAATAATAATAATATTATTATTATTATTATTATTATTATGTTTTTAGAGACAGGGTTTCTCTGTGTAGCCCTGGCTGTCCTGGAATTTACTCTGTAGACCAGGCTGGCCTCGAACTCAGAAATCCGCCTGCCTCTGCCTCCCAAGTGCTGGAATTAAAGGTGTGCACCACTTGTTTCTGGTCTGCACCATCCGAGATGAGAAATCAGCCGTCACCTTCACACTTAATCTTCTGTATTTGTTGTGCTCTTTCTCCAATTTCCTTCATGATATCTTTTTTCCCTCTTTGTTTCTTCCTTCTTTCCTTCCTTCCTTCCTTCCTTCCTTCCTTCCTTCCTTCCTTCCTTCCTTCCTGCTTCTAGCAGTTTTGCAACTCTGACATTCAGCCGGTTAGTTCTCGACCACATTGACAACCGTCTGTAGGTTTTTGACACATTGGTAACAGGCACGAGGTTAGCAATGTGTAGCGCTCGTTTGGTGAATCCTCATCCTCATTCCATCTTCTGAACAAACACACTCAGATGTGATTCCTGGAACATTCCTTACTCCCTTGGCCCAGACGGCTTTATTGAGCCTGGCGTCAGGGCGACATCTGGAGTCCCCATCTCCTTCATGGCAAATTTCCAGATTTCTGTGAGTGCCCAAGGGGCATGCTTGTTGAAGCCCACTCCGTGGATGCGCTTATGCATGTTGATGGTAGACTCTTGAGTCATCACGTCGTTGATGATAGGATGGTCCCTTCTTCTTGTCACCCTTCTTTGTGGGAGTCATTCTGTCAGACCCAAGTTGGAAAGGACAAGAGTGGAGGCTGGCCAAAACATTTCTAATTAACTTACTTAAACAGTTTTATCTCATTGCTGAAATTCTTCTTACATGCTGCACACTTTTCTTAGGTTTATTTTGAGATAGTAATGATAGCTACATATTAGCTTTCTATTGCCATTACAACAAATCACTATAAGCTTAATGGCTTGAGACAGCGTAACGTTATTATCTTATACTTCTGGCCATCAGTAATCTAAAATAGGTCTTATGGGGATAAAAATGAGGCGCCTGCAGGGCTGGATTCCTTTCAATTCATAGAGCGGTGGCTAGTGGTTTATATGAGTTCTCTTTTTTATATCTTCCCTTTAATTCCAAGTCTTGTGCCCGTTTCTTCCCCTATGTGAATAAACACCTGAAAATGTTTTATGTAGGTCCTTTTGTGTGTGCACGTGTTTTAAATGTTCTTTGTTGCTCGACAGACACATACTTTACATGAAAAGCAGTGTGGTTTCTGTCAGTCTCCTTTTCTTACTCCTTTAACTCAGCACTGACAGCTGGGGAAAGGCTGGCTCCGTGGTGAAGGGCACTCGCTGCTTCTACAAAGGACCCAGATTCAGTTCCTAGCATCTCACAGCTGCCTATAACTCCAGTTAGTTGCTGGGGGCTCTGACATGTTCTGACCTCTTAGACACCACCAGCCATGCCTGGGGTGCACAGATATGCATGCAGGCACTCACGCATACACATAAAATAAAAATAAATACATCATAAAACACCACACACACACACACACACACATTTAAACTCAGCACTGTAGTTTAAAGGCCCATCCACGCGGTTGCTCATATAACTCATCTTTTGCTTCTAACTGCTACACACCACTTCAAGCTGTGTGTTTACTGTAATTCTTCCTTTCAGTACTCCAGCGATGGATGCCAGATCTCCTCCAACAGCAGCCAGGAATGCTGCAGTGCCTGCTGTGGACAACTCCCCCGAGAGAGACACACTAGCACAGATTGCTGGGCCTTCAGTGTATGAGTTCACTATACCCTCACTACGCCCGTATTCTCTCCAGAGTCCTGCAGCGCTACGCTACTCCGCCTCACCACAGTCCAGCAGGCTTGGGGGGGGGGGGAGTCCCCTCCGCCCAGCACAGCTTCCTTCAGCTTCCTGGGCTGCCTGAGCTCTTTGTGATTCTAATGTGCACTGCCTGAGGACTGAGTTCAGGCTCTTTGCCCCTTATCTGACTTTTCCATCTATGTATCTTCAGTGGAAAACTGTTCCCAGTCCCTCCACAGAGCTTCCCACAGGTATCCTCTGGCCTTTCTACCTACTCCACTGTCATCTCTGATCACAATCACAGGTAACTGCGGGTAGACTGTTTCCTCTTTGGCCTGCATGGTGCTGTGAGCGTGAAGAAACTGCCCTCGGCAGGATTCTAGTACCGAGTGTTTGCTTTATTTTTAATTTCAGTGACTAATAAAACTTGTATCACCCTACTTGAGTGATACTTGAACCCTTCTTGAAAAGGGAGTGGGTCCATTCACCTTAAGGTATTTGGAGCTTTTCAAAGTTGCTATCATCCTGTCTTTCTCATGGAGATAAAATGGCTGTAACTCATGTCGTTTATAACCATGTCTGAGGCTGCAACTGTGATCCTATGTGGAACCTGGTAAGGGGGTCAGACCTGGACTAGGAAATCACTGGCCCCAAATTGGATTCTGGAAAACAAAACCTTATTCAAATACTATCTTTCTCAGCAATGAACCAACAGGAAATGGCATAGCAGTCTCCTAGGACCTTTAGAATTTCATGCTTGAAAGCCTCAGGCCTTTACCGTTCCTGATTGGCTGACCCACAAGGTGGGCGGGGTCAGGATTAAACTGCATAAGAGATGCTCTGCTGTGCCCTGACAAAATGTGAGCGTTGATAATCACTGAAAATCACAGAGCCTTTCCAGAGTCTGGGAGGACTGGACTCCCCCAGGGGTGTTATCCCGGAGGGGTGAAAGGAGACCTGTTTCCAAAAGGATATCTGGAGACATTGTTCCTGCCCCGAGGGCTGATTAGTCATGGAGAGACACGGGATACTGCTCATGAGCCCACAATACATGAAATGAATACTCTCCAGCTAAAGATCTAATTTAAAACAGCACTAGACATGGTCGCTAATGTTAACACTAATGTTAACACCGCTAATGTTAACACTTGGGGGCGGGGCTGAGGCAAGAAGACTGCTGGGAGTTTGAGGCCCCTTAGTCCACAGTAGGTTCTATACCAGCCTGGGCTATAGAATGAGGCCCAGTGCCCCCTCCCTCCCATAAACTCACTATCCTAAACTCAAAATATAGTATCTTTAATTGGTTTGTCTTTAACTGCTTGACATCTAGATAGTAGCCTGGTTGTTAATTTGTGAGGAGCCACCTACAGAGTTTAGATTTTCCCCTCAAGGTGAAGGCTCCTGCTCTCCCCTGCCCTGCTGCCGTCTGACCTTATCTTTCTTCCCAGGCTCCGTCCCATTGCTCTGCAGAGACAAATGCTCAAGAGAAACTTTTCTGTGTGTTTTTGAGAGTACTTGTATGTGTGGGTAAGTATGTGTGTAAGCAAGAGGAGAAACAGAAGGAAGATTCCAAGATGCAGAGAAGGATGAGAAGACAGATGAACAAAAAGAAAGGAAGGAAAAAATAAAGACGGGAAATTGATGAAGAGAAGAGGGAAGAAAGAGAAGGAGGAAAGGAGAGAGGGAGCGAGAAGAAGAAAAAGAAAGGGAAGGGAAAACAGAGGGCTGTCGCATGCAATAAAACCCAGTGGCCAAAGCAAGTTGGGGAGGAAAGGGCTTATTTGGCTTCCACGTCCTGATCACACTCCATCATGGAGAGAGCTTAGGGCAGGAACCCAGCAGGCAGAGACCCTGGAGGAACGGTGCTGACCACCTTGTTTCCCATAGTGGCTCAGCCTGCTTTCTTATACAACTCAGAACCCCCTGCCCAGGGGCAGCACCAGTCAGTGGTTGGACCCTTCTCACGACCCCATTCACCAGGAAAGCATCCCACAGGCATGCCCAGAGGCCACCCTGATGGAGACAATTTCTCATGAAGAGTTAGTTCCCTCGTTCCTAGAGATGCTTGTATCGAGTTGACAAAATGAGCAAGCACACTGTCCAGAGGAAAAAAAAAAGTGTATACAGGGTCTACCTGTGTACATGGCCTGAAACTTTCTAAGTAGACCAGGCTCACCTCACAGAGTCCAGCCTGCCTCTCTTCCTCCCAAGCTCTGTGATGAAAGGTGGGTGCCAGCATGCCTGACTCCAACAAAAGTATTTTAAATGCCACATATGTTATGCCAGAGTCTGGAAACTCAGCCATAAAAAAACGTCAAGGCCCCTGTGCCCAGTGGTCCTACCCTCAGCAGACAGACAAGGCAGTAACCGTGCAGCTCGCAGTCAATCAGGATGCTGGAGGGAGCACTGAGGAGAGGAGAGGAGGGAGGGCGTTCTGAGGAGATGGAACTGTTGAAGTGGAAGAGGAGGACATTGTTTCAGGTGAGTGTTCCCGCAGAGACAGTATGTGTGGAGGAGGGGTGGTTCTTTGGAGCTGAAGATGTGAGTGGGCGGCGGAAGGGTCACAATAGAGATGAGATTGGAGGGGACCACTGTGGTCCACCCACATTCCCAGCACGGCATCAGACCTTGATGTTACACGTTACACTTAGTGCCTCAAGGACGCCTGGAGTGGCCTGTGTAACTATCGGTCACCTCTTTCAAGTTCTGCTCTTGGGCTGTTGTCTCAGGGGAGCCCTGTTCCTGCGGGTTGGCTGCTCACACCCTGTCCTGGATGCCTCCTTCGGCTTCATCCCCAGTGAAGGACTCAGCAGGATGAGGAAGGGGCTTAAAGGAGGAGAATAGGGGTTAGGTGAGTGTGGCTAGGCGGTGTGGGGGAAGGTGTCCAGGCGGGCCCTTGCCTGGGCACCTCTGCCCCTGAGGGACCACACACACACAGACATGGTATAGAATAGAGTTTATTCAGAATAGGGGATGGGAGTTAGTGGTAGAGAGAGAGAGGGAGAGAGAGAGAGAGAGAGAGAGAGAGAGAGAGAGGAGAGAGAGAGAGAGGGAGTGGAGGGAGTGGAGGCCGGCCATGACCACGTGGGGGGGGGAAGAGCCCCAGGGGCAGAGAGGTGAGAGAGTATGGGAGAGCAGAGAGCAAAGAGAGAGAGGAGGGGCAAGTAGCCCCTCTTATAGTGGGCCAGATCTCTGGGGCAGGGCATACCTGGCCATTGCCAGGTAGGTGTGGGGTGGAGCTTAGACAAAACCCTAACACCCAGTGTGACAGTTTTAAGAGGCCAGACCTTTAGAAATTGAGTTGGCCATGAGAAAAGAGGGTCCTCTGGGCCCTCTGCCAAGTGTGGACAGAGGGCAAGGGCTTGTCCCTCAGGCGCCATTTTGGAAGCAGAGAGCAGTCCTTGCATAACTTATCTGCAGCACCATGGTCTTCAACTTCTTAACCTACAGATCTGTGAGGGATAAACTACTGTTCTTCATCAGCTACCAGGCCTCAGGCGTTTTGTTACAGTCACGCGAGGCAGTCGAAAGCACCAGTCCTGATCACCTGTTAGAAAATTTAAAATGGGTACGTAGCTGAATGGTAGCCTCGCATGCTTAAAGCTCTGGACTGGAAACCCAGAGTAGCAAAAAAAAAACCTGTAACACTTCAGTCCACTCCCCTGGCGTTTCCCCGGGATCGCTCATCTTTAACGTCAGTTTCTAATAAAGAGTTTGGGGCTGGAGAGATGGCTCCGTGGTTAAGAGCACTGCTCTTCCGAAGGCCCTGAGTTCAAAGCCCAGAGACCACATGGTGGCTCACAACCATCCAGAAAAGACATCTGACTCCCTGTTTTGCCTCTTCTGGAGTGTCTGAAGACAGCTATAGATGTAATACTAAATACTTAGATATAATAATAAATAAATCTTAAAAGAAGTTTGGTGGTCGCTTGTGGAGGAATGAATGAGCACTGGATGTTCTGTCTGTCTGTCGGGTAGATGACTAGACGGACAGATGGAAGAATGGGAGCTAAAGAATGAATATATGGTAGATAGAAGAGAGGTAGGAGGAAGAGGAAGAGTGAGCTAGTAAAAGTGGAAGTGGAATGTCTGGACAGCAAGCAAGGCACCTGGACGGTGAGTCCGTGTCCATCAGGGGTGTGTGGGACTGGCCAGGTGGCCCCATGAAATAAGGTGAAGGGGGGTGACCAGTCTGCTCAATGCCCTAGGCCGTGTTCCTGGAACTGCAGATTAATCCTTTCCATAAGGCAGCAGAGGGGCCAGTGAAGGCCTCCTCTCTTTCCCAGAGCTTCCATTTCCTCCTTAGGAAATGAGAGAGGAAGAACCCACCTGGGAAATCTAAATGGCCTCTCTCCGGAGGCACCAAGGAGGCCCTGCAGTTTCCCAGTGAGTGCGTGCTGAGGTCTATGCAGAGCTGGAGTGATTTGCTAAGAGACAAGATGGAACATAAAAGCCTTGCCCTGTAATCCCCTCCATGCCTCAAGGGATTTAGATAACAAAGAAAGTTTAAAGTGCTTTTCGCCATAAACCTTGAGCTTCTGACTAAACCCTCCTGTTACAGGGGGAGAAAAGTGGTACACCCAGGAAGCTCCTGGCCATGACCAATAGAGGCCAGATTACCTGCTGGAGGCTTGAATTTGAGGGTCTTCTACAATGGAATTATGGGAAGGCTCACCTGTACTGGTTTAACAGGATGGAAACAGTCAAGTATTATCAGTTAAGCCAGTGGGCTGGAGTGGGGGTCGGGGGGTCTACCATGCCTCTGGCTGAGAACTTTACTGAGTAGTCTTTGTTAAGTCCTCACACAGGCAACTGCTTGCTTCTCTTTTGTTTTCTCTTTTTTTTTTCTTTTTTTTTGGTTTTTTGGATTTGGTTTTTTTGAGACAGGATTTCTCTGTGTATCCCTGGCTGTCCTGGAACTCTCTGTAGACCAGGCTGGCCTAGAACTCAGAAATCCACCTGCCTCTGCCTCCCAAGGGCTGGGATTACAGGCATGCACCACCACTGCCCGGCTTCTCTTTTCTTTGAATCTGTTACTTCTTCCGTCAACCCCCAAATAAGCAACTTCTTTTTATCAGCTAAATAAAGGCCACTAAGAGCCAAGCTGAATATATTGTAACACTATCATATTGGAGGAACAGCATTTCAGTCTTCACTGACCTTGACCTACAAAGGATTTCAGAAACACCACTGTTAATTTAGAGACCGTGCCTTTTGCTAGGGTTCCAGTGTGTGAAGTCCTTTGTCATTAGTAGCTGTGAAATCTTGGGAGTCTACCCTTCCGGGAAGAACTGGACCATAAGAACCCTTGAGTGTGCCGATCCAAGGAGGGAGGGCTCACAGATAGCCACAAACTTTCAAAATGTTAAACTTGCATATCCTGTGACTTATAACCTATAAACATAACAATACCTGGATAAAAGGACTTAAAGAGGCCAGGAAGTAGTGGTACATGCCTTTAATTCCAGCTCTAAAGAGGCAAAGGCAGGCAGAGTTCCGAGTTTGAGGCCAGCGTGGTCTACAGAGTGAGTTCCAGGACAGCCAGGGCTATACAGAGAAACCCTGTCTCGAACTGCCCCTCCCCCCCCAAAAGGACTTAAATTTAGAGAAGACAACCTGGGGGGGGGATCTTTTTAACTGATACTTTGTATCAAGTGAAATAGCAAGAACTTGGGATTTTTGAAACATATTGTTCATGTTAGTTCTAAAGGTGTTCTCTCCTGTAAGCATCCTCCTCACACCTGCTCTATCCTGGTGGTTTCAATTCTTCCTCTTGAGAGAGTTTATGGATCATAATTCCTCAGCATGCAAGACCAGTAAATGAGCCGGGCAGTGGTGGCACATGTCTTTAATCCCAGCACTTGGGAGGCAGAGGCAGGCAGATTTCTGAGTTCAAGGCCAGCCTCCTAGTCTACAGAGTGAGTTCCAGGACAGACAGGACTACACAGAGAAACCCTGTCTTAAAACAAAAACAAAAACAAAAAACAAAAACAACAAAACCAAGACCAGTAAATGGGGCCGGACCCATTTTAAGAAGCATTAGAAGAACCACCGTGTCCTGTCTGGTCTCTGTCCTAAGACATGTTCCAGTCCAACTCTGGAAGCATCGGAAGCAAGCTCAAGTAGAAGGCTCTGCAGATGGGTTCCACAAGTCTCTTACTGGGTGCACAGCCCCTCTCCTGGTACTCTTAGCTGACCCAAAAAGAATGAGTCTACTGTCCTTGCAGACTGGTGACTGTATTCCAATGTCACCAGGAAGACCTCGTCAGGACCTGGCTTCATGGAAGAGTAGTTCCAACTCATACTCAGGAGGTCGTATTGAAAGGATAGAAAATAATACAGCCTAACTCTAATGACCCCAAGAAATCAGTAGTTTAAAATGCTATCTCGCTTTGTTAGAAACTAGGTAAAAGGTCACATTCCAGAGCCCGCCCTTTGTTTAGACCTAGCAGAAAGGCCTTGAATAGATGATCCTGGCCCCATAGGGTAACTGGAAATGGGCTAAGCTTATCTTGCTTCTGTAAACTTACGCCATTACCCCTAAGCAGGAGTTCACGCAGCTGTAGACATTATAGGAAACTAATTGGTTCACTGAGCCTGGGCTTCCGATAATTTAAACTGATTGGCCTAAAAACTATGGAGTGGTACAAATCAATTGGCTCGCATTTCGCGGGCTCTCCATGCTAAGAAATGATTGGTTTGTGATTCATGGGCTCTGTCGTAAACTTATAAAAGCTGTCGCAATTTGGCACTCGGGGTCCATAGTCCTCTAACCCTGCGTGGTGCACGGCTATGGAACCCAGAATTCTGGAATAAAGAAATTCTCATGCTATTGCATCGAGACTGTTTCTCGAGAGTGATTTGGGTGTCGCCTTCCGGGGTGTGGGGTGCTAGGGCACCCTCGGTTTTTGGGGTCTTACAGTATGTCTGGGTAGATTCACTCTGGGTTCTAGTGTCACATAAAGGAATCCACAGAACAGTTGTATTTATAAAAAGGTAAAGAGATATAAGAAGTGTTTTACTTTCCATGAGGTTGTGGAGTGGGGGGTGGGAGAGGGGGGTGGAGAAAGGAAGAGCCCAAGAGGGCAAGAGAACAAGAGAGAGAAGAGAGAGAGGCAAGAGAGGGGGGAGGCGGCAAGCAGCCCCTTTTATAGTGGGTGAGGCCTACCTGGCTGTTGCCAGGTAACTGTGGGGTAGAGTTTAGACAGAATGCTAACAGCAGTCACCCCAACTATTCGCCCAAGTAGGCTAGCCTAATGTTTTTGTTTTTCTCACATATGTATACTCCCATGCGTAAAGATGTTTGTCCCAACTCTGATCAGTGTGACCCTCTGGAATAGGCACTTAGACACAGACACTGACCATCCCCCACACATTTGAGCCGGCAAGGCAGCTAAACGCAGGCCCAAAGGCTGGCACCCCAGCTTTTATTTTGTGACTATGCTGTGTTGAAGGCACAGAAATAAGTTACTGCTCTTAATCTTTTCTTTTGAGTCACCATGCCTTCTAGAAAGAGCAAGCCTTAGCAAGACAGGTCCCACATCCCCAGTCCCTCATGAGAACGATTATTGTGAGGAAGAGGCTATAATAACATCAGAGATTAACAGACAGATGAAGACCAACCACGTATGCAGGGACAACATCTTGGTTTTTTGTTTTGTTTTGTTTTTTTGTTTTATTTTGTTTTTTTCGAGACAGGGTTTCTCTGTATAGCCCTGGCTGTTGTGGAATTCACTCTGTATACCAGGCTGGCCTCAAACTCAGTAATCTGCCTGCAGAGACAACATCTTGAAGGAGAGGCGCTTTGAAGTTCGCCTAATACCAGACCCGAGGACAGACTTGTCCAAATGAAGTCACTGGACTGTCATTTTCTCTTTTGAAGGCGGCCATGCAAAATACGTGTCCCCGTTCTGCTTTTCGTCATTATCTGACTCTTTACCGGACATGGGGACGAGTAGCTGACTCCAGCCCTTGGAGGCTGCTGGATTCCTGGCCTTTGCCTTTAAATCTCTGGTAAAAGGGCTGAGGAAATAGATCAGCAAGTGAAGTGTTTGGTTTGCAAACAGAAGACCTGAGTTCAGTCCCCAGGACCCACATAAAAAGTTGTGCCTAGGGCTGGGGAGCCTGGTGAGTAGGTAAGAGAGAGCGCTTGCTCCCCAGCACCTGTGTGGAAAAGCCAGGGGACTGTGACCCAGCCCCGGAGCTGTGGGGGCAGGGAGGGAGTGGTGGAGACGGAAGATGGCAGGGGTTTACTGAGCCATAAGTCCAGCCAAAATCTATAAGCTCCAGGTTCACTGAGAGACCTTGTCTCATTAAGACAGCGTGTGATAGAGCGGGACACACTTCTCTGGGCTCTGCATGCATGCGCACACATGCTCATCATACACTCATGCTTACACAGCTAGACAGAGTAACACGTGCCTGTTTGTAATCCCATCACTGGTAAGGCGGAGACAAGCAGGATTAGGGCTCTCTGGCCAACCTCGCTACTCTGTGAGCTCCGGATCAGCATGAGACCCTGTCTCAAAAAAATAGGATGGATGCACCCGAGCAACAACTTCCAAGGTGCACCTTTGTCCTCCACATGCAGCCATGAACACACACACACACACACATACACACACACAGAGCAAAACGCTTCAGGTAATACTAAGGTACACTGGGAAACCCACCCTTTCACTTGCCCCTGACTCCTGCCGCTTACTGAAGGGTTTGATGGAACTATCTGGGCTCCCTCTCAAATAACTCATTATTTGCTGTAAGTGCAAATGAGGCGATTTCTATACATTTCCCTTTCAACTTTAGAACAAACACCTCCCATTCTCACGGGGCCCGGTTGGCCCTGAGCTCCGGGGCTTAGGCAATCCCCCAGTCTCAGCCTCCTGAGAGTATGAGATTACAGGCTTGTGCCTTGGCCCACTTTGCTGAGTCTTGTCTAATTGACTCTTTCCCCTTGAGTACAGATCTCTCAGACTGCTAGCTTCCACTGCTTCTCACATTTTCTTTTAAGAGATTCTCTAGAGTGTTTTCTAAACGGACGGACGTTTCTTTTTAAAAGACTACTTTTTAATGGGTCCATTAAATATGCTAATAATCAGGACTGCATTTTGAAAAGGAAGCCTCTCCTGACTATCTAATCTAGCAGGGCTCCGCCACCCTCTCACCCTGCCTCACTTTAAATTTTACATCACCCCACTTGTTTGTTTACTCTTTATTATTTTAAGGTGTGTGTGCATATGTGTGTACGTGTGCACATGTGTGTGCATGCACTTGAGCGCCTGTGACGGACAGAGGTGTCAGGTCCTCCTGCAAGAGCAGTGTGTGGTCTTAACCAGTGAGCCCCAATTCTGCTTGCATTTCTGGGTTTACTCACCCACAGACTTGGGTTTTATTTTTATTGTTGTTGTGTTTTGTTTTGTTTTTTTGTTTTTTAACCTGTTCTACCCCTTCAGACTATGAGCTGCATTCAGGGAAAAGCCATGGCTGCTCTGTGGTGCCCACAGCACATAACAGAGTGCATGTCCTTGGACAAACGTTGTTAAACCAGTGGATACATGCAGTAGAATATTCGTGATCAGTGGTGCATTGCGGAGGCCTTGCCTAATTTTAACTGAAAAGCAAGCAGTAGAAAGATGGGATGAGGTGAGATAAGATAAGATAAGATAAGATAAGATAAGATAAGATAAGATAAGATAAGTTGGGAGAGCAGAGTAGGAAGGAGCCTACGGGAGAGCTAGCCAAACGCATCCTCTACGATAGACATGACTGCCCACAGCGGGCCAGGGTGGTCTACATCTAGAGCAGCTTCAGGCCACTGTTTCATGCCACCAAAGCAGATCAGCAGCCCGATGACAAAGTCTGCCTTGTCCACAGGTCCACCTAGCAAAGCCACTACCGTAGGCATCCAGTGCTGCTTAATGACTGCATCCAGGAATACCTAGATACGCTGGACCAACTGCGAGGATTACAACTCACCTAACCATCCCCTAGGTGGGAGCTCCGGGAGGGTGTCTGGGTTTCTGCTGCATTCCCAGGACAGAGGTGCATGGTGCCTGGTGCAAGCGGGTGTTTAATGCGACTTTCATAGGATAAACATCGATGGATCGTGTTAAAAGCCAGGGAAACCTAAATGAGATCCTTAGGAGACAGAACGAAAATGTTTCGTTTGTGTGGTATCTCGGGAATGGAGTCAGGAGCAGTTTTATACATTTAACACAAAGGGCTCTGCTGGCCAATCTTGATTCTGAGTTGCCTGGCCTCGGAGTGCCTAGGGCACTCTCTGGTGCCCCATTGGGGCATTTCCAGAGATCAGGGAATGACGGTCCCGGCCTAGTGGAAGGTTTAATCCCCTGTTCAAGCCAAAGCTTAAATATACTATTGGGAGGGTAGCAGAACTGTGGAGGGCAGAGCCTGGTTGTAGGAGGTAGGTCTCTAAGAGTGCTTTGGGGGACCAAATCTTACCCTGGCCATTTCTAGTGGTTTTCTGGTTCTGGCTCGTTGTGGCGCGAGATGCTCCACCACCTCCTTACAGCCATTCTGAAAACTGTGAACAAGATGTATCTTTCCTCTCTACAGTTATCTCTGGAAGATGCTATATGATTACATGCTATATGATATACACGCTATATGATATACACAGGGCTATAGAGTGGAACAAAAGCAAAACCACATTTCCTCCTCTCATAAGATAATTGACGCAGCAAACATTGTTGGGAACACAGTCTCTCAGCTCACAAATCACAGGAACACCAATCTCAGTCGGCAGGGAATAGTTTATTGAGCATACGCCTCAGGACTGGTCGACCCATGACCCAGAACTGAACCAGGACCCCAAGTTAAGATCCTACAGGGTTTTTAAGCCTCAAATCCACAAACACCTGCGCCAAGTTATTTCACCAATCAGGATTTAGGGATAGAGGATTTCCTTAGCATGTCTTTTCCTTTTCCCATTGGCTGGGGTATTCAACTGTGGCAGGAGACTTGCCTTATCTAATATTCATGTCCTAACTTGTCTACCAGGATGGGACTTGTCTAATAATATTTATGTTTTAACTTGCCAACCAGGGTGCTAGTTACCCATGTACAAGTCTTTTTCTGACAACTAGGATGTGAGTCCCCAGGGAGATCTTGGGAACTTAAACCTTACTAGACCACTACTCAGAATGGAAGTCTTATTCCAAATAGTTTCTTAAATTGGTGCAGGTGTGTCTCTTATATTGAGGTCCATCTCAGGAGCAGCTTATAAAGGCAAATACTGTAGAAGCTTATACATAGGAGTAAGAAGTGCTGTTGGGTGGTTGGTTCGGGTCCAAGCTTGTTGTAGATAACTATGTAAAACAATTCTACTGATTTCTATCATGATTGGTTTCCAAGGGCACAGAATATAACAGAATATGTAATCAATCTTGGCATTAGAAAGCTTCCTAGTAACAAAGAAACTTATCAGAAAGTTTCCTTTTATGGCAAGCTAGCCCAGTAACTGTTACCTAGGTCTTAAGAGTAATAAATCAATTACAGAGAAGCTTAGCTATTGAGAGGAGTGTTTTTCAGCCATAACTCGGAGCTAGGGGAACAAGAGGGGAGAGCAGGGTTAAAGTAGAAACCACAGAACAAAGTAGCTCTTTAGAGGGCATTGACTGCTGGGACATTTGGATGGACCAGGCACTCCAGAGCCAGGAGACCATGAAAGCCAGACTGTGGTGAGAAGGCGCATGTCCTGGAACTCGGTCTCTCGGCTTAGACAGCTCAGTTCTCCCACGTCTCATTCTGTTTCTCGAAGGAACGCAATGAAATTATAGCATTCCTTGCTCAGTATTTTTCTACCTACTTGCCTTAGTTAGAGTCACTATTGCTGAAATGAAACACCACGACCAAAAAGGAGAAAAGGGTTTATTTGGCTTACACTCCCATATCTCTGTTTTTCGCCAAAGGAAGTCAAGACAGGAACTCAAACAGGGTGAGGACCTGGAGGCAGGAGCTGATTCAGAGGCCACAGAGGGGTACTGCTTACCGGTTTGTTTCCTCAGGGCTTACTCAGCCTGCTTTCTTATAGAACCCAGGAGCACCAGCCCAGGGATGGCCCCACCCATAATCCCCCACTGATCACTAATTATGAAAATATCCTACAGCCAGATCTAATGAAGGCATTTTTTCAGTTTAGCTTCCTTCTTCTCAGATGACTCTTAACTTCTGTCAAGTTGACAGAAAACTAGCCAGGACATTAACCCACCCCACCATCATTTTAGGCATAGCCACTGGATTTCTTTAAATGTAATGGTGAATTTTGGAAAATTCAATGCAATAACCAATTCGGGACAGTAGGTGAGAGGGCACAGAGGAGCCAGTAACGGTTGAGCAAGGGCACAAAGTCACAGTTAGGAGGAATCAGTTTATATGATGCAGCCCAGAACAGTGACAACAATAAGTAATAATGTAATTTATACTTCAAAATTGCCAAAAGACCAGGTTTTAAATGTTTTATCACAAAATAATAATTACATCGTGGTAATGGATTTGTTAACTAGCCTAATTTAATCGTCTCACATCATAAACATATATATCAAAATACTATGTTGTACTCAATAAACATATACAAATGATTTGGTAATTTAAAATAAAATTCTAAAAACTTTGAATTCATCTAATTAAGAAGAACCAATTGCAGCATAGTCTTCCTTGGCCAGACTCTAATCTCTAACAACCATTAAATGAACTCAAAAGAAGAGGTTCCCTTTCGAAATATGATTGGATTTTACAGGCCTTGGGCCCAGGCCATACAGAATTGGGTTGGATTAAGGTTAGGGTTAGAGTTAGGCTCATCAGATGAATCAGGCCACTTGGATCAGGTAATTATGCCGTTCGATAGAATCATGGGGTGTTTTTCAGTTATAACCTGGGCTGAGTTCCAGGCAAGCCCTGGAGAACAAACAACACATAGATGAAATTCTTCTTGTATCAAAACAAGCTGTGAGGATGGGATGCAGTTGGAGGTGACTGTTCTTTGTCTGCGCCTGGGTTACCATAGTTCACTAGGAATTGTTTGGACTCTAAAATGACTCCAAATCCTGCCCTGGGAGAGCACGCTTCTTGGCTTCTTTGAATTTCATAACCACATGCTGGGCAGCACAGCTTGTACTGTTCCCATCAGAGCACAGAAGATAACCTGTGGTTATCCTTTCCTGATTCAGGGTGAACAGCCTCATCTAAAGACAGCCCCTGATGCCCTGCATCCAGTATATGGTCCCTGCCCCTGATGTCCTGCATCCAGTATATGATCCCTGCCCCTGATGTCCTGCATGTGTCTTGATGGTCCCTCTGCGTCTTGAGACTGATGACCTGTAGTGACAGCTGTACCCAGAGACTCCTTTCCCACCCTCCTTCCTCGCTGCACTCACTGGCTCCGTCACTCCTTCCCTGTGGTGAGGACACACAGGGAGAAGAAGTGGCAACCTGTGAGTCCTGCTGCTCCCCAGGAGGCCCAAGGGCCTGGTGGAAACTGGAAGTGTGCCAGGCAGGGAGCAGCCAGGGGTCTCCTGGCACTGACCGATGTCAGCTGAGCTGTGTGGGACTCAAGGGGTTTAATGATCCCCAAGCTGGTAGAACCCTCCTCCTTAAGCTTCCTTTCTCATACCTGCCTTGGTTGGTCCTGTCCTCCCCTCCTGTGGTAGGAACCATGTTCTACTATACCCCAGGATGCCAACATGGAAGGAGACTGCAATCGGTACGGAAGAGAGCATTGCCCAGGCCAGAGGCGAGATGGTGACAATGCTTGGCTGAGACACACTGTGTCTTGGTTCACAGCTCTGCATGCTTCTCCAAGTCCTAAAAGAAAGATGCTTTAGCTGAGCAGATGGGAAAATACTTCAGCTGTATTATTTAGAGTTACTATTGCGGTGATGAAGCACTATGACCAATAAACACCTTGGGGAGGGGAAAAGGTTTGTTTGGCTTACATTTTTATATCACTGTTCATCATCAAAGGAAGTCAGGACAAGAACCAAGGGGCAGGAGCTGATGCAGAGGCCATGGAGGGGAGCTGCTTACTGGCTTGCGCAGCCTGCTTTCCTATAGTACCCAGGACCTCGAGCCCAGAAATGGCATCATCCACAATGGGCTGGACCTTCTCCTATCAATCACTAATTAAAATAATGCCAGATGGGGCAGGACCCTTAGAGTTCTGTAGGCAAAGATGCAGGAGTAGGAAAGGGAGAGTTGCCTTGATGGGGGATGAGGAGACAGGCAGAACCGAAATGCAGGAGTAAAGGGAACGCGGCACCCAGAAGTGTCTTGGGCAGCAAAAACTAATGGGCTTCACAGAAAGTGACAGGGCAGCAAAGGCAGCTTTAGAAAGCAGCTTTTGATCCAGGGATACCGGAAGGAAGGCCATGCTAGCCACCGGAAGCTTAGAAGTGTCCAACACCTGAGCTAGTAAGGCACATTAAAAATAAGCTAATGTGTGTGTGTGTGTGTGTGTGTGTGTGTGTCTTTCATTTGCTCATCCAAAAATAGCTCTTGCGACCCACCAGGAGCCAAAGCAGTGTAGCAAAAACTCCAATTACAAATATCTACACAAGTCATTGAGCATAGAGAGGCTGAGCTGTGCCTGGGCAGAACAATCACCCCCATGTTCTATGTTTAATATGAAAAGATGCTCAGTAGGGTATCAAAAGAGACATTTATACACCAACTCAGCCACAAAAATCTTTGATCTACAATGTTACCTTGCCTGAAAAAACATGCTTGACTCCATCTGGAATGAACTACAGTCCAGAAATGGAGGGCTCACCTGTGATCCAGATCGTGAGGCTGGAAGACACAGGCTTCGGACCTGGATCTTGACATGGAGATATTGAGACTTATTGGCCATTGATAGCTTAGCCCAGGCAAGGGAGTACACACCTTTAATACCGGGAGACTGAGGCAAGCAGATCTGAGTTCAAGGTCAGCCTGAGATGAAGCAAGTTTTAGATCCAGGCATGGTTGTAAACCCCTTTAATCTGGGCCACACCTTCTGCTGGAGGCCTACATGAGGACAGCGGAGGAAGGAAGATTCACTCTTAGAGTGTCTGCACTTACTTGCCAGCAAGACTGTTGGAAGTTCCTTCTACAGAAGACCAGCTTACTTTCTCTCCCACCTGGGTCGCAGCCGTCACTGTGAGTTTGGGCTCAGCAAGCCTGAAGCAAAAAAGAGAAAAAGCTTAAAAAAAATTACAAAAAAGCCTCAAAAATCTTTAGAAAGAAAGAAAGAGAGAGAGAGAGAGAGAGAGAGAGAGAGAGAGAGAGAGAAAGAAAGAAAGAAAGAAAGAAAGAAAAAAAGAAAGAAAGAAAGAAAGAAAGAAAGAAAGAAAGAAAGAAAGAAGAGGGGAAAAAAGAAAAAGAAGAAAATGAGAACAAGCCAGTGACTTGTTCTGGAGCCTGGGGGGGAGGGGAGGGGAAGGGAGAGGGGGGGACGTGACTTTCACAGCTTCTGGCCTGCCTGTCCTTCAGCGTCTGTCTGGTCTGTTTGTCGTTTGTCTGTCAGGTGGTGAGTTGTCCCCCTCGGCCTGGCCTGCCTCTGCATGCCTCCTGGCCCTATACCCCAGCTGGCCGTACCACATGTCTGGTGTGGGAAATGTCTTTATCAAGAACCTGGACAAATCTATAGACCACAAGGCACTGTGCGGGGCTTTCTCTGCCTTTGGGAACAACACCCTGTCCTGTAAGGTGGTTTGTGATGAGAACGGCTCTAAGGGCTGTGCCTTTGTCCACTTTGAGACCCAGGAGGCCACCGACAAGGCCATGGAGAAGCTGACTGGCAAGCTCCTCAGTGACCGTAAAGTGATCGTGGGCAGAGTCAAGTCTCGCCAAGAGCGGGAAGCTGAGCTTGGCACCAAGGCCAAGGAATTCACCAATGCTTACATCAAAAACTTAGGAGAAGAGGTGGATGATGGGAACCTGAAAGAGCTCTTCAGCCAGTTTGGTAAGACCCTAAGTGTCAAGGTGATGAGAGACTCCAGTGGGAAGTCCAAAGGCTTTGGCTTTGTAAGTTACGAGAAACACGAGGACACCAACAAGGCTGTGGAAGAAATGAATGGAAAAGAAATGCGTGGGAAAGCCATCTTCATAGGCCTCGCACAGAACAAAGTAGACCATCAGGCTGAATTAAAATGGAAATTTGAGCAGTGGAAGCGGGAGAGGATTAATCAGTACCGGGGAGTGAATCTCTACATTAAGAACTTGGATGACACCTTGATGATAAGAAATTGAGGAAAGAGTTTTCTCCTTTTGCATCAATCACCAGTGCGAAGGTGATGCTGAGAGACCCCAACTCAAAATGTTTAAACCCCTAGCAATTAGCCTAGACACAGTGCAACTTAGAAAACCGTCAACCTTAAGATAGCACTGCCCCCCCCACTCCAAGGACTAGCACTCCCCCCACCCCCACCCCCGGACTAGCGCTCCATCCCTGCTCAAAGTAACTGTGTTTGCCCAAGATAACCTGTAACCTTCCGCTGAGCCATGAATGCCGCTGATCTCCCCATTCCTTATGACATAGATCACAGCCTGAGCATCCCCTCCCCTTTTTCTTTATGGTCTTCTTCTTTAAAAAACCCCCAACTGCAGCTGCGAGAGGTCGAACTCCTCTGCCCCTTTGCAGGATACGAGTGCAGCCCTGGTGCACCCAAGAAATAAACCTCATGTGTTTGCATCAAGAATGATCTCTCATGAATTTTCTGGGGCATCGTC
The DNA here is from genome assembly GCF_947179515.1 of Apodemus sylvaticus. Lineage (NCBI taxonomy): Eukaryota > Metazoa > Chordata > Mammalia > Rodentia > Muridae > Apodemus > Apodemus sylvaticus. The sequence goes on from NC_067486.1 coordinate 69,177,922, forward strand.
CTATCCCGACTTGAGTGAGGATTTCCTGGGATTCAGGAGTCTTTCAATGCTAGCAGAAGGAAAAAGCAAAGGGTTTGGCTTTGTCTGTTTCTCCTCTCCTGAAGAGGCAACCAGAGCTGTCTCAGAAATGAAGGGACACATTGTGGGCTCCACGCCACTGGCCCAGCGGAAAGAGCAGAAGGCTCACCTGACTAACCAGTATATACAGCATGTGGCTGGGATGAGAGCACTCCCTGCCAACACCATCTTAAATCAGTTCCAGCCTGCAGCTGGTGGCTACTTTGTGCCTGCAGTTCCGCAGGCTCAGGGAAGACCTCCATATTTCACCCCTAACCAGTTAGCACAGATGAGGCCTAATCCATGCTGGCATCAAGGCGGGAGACTTCAAGGCTTCCAAGGAATGCCAAGGGCACTGCGGCAGTCTGGGCCTAGTCCAGCTCTTGGACATCTGGCTCCAAATGATAATGCTCCGGCCGGTCGTGTGGTCTTCCTACTACCACTCAGAGAGTCGGGTCTGTGTGCTGGGACTGCTTGGCTATGGACTTTGGCGGGGTTGGTGGCGCCCAGCAAGGGCTGATTGACAGTTGCCAGTCTAGAGGCATCTCAAACCTGGCACCTCCTGCTACAGCTGCTGCCACTGCTCCCAGGGCTGTGGCTCCAAACAAGTATGCCTCTAGCGTCCGCAGTCCTCACTCTGCCGTTCAGCTGCTGCAGGCCCTCCAGCCTGAAGTCCATGTCCAGGGTCAGGAGCCCCTGACTGCCTCCATTTTGGCCGCAGTGCCCCCCAGGAACAGAAGCAGAGGTGGGCGAGCATTTGTTCCCACTTATCCAAACAATGCATTCAAACCTAGCAGGAAAAAGTATGGGGATGCTGCTGGAACTCCACAACTCTGAGCTGCTGGACTCCCCCAGTCCCTCCGTTCCAAGGTGGATGAAGCTGTGACAGTCCTGCAGGCTCATCCTGCCAAAAGAGAAGCTGCCCGGGTGGGCACTGTTGCTGCTGCTATGTCTTAGACCAGAAAAAAAAGACTCAAAAGCCAAAGCATCCCTTATGGCATCCAGCTAAGCTCCGAAGACGGCCTAGTTTGTCTGCGGACTCTACACCAAGAAGCAAGTTGCAAATTCAATTTTGTATCAAAAGGTCAATTATGAAGCACCTAGAAGTTTTCAATTATAAGAATATATTCGGGCTAGAGCGATGGCTCAGTGGTTAAGGGCATTGACTGTTCTTCTGAGGGTCCTGAGCTCAAATCCCAGCAACCACATGGTGGCTCACAACCATCTGTAATGACACCCTCTTCTGGAGTGTCTGAAGACAGCAACAGTGTACTGACATATAATAAATAAATAAATCTTAAAAAAAAAAAAAGAAAGAAAGAAAGATATATTCTTTGGGTTCTGTTGTGGCCCAGATGATAACTTTTTTTTCTATTGTGGGTTCTGTTCCCCCTTCATCCCAGAAATTGGTTTTGACATACCCAAGACTTAAGTTTCTCAAAAAAGGAAATAAAATCTCAAAAAAAAAAAAAAAAGACAATGCCTTATAAGTGTGCCTTTAGCTGGATCTTAGGGAGACACTTTCTTAGCTGTGACTTCCTCCTCTCAGATGACGCTAGCTTGTGTCAAGTTGACATTAAACTAGCCATCACACCAACCCTCAGTATAAATAATGACTTGTCAAAGTACAACAAATAAAATAAGGCAAAGCAGGTTGGAACCTAATCGTCTGTGTCTTGCAGAGCTCACCAACGACATCGTCTGTGTAGGGTCTGACTCCCCGTGGGCAACTTCTATTCATTTCTACCGCTTTTCCTTCCTCTGCTGCCCACCCAGCGACCATTCATCACAACGCTGTTTGTCTTTGACCCTGCTGTGTACCACTGTGAAGTCACAGATGCTGAGAAAGGAGTCCTTCAGGGTGTTCAGTCAGCTCTCCGGGTGCCCAGAAGGCTGTATGTGTTGGAGGCAGAGTAAGCAGTTGGTTGGGAAAGTCTCCTAGAATTCAACCCACAGCCATGTCTGCAGATCTGCCTGGGGCAGGGAGACCTGGAAGTCATCGATTTGACTGTCAGCAGGGAAGCCCTGCAATTCAAGCTGGGGTGTTCATGGCGCCTGTTGAATCCATTCATTCAACATGGTAGCTTCTACCCAGGGCTCCTACGCCAGCCCGAGTCCCTCAGCTCCTCAGGCAGAGTTTCAAGTCCATGATCCCGTGTTTATCTCTGAGCGTCCCAGGACACCTGAAGGGCCATTTACCTCCCAGTCCTTGTCCTAGGCCACGTGATCCTGGCCCATCATCTCTCGGGTTCCAGGTAGTGTCTCTTTGGCCCCTCTAATGTAAGCCATTGGTCTGCCCACCGTTGAAATGTCCCTGGTTGAAGCAGCTGTGCTGAGACAAAGCTTTCTTTCAAAAGCTGAATTTGTTTGCTTCCGTGAATTAATTCTTGTTATTTCTGTGTCTCCACCCATAATGACATGACCACCTGCGAGGGAGGGGTGGTGGATTGTGGGGTGAAGGGTGGGGGGTGACAGGTGGAGGGTGGATGGAAGAAGCAAGGCAGGAAGCAGCCAACAACCAGGGGGTGGAGAGCAAAGAACAAGTTAGTTAGTTAGTTAGTTAGTTAGTTAGTTAGTTTCAGCTCAAAGCTAGGTATTTTTATTTATTTTTTTTACTGGATATTTTCTTTATTTACATTTCAAATATTTTCCCTTTTCCAGGTCTCCCCTTTGGAAAGCCCCTATCCATCCCCCCTCCCCCTGCCTCTATGAGGGTGCTCCCCCACCCACCCACCCCTGTCCTCCCGCCCTGGCATCCCCTACACTGGGGCATCAAACACCCTCAGGCCCAAGGGCCTCTCCTCCCACTGATGTCCACAAGGCCATCCTCTGCCACATATGCAGCCAGCGCCATGGGTCCCTCCATGTGTACTCTTTGGTTGGTGATTCAGTCCCCAGGAGCTCTGAGGGTCTGGCCTGTTAGCACTGTTGCTCCCTCCACGGGCTGCAAACCCCCTCAACTCCTTCAGTCCCTTCTCCAACTCATCAGGGACCCCCCCCCCCCAGCTCAGTCCAATGGTTGGCTTTGAGCTTCTGCCTCTGTCTTTGTCAGGCTCTGGCAGAGCCTCTCAGGAGACAGCCATGTCAGGTTTCCCTCAGCAAGCACTTCCCAGCATCCACAATAATGTCTGAATTTGGTGGCTGTACAGAACAGACTCTTGGGAGACAGGATTCAGTTCCTTTTAATGGGGGTTGGGAGCAGAACACAGCCTACTTAAACCTTTGAGGGGTGGGACTAGAGTACGGGTGGGGGGGATGCCTCATTACCATGAGGAAGAATTCCAGGTGCTGCTGCCTGTGACCTTATAAGGGGAAAAGAAGTTTAACCTGGCCACTGGGCTACATGACCTCCTCCTTGGGGCAAAGGTGGGGGCATGGGTCTATGTGCACCAGGACACAAAGGTCCAGGGCAGAGGGGAAGCGACCCTTCTCCTGCCAATCTCAGGATGAGGTGTCTGGGATTTGGACACACCTTGATCTTACTCTTGCCCCAGACCTACCCCCGCACTCCCCCCCCCAACCCCCACGGCTCCATAGCTCTCCTGACTTCTAGTCATAGCAAAACAGTCCAATTCAATGAAACACAATATATCAGCGAAAAAGAACATTGGTCATTACAAAGGGAAATGTAGGTAAGTTGTGTGTGCTTAAAACCAAATATACCCAAATTAGAAGGCCTTTGACCCACCTGAGGTAAGACGGTTTTATGTTTTGCTCTGTTTTTCCTGGAGACCAAGACTCACCAATGGGCCCTGGTCACCGGGACACTGTGTGACTGAGGTGTGATGAGACAGCAGAACTCTCTCTTGGTGGGCTGGGGTCAGATGCACAATTGCTTACTCTTCAGGATTCTGCTTGAACAGTGGCCACGTCATCTGGTATAAGAGTTATTTGGCAACCAGATGAAAAGGATCATTACTTATGCTGAAGGCAAGAAACAAGGGTGGCTCTTCAAAGGGAGAAGCCAGAGCGGCGCAGCTCGCCCTCCTGGTGTCTCGCACATGACTGACTCTTAGGGGACGGTCCTGTTAAAGTAGCCATCGATGCTGGAAAGAGGCCCGGTGGGAGATGAGACGGGGACACCTGGGGGAACCCAAGAAGGTCTCAAAATCCTTGGCTCATCAGAGAAGTTACTATCCAAGACTCAGGTCAGACTCCATTCCCTGCCAGGACTGTGACATTTGGTACCAGTTTTGTGACACTGGTACCTGTCCAGCTCACACCCAGCAAGATGGTGGCCTGAACTGAAGCAATTGCCACCAGGAAAGCAGAGTGGAGGAAATAGAAATTTAGGAGCCTTGATAAACGGATATGGATTCCGATGGCGTGCTGATGTCGAGGTGGTGAGCATACCCAGGGACCACACCCTCATCTCAGGGATGCTGCAAGAAGCCCTGATCCTTGCCAGCATCAGAGCACCTTCTTGACTGAAGCCAGCCTCTGTTCCCGTCCCCTCTCATTCTCATTAAAGTAGGGCAGCTCCACCTCCATCTTTCCCTGACTGTCACACTGGTCCCCACAGAACAGTTGGGAATAAACACATCCTCGCTAGAACCATGTAGGGAAAGCCCTGAAAGCCATCATTTTGTAGACAGAATGTTTCTTTGTCTGACCCAAAACAGACAGCTCTTCGGGGGACATAAAGACAGCCTGAATCACAGACAAACAGCCACCGTGGGAGTGTGATGGCTGTAGTAGCAGGCAGGGCTGTGGCTACTAAGACTCTAATCCGTGTGGTTCTGACTGTGACATCATGTGGTTATTTTTTCCCTAAAACAGAATGAATGGACTTCCACATGTCAGGTTCATGGGTAACCCCATTCTTCCTCAGATATACACAAACAGATTTTTCTGGGTCTGCTTTGGGACCTGGAGAACTGACTGAGTCTGACCTCATTTCTGATTCTTTGTCTTGCACATATCTTCATGCCCTTCATGTTTACTCCACATTTACCGACCTCCTGCACTGCGAAAGACCATGTGTTGGAAGTTCCGGGGAGAAGGCAGAAAGGACGTCCCCAGGGCAAGAGAAACTCACTGTGTCACATTGGACAAGGCAGCCAACAGCCTCTATGAGCCTGTTCTCTCTTCCACAGCTGGTGACATAACTGACCCAACATAGTCCCCAACACCTTAACGGAAATAATGCATAGAAAGTGCATACCTCCGTGGTAGCCAGGACCCAGCAGCTGGCTCGTCAGTCAATCGGAGATGCTGTAACCAGCGTGATATGGCTAAGTTCTGTATTCAGCAGCTCTGGCAGGCTAAAACAGAGGAGATACACATCAAGGCTTCCCACAGCCAGCTTCAGGATGCTGATTTGAGCTTTAAGATTTAAACAGAGGAAGTACTGGGGTAGGGTGTGACCTCACCTATCTTTCTTATGGCTTTGGTGCTGCATGGTGGTCCCATCTCTAATCCCTTCACCACATAAGGAGACCCATCTGGTCAGGAAGTGCACTTTGTCTTTATTCTAATGCAATCTCCAAGGTCATCTGCTCTAGGATGAAGCCTTTCCATCATAGAGGGAGGAAACCTTCCTGCCTGGGGGGCCTGGTTTTTCCTTGTGGATTCAAGTGGCAAGTCCGAACTTTTGGACAAAGGCATGTTCCACACTCAAAAGAACTTGGGTTTAAAAAAAAGGTTGAGTTTCTAAGGTATGATGGGGCGAACATCATAGATTGTCAAGTCAGCCAGGACCCTAAAGATCCTCTGGCAGAGTTCCTAGGCTTTCTGTACCATGGACCCGGTTGGCATCAGTGATAATGATGATGACTACAACAATACAGGATCAAAACTATAGCCCTACCCAATTTCCTGTGGGAAATTTCCAGATTATAAATACACAATAATAAAATCTTTCCCAGAAATCTTAAGAACATCTCTTGGGTCCCCCAGATAAAAAGATGCCAGAACAAGCAGTCTCCTTATTCCTGGACATATCAGGAGACAGCTGGTTTATTGTTTTAGAAAGTTCAGAAAAACAAAACTGCACTCCCACCTGACGAAGGCTCCTGCACGGCCAAAGCCTTCAAGGTTTCCATGTGGGATGGTGTGCGGTAACCCACCGTGAAGTTGTGTTTATGCAGGAAGTGATCTTGCTTCACAGAGGATTGCAAAACAAATAAGTACGAGTTCCCAGAAAACATCTGGAAAAACTCAGAGCCGTAGTAACAGAACCGAGGATTCAGCCAGTGCACCAGTAGCTCCAGGAGTCGAGGCTCTCAGAGCTTGATGGCGGGCATGGTGGAAGCCCTGAATGGATGCTGTCAAGGAAGGACCTTTGTCTGTCACAGACAGCGCAGCCCTCTTGGAAACTGGTTAGGGCTGGGAGACAGCGCTCAGCAGCAGAGCACTATTAGCTTGTTGGAAGCCCTGGCTCCCCTTAAAGAAGGGGCAGGGGAGGCTTAGTAAGTGACTGGTGTCATCCTTACTCTGCAGAGAAAGGAAAGGCAAACCCAACAAAACTCCAGCAGGAGACAGGGAGTGAGCTCGAAATCCCGCCATTAGCTGAGGAACTATTGATGTTTGATACCCGCTGGGAGAGGACTTAGTCTCCTCTCTAATGGTGTGACCTCTGGTAGGTCAACCACATGCCAGGGCAGGCCCCACTTCTGGGAGATGTTTGGTAACACAAACTGGTCCTGATGGGGTGGGATTCAGAGTTGGATGGATAGGATGAGGTGAGGATGGAGATGTGGGCGGAAAGAGTTGGGGTGATGGGTGAATATGGTCAGAAATACATTGTAGGAAACCCTCAGAGTATTAATTTAAGTAGTATTTAGAAAAAGAAAGAATGGGAGAAAATACAACCTGAGGGTGATGAATTCTGACCTCTGAGTCTCCTTTCTTTTTCTCCCTGCAGAACATGGCTAGCTGTGTGAGTACGAGACCCAGGCTTGGATTCTCACTTCATCACTTTAGAAAAGTCATGTGATCAAGCGTCCTCACTGCTTCTCAATAGTCACACCTGATTTCAGGATGGAACATGCTTAGAGACAACATTGAAAAGGCCCTGAACCGACTCTAAGGCGCAGCGGCCTGTAGTCAAAGGCTATTACTCTAACTAGTTCAGCATCAAGAAGCAAAGCTCCTGTGTCAGCCGGTGCACTCACCCAGGAGGATGTGTTCAGAGCAGCTGCCTACCATGAGCAGAGCACATTGGCTTCTTTAGCAGTCTTGGGGTCTCTGATACAATTGAGGAAGCTTGGGTAGGCTAGTAGCTTTCCAAATCACTGTGATAAAGTACCTGGCAGACTCAAGGGAAGAAATGCTTATTCTGTCTTATAGTTTTAAAAGCTCAGTCCATTGCTGAGGGAAGGCTTGGTGGAGGAACTCCATCTACAGCTGTGAGAATGTATTAAAGTGGGTTTTCTAAAGGAACAGAACTTATAACTAAATGAATTATTAGACTAGGTCATAGGATGTGGTGGCTTGTGTTGTCCAACAATGGCCGTCTTGGGATGGAAAAACCACAGAATCGGTAGTTGTTCTGTCCCCAAGACTGGATTCTCTGTAGTTCCAGTCTGGGGCTGGAGTCCTGGAGAATTCTTGGAGAGCTGCTGGTTCAAGCTGGAATGCTGAACATGTTGGATGTAAGAGCTGTCTCAGCAACAGGGTGGTGGACATGCCAGCAGGAGTGAGGGCAAGTGGGCACCAAGCAAAGCTTCCTTCTGTGCCCTTTTATGAGGACTGCTATCTAAAGACCTGTTCTGAATGTAGGGTGGGCCTTCCTGCTTCACACAACCTGGTGATGAAAAATTCCTCGCTGGAGTGCCCAGCAGCTCAGGTTTTGGCTGATTCTAGGTGTAGATAAGTTGATAATCAGGATTAGCTTTTACAAGTCACATAGTCACAAACCAAGAAGCAGGGGGGGTTACAGAGCAGGTCCAGAGGCAATCACAACCTTCTAGGCCTACCGTAAGTCAACTACTATCCAGGCACTAGCTCCTAAAGGCTCCAAAGCTTTCAAATGTCACAAGCTAGAGGTCAAACACTCAGACCACAAGTCTTGGAGGACCACGACAGTTGCTGGGTGTGTTGCTGTTTTCCATACATCAGTGTGTGTTGTTGAATATGTGACTGGGTGAATAAAGCATTTGATAGTAAAGCCAGGACCAAACCCAGGCCTCCAGCCTTCTAGATAGATAGCAGGAGGTTCGTAGCTTCTTCATGTCTTACCAGATGTTTTTGTCTTAAAGGGACTAAGAAACATTCCCTGCTGGAGCCATTTTGAGTAACCGAGGCCCCAGGAACACAGATAAATTCCATGTTCCAATGTGGAAGCAGATCCACATTTTTTATAGTTTTACAGCACAAAAAAAAAAGTCATCAATCAAGGCAAATTTGAAATGCATTGGTGGGTATGAACACTGAGATGAGGGAAGCTTTTCTAGAGGACCAAGTTGCTTTCTGATGAGAGTTTGGACTGGTGGAAGCTAACAGTTTGCTAAGTTAGTAGATCCAAACGTTTTCTATCTATTAGTCATAGGACATTCGTTCTGACACAGAGGTGAGCACAGCACAGCTCTGTTCCGAGGGCTGACGCTAGCCCAAGATAAGGCTAGACCTGCAACGTTCCAACCTCGTCACAGCACTGAAATTCCAATCAGTCTCTGCAAACATCCATTCTTCTAAGAAGTTTTTGTTTGGGAACATGGCTGCTCATGCCTTTAATTCCAGCACCTGGAGGTAGAGGCAGATGGATCTCTGAGTTTGAGACTAGCCTGGTCTAGGTTCCAGGTCAGGCAGGGCTATACAGAGAATCCTCACCTTGAAAAACACCCCCCCCCACACACACACACACATACCCACACACACAGAGAATTTTGTTCACACTAGATATCCATGGTATCAACGGTCTCAACTCCTTCACACAAAGGAAATAACCAAAAGGGGCAGAGAGGAAAGAGACATCATGAATAAATCATGAAGCATCTAAGGAAAGCATCCTAACACCAGGGATTGACCAATGTAAAGGAAGATCTGGGAAGAAGAAAACTGTAGTTTTAGTGCCCTTAGCTGGGGCAGCCCTGAGAGTGAACTGTGCTGAGCAGGGTAAACACAGGGTTGTGTTTTTGTAGGAGACACAGAGGGTGTTTTTGGAGGCACTTCATTGGCCATAAAACCTAAATTACAAACCCATTTTCATTACTGAGCTAATGATTATAATCGATAGCATAGAGAGATACTGGACTAAACCACTCCATGGTCAGAAAGAAAGGTGTGTTGGGGATCACACTTCCAAAGCCATCTCTCGGTCTTTTCAAGTAACCAGAAACCTTTAAGCTTGATTACCCGAAAATAATTCCTCAATTTACTCTGCCAGAGCCCTTCCATTTAGGACAATGTTAACAGTGCTGCCATTTTGGTGGGGGGGGGGGCGGGGATTGGACTTGGCAATGACACTCTAGCCAAGAGATGTTGAAGCCAGAGGACACTGACTTTAACTGTTTGTGACTGTGTTTAACCACAGCAGATGTGAGTGTCATCTTCCAACTTTGCAACTTCACTTGGAAAAAGACATTGTTTCTTCCCTTCCTTCCTTCCTTCTTCCTCCCTTCCTCCCTCCCTCCCTATCTTTCTTCCTTCATTTCTTTCTTTCTTTCTTTCTTTCTTTCTTTCTTTCTTTCTTTCTTTCTTTCTTTCTTTCTTTTTTCTCTCTTTCTTTCTTTCTTTATTTCTTTCTTTCTTTCTCTCTTCCTTTCTTTCTTTGCTTCTCCTTTCCTGCTCCCTTCCCCCTCCCCCTCTTCTTCTTCTTTTCATACTTCATTTTTTTCTTAAGACCAGGTCTCCCTCCCCATATTCCTCATGCCAATCTTGAACTTTGGGGTTCAAGAGATCCTCCTGCCTCAGCCTCCCGAGTATCTGGGAGTGTATCATCACATCTGGCTTATTGTTTCATTGTCTTTCCTAAAAAACAAACCCTGCAAGTGCTGAGAATAAAGCATTCCATGACTCATTCTATCATCTATGCAGTAACACTTAGTAAACACAGGGCATGTGCCAGGTGCCCCCATTGGAGGGACCGGACACACTTCAGGAAGGGAGGGGCATGAAGGTGATGCCTGACAGGGTGTGAGGCACAGTAAGATGAACTGTGGAAACACAAGGCAGAACATGGCGCTGTGTGGGACAGGCTGGGATCCAAGTCGACAAGAGAACCTCTCGGTCTGACTTTCATGCGAACAGTACAACTAGGCCCACCTCTTAACCGGTGAAAGAAAAATCACTTTAGCGGGACAAACAGGGAGGCTCTGCTGACTGAAAAAGCCACTTACCCACTTATTAAGAAACAGATATTTTCATCAGGGAGACATTCTTTCCGAGGGATGAGATGGTTCTTTATTTCTTGTCACAAAGTGCTCACTGAATACAATTTCATAATTTTTTCTGCGAGTTTTATCCTGGGAACACTAAGGCAATCACCTGTGTGATGAGTGAACACCCAACCAGAGAAGTGTTTTCCTTTAAAACCACAGGCAGCACATGTAAAAAAATGCGCTGGGGTAAGGGGGTGGGGTGGCGGACTGGGGGACTGGAGGTATAGGGGATGGGGGTGAGGGGGACCCACCAGCATTTGCAGCAGGTGATTGAGGCAGATCTTTGTGCATTAGTGTAGAGATGTGCCAAGACCATAACAAGGCATGGTTCAGAACACCAGACATAGAAAGATCTAGGAGAGGAAACGACACAGCAATGCTTAGATCTAAACTGTGGGATTATGAGGCATGTATGGGAGACTAGGAATTAGACAGATAGGGGACGGGGATGTGACTAGGCTGACTCCTTCCTCAGCCTCCTGACCTGAGACAAAAGCCTAGCTTCTAACATCTGCCATTGGGTCCTTGTATCCGTCAAGATTGAAGATGTTCGAGGTTTTAACGTCTGTGACCTGGAAGAAGTCATGATCATCTCTAAAACAAAGAGGCTTGAAAGCTGATTCAAGCAGAGGTGTGTCTGTTCACTGTTCAATTAAATCATTCCCCAAAACAGTTTACTCTGGGTTTCAAAAGAAAGTGCTCTTTAAGAACTTCAGCTTTTCATCTTGGACTAGGGAAGAGACAAGACCCATAAAGCTACAGCCCTCCCTGAGGAGCTCCAGGCAGCTAATGGTGGCAGGAGAACAGTAGTCTTTCTCAGTGGTGTAGCCAGTGGTAAGTGACCCTCACTCAAGTAAGTAGCCCCCCACCCAGGCTCACGCAGACAGCCCTAAAGACAGCCCATGCACTGTGTAAAGATTATCCTTGTATTATTCAAATACTGATTTCTGTGCCCCCCATATCTGATTACAATCCTATTCTAAGAATCTCCTGTGTCAGTGCTGTGTAAACATTGTTCCCCAGTTATTCCCTGATTGGTCAATAAAGCTAGCTGATCCTTCCCTGGCAGAGCAGGGAAGATAATAGGATTAGACGTCCTCCCAGCAGGTGAGGGGGCCGGGGCAGAGGGCGGGGGATTAGCCACAGGGAGAGAATCCAGGAGACACTAGGAAACTACAGAGCAGAGAAAGCTGTGAAGTGCAAGTATCTCGTGGATTCGGACTGGGAGGCAGCAGATTGGCACAGAGGAATAAAGTAGGGTAATACTGCTCAGTTGTTGTACCTTTAGGGCTTGTTAAATAAACACAATAGTCCCGTCTTAATTATTTAGCAATTGGTTGGGTAGAAGAGAGAAACTGCAACACACACTTATTAAGAGCCACTAACAGGGAGGACATAGTGAAAGTAGGAAGGGACTTGAAGGTAAAAAAAGGTTTGGTGAGGACAGGAGGTGGGTCAGAGAGGATAGCGCAGGGGAACACGACCAGAGTACATAATATATATTATATATATTGAAATTGTGACTGAATACATTTTAAAATGTTGAAATAAATATTTTAAAAGGATGTGTGCTTTGGTTTTAAAAGCCTTTGACTATTAAGGAAGAATGACTTGAGACTGCTTGCAGGAGGAAAGTCCAGGACTCAGCTAACCTTCAGCTTCCTTGTTACTGACTCACCAGTCAGGAATAAAGTGGAGAGACACGTTCAAGTTATGAAAATACGATTTAGAGGAAGCTTCAGTTTGGTCTGAATTCTCCCATTCGGCCCAACAAGCTGAACTGAGTAGTTTCCCCAAGAGAACCAGAGAGCCAGGGAGAGCAAGAGTTAGAGCCAAACACAGTGATCCCCCTCCCACGCCACACACAAGTGGCTAGTTTCAGCATGAGGAAATCCCACAGCTAATGCTTTGACAGGGAAAATGTCACAGCAGCAGGAGACACAACTCTGCACTGTTAACTGTGTAGCCTGAAGCATCTCTCTTGCCTACTTCAGGAAAGCCATGATCTTATCACAGGGAAAAGAACTTCAGGATGTGTGAGAATGATGCTAAGTTGGAAATTATTAAGCAAGGAGCAGAAATACAGAGACACGGTGGGTATAAAACAAGATGCACCCAGCAGTACCTACATATGTGACTTGTAGCTTCTGAAATTGTACTGTTTTAAGGATGTCATTGATGACTAAGTTTAAAGATCAAATGAAGTTTAAAAATTAAGATTATCTGGCTCGTTTGATTCTCTTGCCTAGAGAATCAAGGTGATTTGATGAGAGGCGATGTGTAGGTTTATAGATGAGAAAGTGCTAGAGGATTAAAAATCAAAGGTCGTGAAATTAAGACACATGCCTCGATCTTAGTTAGGGTTTCACTGCTGTGAAGAGATACCATGACCAAGGCAACTTTTAGAAAGGACAACATTTAATTAGAGCTGGCGTACAGTTTCAGAGGTTCAGTCCATTATCATCACGGCAGGAAGCAGGGCGGTGTCCAGGCAGAGAAGGAGCTGAGAGTTCTGCATCTTGATAAGAAGGCAGCCAGGAGAAGATTCTCATTCCACACTGGTCAGAGCCTGAGCGTAAAGGCCTCAAAGCCCAACCCCTCAGCGACACACTTCCCCCAACAAGCCCACACCTTGTAAGAGGGCCACTCCTAGGCCAAGCATAGTCAAGCCTCCACATGGCCTATCAGCTATTTTAATACTTTTGCTAGAGATCCTTCTCAAAAGGAGGAGTAGCCATCTCTGCGGGCAGTATCACAATGGTTTGGTCAGTGTGTTGAAATTTTTTGACTCTGCCAGTGAGGGACCTAAGCCAGATTTCTTTCCATCTTCTTAATTTCCCCTGTCTTTTGCCTCAGAAAGTCACTTTGAAATAGTAGCTTTGTATTATGTACAAAATACATAAATAGTAGCTTTTATCTGGCTTTCTCTGTGGAAGGCCCTAACCTCTGCCCTGCCCAGCATCCTGAAACCCCTTCCTCTAAGGTAGAATTGCAGCTAAAAGCAACTGAGGTCTTTATGCTTGTTGCAATTTTTTCCTTTGATAGAGTAGAAGGAAATATTCTTTTTGCGACGTTGAAGCAAAGTTAATTATGTACCGTTCAATGATCAGCAATTCCTAGAAAAAAATGTGATTCAGATAGAAACCAAGAGGTTAGTGCTTTTCTGACAAATTAATTATGATAGAAGCTTCTAGAATATCGCCTCTAGCTCTTTGTTTTATATCTTCGAATGTGCATCAAAATCTTGGGGTAGAATCCATTCGAATAAGTTTTTTTTTAATGAAGCACCCACTATGTGCTATGTACCCATGGGCCAATGAGACAAATGCCTACACTTTCAGAGCATACAGTTTGTCAGGGAACACAGTAAGCACACAAACCTGAATGCAGTCAGTGTCAGGTGAGGACCTAATAAAGATGTGCTGCAAGTGGCATGAGCGCTATTTTTGAAAGACCAGGAAGGCATTTTAATGAAAAATGACATCTGAGAAAGGTCATGGGATGGGGAAGGGATGGGGACATTGTACGAGGAAGGAAGAGGTGACAGGAGGAGGGAAGGGATGGGGACATCAGGTGGCAGGGTATTGTAGGAGAAGGCCCTGTGCAGGAGAGAGTGCCTCATTGTCCTAAGAACCACAGAACAACCTCTGGCCTCTGGTGTTTGTAAGGTTCACTGGGGTTCTGGCTGTGATTTCATTATTTATAGTGTACAGCCATAAGTTGCGCTCTACTGTTGGCAAACTGGACTGTTATTTAAGAATCTAAGCCTGCTATGGAGGTGCTGCCTCATCTCTGAGGATGGAGTCCACCAGCCTCAGGAGCCGAGGGGTTGTTATGATGGGAAGAAAAGGCTTCACAAGGAAGGGGCACAGAGAGAGAGGTGAGTGCCCTCTGTCGGTCCTGTGACAGCCCTGGCTGTTCTCTGCTTCTCTTCTCCTGGTTGTTTTCCTCATTTCTTCCTCTAGTTCAGTGGGCTGAGCCAGTGAGGCCTTCCTGCCTTATCCTATGATGGAGGAGGCTCCCTGGAGGGACCATTCCGCCCACTGCCATCTCACCCTTGGTATCCAGGCAACAGTCGATGGTGGACACTGGGGTAGAGTGAGGGGTGAACAGAGGAAGCTGGGACAGGAATACAGATGACCCTTGGGATATGGGAGGCAAGAAGCACCGATGTTCTGCAAGGGAAGAGTTCCCTGGCCATTGTGGAGGATATCTGAGCACTTGAGTCTACCTTGAACTTCAGGAAAGTGTCGTCCTCCTAACATATTGAACCACTGGTCCAGATCACCAGTTCTTCTCTTTTCCTTCTAACTGGCTCGGGACTGGAATTTACACTAAAATCTAAAGAGAGTCTGCCCCAGGCAATAAAACATTACTACAAAAGGGGGCTTCTCTCCTGAGGCCTAAAGGCTTCAGATCTCAGCTGACCAACAGGGGCTTTCTCTCTCTCTCACACACACACACACACACACACACACATCCCACATATATACACCACACACATGTACACCATACACATAAATCACACACACCTCACACACATACAAGACACACATATAATACACACCACATACATATAATGCACATACACATACAACATGCACCACACACATAAAACATACACACACCATTCATACACCACACACACACCACATATATACACCACACACATGTACACCATACATATAAACCACACATACCTCACACACACATACAAGACACACATACACACTTACAATACACACCAAACATATACAACACACACACACACCATACATACAACACACACACAATACACATATACTCCCCACACACATATAGACACATATACACCCCATACACAAATAGACACACACTACATATATACACATGGCACAAATACATAGGCACACCATACACATCACACACACCACACATACAAAGCACACCACACACCACACATACAACACACAACACACACAATACAACATACACACCACACATACAATACACATACAACACTCATCTATACCCCACACATATGTAGACACAAATTACATCTCTCTCTCTCTCTCTCTCTCTCTCTCTCTCTCTCTCTCTCACACACACACACACACACACACACACACACACACACACACACACGGTGTGAGGGGGAGGGAGGAAAATGTAAAAGCAGTTCGGCAGTTTCTTGGAAGGTTCAGCAGACCACTTGAATCAGGTGATTAAACTGTCAAGGAAAAATCAGGCAATGTTCTTTCCTAACCCAGTAATCTGATGCTGGAAGACAGCCCTCTTAGTCACCAATGTCCACTCGGCTGAGTGCCAGGCGAGCCCCGGAGAACAAACCCTGAAAACAACACACAGACGAAATTCTTCTTGCATCAAAACAAGTTGTGATGAAGTTGGAGATGACTGTCTCCTTTGCCTGCGCCTGGGTTACCATCGTTCACCAGGAAGATGTTAGGACTCTGAAGGGACTCCAGATCCTGCCTCAGGAGCGTACACTTCTTGGCTTCTTCGCAGCTCCTCTTTTGTGACCAGAAGATGGATTCATAGCCACATGCTGGGCAGCCCAGCTCATGTTGTTCCCATCAGAGCACAGAAGAGACCCTGTGTTCATCATTTCCTGATTCATCCCTTCACCCCACGCCCTGCATCCAGGATGTGGTCCCTCTGCATTCTGAGGCTCCTGCCCTCCTTCCTCACCCCACACAGTGGCTCTCTGTCTCTCCTTCCCTGTGGTGAGGACACACAGGGAGAAGAAGTGTCAACCTGTGAGTCCTGCTGCTCCCCAGGGGGCCCAAGGGCCTGGTGGAAGCTGGCAGTGTGCCAGGCAGGGAGCAGCCAGGGGTCTCCTGGCACTGACCGATGTCAGCTGAGCTGTGTGGGACCCAAGGGGTTTAATGATCCCCAAGCTGGTAGGACCCTCCTCCTCCATCTTCCTTTCTCATGCCTGCCTTGGCTGGTCCTGTCCTCCCCTCCTGTGGTAGGAACCATGATGCCACAGGATGCCAACACGGAAGGAGAGTGCACCTGGAACCAGGTTCAGGGAAGGAGCCTTGCCAAGGCCTGAGACAAGGTAGTAACAATATCTGATCTAGAGAGACCTCTTGCCTTGCTTCACAGCCCTGTGACCTTCTTGGACACTAGAGGCAAGAGGCCTCCTGACCTTCACTTCTTTATTTATGTATTTATTTGGATTTGGTTTTTTCAAGATAGGGTTTTTCTGTGTAGTCCTGGCTGTCCTGGAACTCACTCCATAGACCAGGCTTGGCCTTGAACTCAGAAATCCACCTGCCTCTGCCTCCCAAGTGCTGGGATTAAAGGTGTGCGCCACCAACACCCGGCCTAACCTTCACTCCTTAATGTCCCAGATTCAGTCCCCTGATGTGACTAGTAATGACCCATCAGCAGCAGAGGTTAGACCCATCCCACCTAACTGTATCAACATAGAAGCCACTAAGCGCCTCATCTCTGAGGTCTTAGGTGGTCTGAGCAGCGTGCAGGACTCTGTGGATTTGCCCAGTCCTCTGAGCTCTTCCTTCTTCTACTGTTCACCCCCAGCATCTACAGTGAGATTTGTCCCTAGCACTATTTGACTGAAAATCAAGAAATTATAGATACGCTGGAAAGGAAGGTCCTTACGGAGCATGCAGCCGTCCTATCAACTCTGAACGTTCAAAGCAGAGGCAGGTCTGAGGCAGCCTCCATAGCTCTGTCTGCAGGCATCTTTGAGGCTGAAGATCTGAGGATGGATTTAGACAGCAGCTAAGCCGTATGATTTAAGCTGGGATGCTCAGCGTGCCTCTTCAATTCATTCATTTGGCCGTCCGCACCGCAGGGGAACTATTAGAAACTACGGTCTATTCATTGGGTTTCCAAGTCTATAGTCACCTGGGGGAGGGGTACCTGTGGTATGCCCTAATGTGACTGAGCCAGAAGTCTCCATTGTAAATTTGTGCCCCACTTTCCAACTCCAAGAGAAGTGGGGACGCTGCAAAGGGTGCAGAGAGAGGACCTGCAGAAGATGCTGGGATGCACCCGATTTTGACCCCACCTGGGATAGAACTCATGTGTCCCTTACGTGCCCCTTTCTAGTGAAGACCACAATGTCTGTCTATACTTCACAACGGGAGACTGAAGCTCACTGAAGTGGGGACCCGCCCTGGATCGCATCCTTCTGATCCTCACATCCCCAGCCAGGGCTACATGGGGTGCCCCACATTCCCAGCCAGGGCTACATGGGGTGCCCCACATTCCTGGCCAGGGCTACATAGGGCGCAGTGTCCCTGTTTGGCTTCGGGAAATGAAGCTGTTGGGTTTTCATTTATACAAAAATGAAAAAAAAATAAATACCAGATGTTTGGAAACAGTGCAGCCCATCTTACTGGAACTTAACGCATTATGAGAGAAAACAAAAATTTAAGTAGAAAATCCACAAAGTAGAAAAAAAAAAGATGTTTTGAACGAAAATGCAAACGTTGTCTCTCTCTCACACACACAAACAGTATCTCATTGTTTCTTCCTCGAGGAGCAGCTGGGAAGGAAATTAAGGGAGGAACAGACACAGCCTCCCATCTTTGTGCCTCATACAGAGCTCAGCTTTGAGGCCAGGCTCCCTGAGCTGCGGGGGTGTGGCGTGCCTGACTGTCAAAGGGCAATGGCCTGATGCGAGCCTATAAAGTGACTTGGGAGAAGCCAGGCAGCTCACTTGGAGGATTCTGTGTGGAAACTGCCTTCATCGGATCTGAGAGGTATGTCCGTGGTTTGCGCTTGCACTTAGGATAAACGATGGTTAAAGCAGAGACCGCCCTGATTCCCACTGCCTTCCCTTCCGTTAGAAACTTTCAGTGGAGGGCTTTACGGCTCCATCTCGTTCTCCTCAGACTTCCAAGGTGAGAGATACTGGCACCTGAGGTGTTAAGGGTGGCTGCTTCTGCTCCACACCCTCTCCACTATCAAAAGGAGACCATGAGAAAATTGCCTGTGTGGCAAGACAGCACCAGATGAGTTTTTTAGTGTGACTCAACTGCGCCTGACAGTAAGATCAACTGGAAACTGAAATCATTCGTGTGATCTGAGTACTGTACAGCAGGACACAAAACGGTTTTGTTTAGCATATGCAGTTTGCTGGGCATAGTGGTGTGATCCTTTAGCCCTAGCACTGGGGAAGCAGAGATCACACACTGTGGGACAGCCTGAACTAGATAGCAAGCTTGAGGATAGACTACGTAGAAGAAAAGAAAGAAATTCAAAAGATATGGTTCCTGTTCATGCAAAGGCTACATGCGTTTGCTTGCTTTTAAGACCCATTCACCCGTTGAATATTTTATTTTGCAGCGTGACATCTACTTAATGTTGGACAGCTTCTTGAAGTTAGGGACTGTGGTTAAAGAGACACATGTGCTCTTGGAGACCTGGGCTAATGTCGAGCAAATTGACCTTTACGGAGAATAGGGTCGATTTCAGCACAGGTGGCTTCCAGACCAGAGTTTTGATGGAGGGCACACAGTGGTACCCAGGCCGGTGCTTCCCAAGGACAAACTCAGTGTGCTGCATTCTCCGTGCCCACAGTCACTGCCTGGTCCAGGATGCCCCAGTCTTGGAAGAATTGCCTTTAAGTTATTTGGTCAGTTTAAATTAGAGTTAAGCTTATTTTAAAAAGTGAATTCACCTCAATGATCTTCCTGTGATATTAAGATATGAAACGATGCATCGTAAAGCATGTATCTTTTATACAGTGTTATACATGTACCTCAATAGCATGTTCTGTCAGTGTTAAAGGAATCCAAATGGCCGGAGTGTGGAAAATGTGATGTCATCAGCCTCTCCCCTCTCAAGGACTTTTAGCCATAGGAAGAAAACAACCAGACGGTGTCTCTGGAAGCCATGCAGTCCAGGGGAGTTAGCCTGTTCTGAATCTTCCCACAGAACTCAAGGGTATGCTTCAGCCCACAGGAGAACATCTTGTAATGAAACATTTGTCAGAGCTAGACTTGGGCTGACTTGTTATCACTGGTGTATGATGAGACAGGCAGAAGCTCATCAGGTCTCACAGGCAGGCATTTTCTGAAAGGTACCAAGACGGGTACAGGTGGGAACATGGCAGAGAGGCTATGGGAGGAGAGCTGGTCCTGTCAGAGTCCTGGTCCCTTCCAGGCCTCAGTTTCCCCATCTGCAGGAGCTGGGATGGGGGGAGCTGAATAGATGACCTCTAAGGACCTGTCCATTTCCAAATTGCAGTAGAATGTATATACTCTGTGCCTCACTTAAAGTCCAGTGTGTGGGAAAGATCGTTGGCTTAGGCCTGTTAGGGGGAGCTCTTGAAAATGGGTGCAAAGTTTTTACGAGCTAAAGCCAGGCTTCTACAAACACTCCACCCTCTGAAATGTCAAAACCGTTGTTGTTTATGTGATGTTGGAAGGAAAGAGGCCTCCAGGACTAAAGATAGTGGTCCCACCACAGATTTGCTCCAGACAGCTTCAGCAGTCCCCCCCCCCCCTCGCCCTGCCCCAGCTGGTAACTCTGGCTCCTTACATAACTGTTCTTTTTGAAAACCAGGCAACAAAACCTTCAGAAGAAAAGACTATTGATTATTAAAGTTATTTGGAGGTTCAGAGACTCATAATAAAGTTATAATTGTTCCTGTTATGACACATCCTTTTAAATGCTCAGATCGGAGAACATTTTGCTAGCATTGACTCAGTCATCACAGGGAGAAAGGCAGTGGGCTGGAAATAGCTCATGTGCAGTGAGGCAAAAAGTCACAAAAAGGGAACAGAGGGAAGGCAAGTCAGGGAAAGGCAAAGAGGAGCCCAAAGTCTCCAGCCACAGCCTGACTGACCACCAGCTCACTCCCCTCCCCTCCCCTCTCCTCCCCTCCCCTCTCCTCCCCTCCCCTCTCCTCCCCTCCCCTCTCCTCCCCTCCCCTCTCCTCCCCTCCCCTCTCCTCCCCTCCCCTCTCCTCCCCTCCCCTCCCCAGAGTTGTGGCCACCAGAGGACCTCTGTATGGAAATAATGCTGGACCTGTACACATCAGCTGACAGCCCTTCTCTGGTTAAATGCACATCCTCTATGAAAAACATTATCCGCAAATGGGGAAAGCATTTGGGAAATACAATCCTGGTTCTGCTTTTCATAATAGCAATGCTAAATGTTCAGCTGGGCAAGGTAGCATGTGTCTTTAATTCCTGGCAAACGGGAGGCCGAGACAGGAAGATCTCTGTGAGTTCAAGACCACCCCAGTCTACAAAGTATGTTGTCTAGCCAGAACTAATGGTGAGATGCTATTTCAAAAAATTAAATAAATAAACAACAATCTAATATTTTCTGAGCTTGGTGTCAGATGCTATTCTGAACATTCCTATTTTCTCTTTTTTGGGGGGTGGGGGTGGGGGTCTTCTTATATCACTGGAGCTGGTCTTGAGTTGGTGGACTCCAGTGTTGTCCCACCCAAGTCCCCCTAGTAGCCTCTTCACCAGCACCTCTGGTTTTATTTTTATCCTGCTTCATTTTCACCAAGATTCATAAGGTAGGAATGAATCCTAGTCCTACTTTATAGGCCAAGGAGCAACGGGGGCCTGCTTTGTACAGTTACAATTGGTAGGTGACAGAGCCAGAATTGGAACCCTGGTTATCTCCCCCAACCCTGCCTTTTCTCCTCCCCTCTGCCCCTTCTCCCCCCCCCCCCCAGCCCCTCCTCTTCCCCCCTGCTCCCCCCCCTCGCTCCCGAATATGCTGCTCTTTGCTAAGGTTCCTGAACCAAGCCTGGGTTGGTAGGACAGCCCAGCAAGAGGAAAATGTGAGGCTCTGAGGAACACTCCCTCGTGGATCCTTACCGGTCACTTAATGTCGAGCATGATTTGGACTTGGGCTCCGTTTTTTTTTTTTTTTTCTTTCACAAACCTTTACACTTTTCAGTGCCTCTCTTTGCCTATTCCCTGCATACATACTTTTTTTTGTTTTGGTTTGTTTTGGTTTGTTTTGGTTTTTGGTTTTTCGAGACAGGGTTCCTCTGTATAGCCCTGGCTATTCTGGAACCCACTCTGAAGAAATATGCAATGGGGCAGGGGAGGGTGTGGATCCTCAAAGGAAGCTAATCCAACAAGAGATGCTCTAAAAGAGGTACCAAGGCTCTGAGACACCGGCCTTTCTTACTGCCACTGGACAGTCAGGCTGACAGAAGCCGCAGGCTGCAGCGCCTCGGTGCTGAGGAGAATACTGACTGAAAGACCTAGTCCGCAAGGGCTCTCCATCACTGTGTGTCATCAGTCACTGCCTGTCACCCAGAGGCCCAGACAGCTCCATTTGCATTGTTTCTCCCCAGGCCTCTCCTGCAGCCTCCCAGCCCCAAGATGGTGACCATGCTGATGCTCCTGGCCACGCTGGCGGGTCTCTTCTCCACAGCCAAAGGACAGAATTTCCATCTTGGGAAATGCCCATCTCCTCCGGTGCAAGAGAATTTTGACGTGAAAAAGGTGTGGTAATTCAAACTTCCCCTTTGTTTTGAGCATGCCGAGAGGTTCATTTTACTCTTTTTTTTAATCTCCAAAGCAAATCTCTTCCCACTGGGGATGTGTAAGGGTCTCTGCAGACATTGGGGACAGCCGAGTAACACCTGCATAAATCCAGAAGGAAATCCAGTTCAGCGCGACTCAGAATCTGACAGTGGGCAGATTATTTTAGGCATATTTAAATACAGTATAATTTGGAGGGAATGTTTTCCTGGTATAACACAATCTCCTGTGTACACAGAGGCATAATGACATTGAAACTCTCTCAAAGCACACATCAGAAGGTGAGTTCTATAGCTAGCTACATGTGTTATCATAAGGGCCTAGGGGAGGATCTGGTGTGGTCTTGGTCATACAGATAGCATAGAGGTCATCTATTAATCTATTAATCTATTAATCACGTCTGGTTCTGGTTGTAGGAGCTTGGGGGAGCCTCTGAGAATACAGAGTGCAAAGGTCACCTAGACTATTAATTACCTCCGGTACTGGTTGTGGGAGCTTGGGGAAGCGAGGTACAGCTTGGCTCTACAGATAGCACAGGGTTACCAAGGCAATCAGTCACCTCCATTCCCAGCCTTCTGGCTGGAAAACGGGTTATATATCTTTTCCCTTGAAAAGACGACCCTGGGTAGTTAAAATTCCTTGGCTACCCTAGTACTACTATCTGTGAGTACAAGGACCTTTGCTCCCAACAGGAAGAACATTTATCTTATTTTAGGTTTTTCTGGGAAGCAATCTCTGAGGCTATAAAGGGGATAAGGGACGTCTTCGGTACCTCATTTTGTCCCATAGATGGATGCCAACAGGCCATGAGAGCGCCCATGGTCCTGGCAGGGGAGAGCACAGGGCGGTTTGTAAGAGCTGTCAGTATAGGAATGGTCTCCCAGCCGGGAGGTGATGGTGCACACCTTTAATCCCAGCCCTTAGGAGGTAGAGGCAGGCAGATTTCTGAGTTCGAGGCCAGTCTGGTTTACAGAGTGAGTTCCAGGACAGCCAGTGCTACACAGAGAAACCCTGTCTCGAAAAACCAAAAAAAAAAAAAAAAAAAAAAAAAAAAAAAAAAAAAAAAGGAAAAAAAAAAAAAGAGGAAAAAAAAAAAAGGAATGGTCTCCCACAGCTATGGGGAGGTGACGGGGTGTGTGGGTAAGTGTGCTGCTGATTCACTACTGTTGTCCCACAGAGACAGCAGCTGAGTGTCCCTCAGGTGGCACAGCTAGAACATGCACATAGGGCTCAAAACTAGGCTTGTTATCAATACAGAGAGCTCAAGACAGGACCTAGGAAAAGTCAGAAGTCGCCCAGGGGTGCTTTCTTGCTACCTACAATATATCTAGCTCCCCATAAATGCTTCTTCTTCCTGGAACCAGGCAAAGGTGGCAACAGAAAGGGACGGCTATTAGATGTCAGAACTCAGCAGCTCTATGGCTAAGGATGGCCTGGACTCTAATCCTAAGGCCCCTTCCCCTCAAAAGGTTTTTTTTGTTTGTTTGTTTGTTTGTTTGTTTGTTTTTCCGAGACAAGGTTTCTCTGTATAGCCCTGGCTGTCCTGGAACTCACTCTATAGACCAGACTGGCCTCAAACTCAGAAATCCACCTGCCTCTGCCTCACAAGTGCTGGGATTAAAGGCATGTGCCACCACTGCCCGGCTCCTCAAAAGGTTTTAATTGCTTTTAGGAAGCAGCACAATTGGTTTGAGAAACACTGAAATTATCAGTCACTGGAACGCTCAGTGGCATGTGACAGGGTGGGTTAGGCAAAGCAGGGGGAAGAGCTTAGAGACCCAGAGAAGGGTTGGGGAAAAGAGGGTAGGCAGGGCCTGAGGTGAGGAAGGAGAAGCCAGCACTGGCATTTCTTATTAATGTTTTAAGGACTCCCTTTAGATGAGTGAGCATGGAAAACCACAAACAAAGAAACAACTTACCAAACAAATACTTCATGAGTGGGAAATTTGATTTGGATTTTAATTTAGGACTAAAAATTCCAAAGTATCTTGGGAATTGCTATTGGTATCTTCACTTAAGGAAGTCCTTTGAGAACTGAAGAAGAGTGTCTTTAAAAGATTATTTTCTTTATGTGTCTGTGTGTGCATGTGCATCGGTGCCCGGGGCGGGGCGAGCATTAGATCTCCCAGAGCTGCAGTTACAGGTAGCTGTGAGCTGTCCAATGTGGATTCCTGGCCCCCAACTCCAGTCCCCTTCAAGAGCAGCGAGCACTCTTAACTGCAGAGCCGTCTCGAATTTAAAAAAAAAAAATGCTAAGATTAGTTTATATATCATATTACTGGCTTATTCAAAAAAGATTTTTTTATTTCAAGAATTTTTAATATATTCAGTGTTATGCAACCATCATTAAGTCAGTTTTAGAACATTTTCATTATCTCATGAAGAAACTGCAAGCCCACTAACAGTCTCTGCACCTGCATTGCTCAGACTTTTTATCGCTGTGGTAAATGCCTGAAAGACACAACTTGAAAGACAGAAAGTCGATCCCGGCTCCTGGTTCCAGAGCCTTCCGTCCATGGTTCATATGGTCCACAGGCTGATGGGGAGGCAGAACATCTTAGGATGTGAATGTGGCACAGGAGGAGGCTTAGCTAAAGATAGTCAGTGAGTGGAAGGAGAAAAGAGATGGTGGACGAGATACGTCTGTCCCAGGAGTGTTTCACTGGCCTGCTTTCCCTAACTGGACCCTCCAACTTTCACCAGTCCCCAATACATCATATTGGGATTAATCTATTGATTAGGTCAGAGCCCCCAGAATCCAATCACTTCCTTAAAGTCCCACCTGAACTCTGGTCGTATCAGGACCGAGTGTGAGGAGTTTTACATCCAAACCATAACACTCCCACAGCTATGGGGAGATGAAGGTGGGGGAGGATGTGGGTAGGGGCATTAACAATGGCTGACTCATTACTGTTGTCCCACAGAGACAGAAGCTGGGTGTCCCTCAGGTGACAGAGATAGAACATGCACATAGGGTTCAAAACCAGGCTTCCTATCAATACAGAGAGCTCAAGACAGGACCTAGGAAAAGCCAGAAGTTACCCAGGGGTGCTTTCTTGCTACCTATAAAGTAACTAGCTCCCCATAAATGCTTTTTATTCCTGGAATCAGGCAAAGGCGGCAGCAGAAAGGGACGGCTATTCGATATCAGAACTCGGCAGCTCTATGGCTAAGGATGGCCTGGACTCTAATCCAGTATTTTACTTTCTGTCGATATGAATTTGTCTAGGGAATACACAATACTAGCCTTTTGTGACCAAAGGCAATGTTTTCAAGGGTCTGTCTTCGTGCATGTCAGAAGTGGGAATCAGATCCCACTACAGATGGTTGTGAGCCACTATGTGGTTGCTGGGAATCGAATCTCTGGAAGAGCAGCCAGTGCTCTTAACTGCGGAGCCACTCCCACAACCATGTTTAATTTTTGAGAAGCTGTTTTAGAAGAGTCACATCACTCTGAAGTCTCACACACAGCCCCTGACTCTAATGTCTCCGCATCTGCTCTAGCAGTTGTCACCATGCTTTCTTTTATCACAGGCTTCCTAGTGGTGTTAAGTGGCATCATTTCCGGTTCCTAATGGCTAAGAGTGTTGAGTGTCTTTTCTCATGCTTATGAGCCATGTATAACTCTTCCTTTCAAATCTTTGCCTTCAAGAAAATTGGTTATTTATCTTTTAATTGTTGATACCCACATGTTCTTCCTCTATGGTAGATACAAACCTCTTCTCAGATATCTTAAAGGATTTTCTCTCATTTGGTGGAACTTTTTCTTTATTGATATACCCTTTGAAACAAGAAGTTTTTTAATACTGATCAAGTCTAATTTGTCCATTTTCTGATGTTTCTTGGTCTTCTGGTGTCAGGCATACAAACTCAAGTACCTGAGAGTAAGTGTCTCATTAGTGCAGTAGGTAACACTCAGTCTCATACCTAGAGATTCCAGAGCCTAATCCAAGATGATACTGATTTAAACCTGTGTATTCTTATCAGAGTTTTCTAGGGTAAGCTCTTGCATTTAAGCCTTTGATTAATTTTAAGTTAAAAATTGTGTCCTAAAAGGATTCAACTCCATTTAAATGTGACTTTCCAGTTGTCCCAGCACCATTTATTTAAAAGACCAATTGTCTGAAGATAGTCTTGATATCCACAGTGAAAATCAATTGACCATGTATATGAGGTTTTATTTTCAAAATCTCAATTCTATTCTGTTTATGTCTATACATAACTTCAGTTTTGATTGCTACAAATTTATTCCCAGTTTTTTTATCTTAGAGTTTTCATTGCTGTAAAGAGACACTATGACCAAGGCAATTCTTATAAAGGACAACATTAAATTAGGACTGGCTTATAGGGTCTGAGATTCAGTCCATTATCATCATGGTGGGAAGCATGGCAGCATCCAGACAGCCATGGCGCTGTAGGAGCTGAGAACTTAATACCTTGTTTTGAAGGCAGCCAGGAGAAGACTATTGTCTTCCCGGCAGCTAAGAGGAGGGTCTCAAAGCCCACCTCCACAGTGACTCACTTCCTCCAGCAAGGCCACACCTACTTCAAGGCCATACCTCCTAATAGTGCCACTCTCTGGGGCAAGTGTATTCAAATCACCACAGTTTTGAATCAAAATATAAGAGTCCTTCAGATTTATTCTTCTAGCTATCCTGTGTCCCTTATATTTTTCTAGAGTTTTATGATCAGTTTGTCTACTTCTACAGAGAATATAAAAAACAAATTGATGAATATCTCCATCTTAACCCTTCTTGTCCGTAAGCAGAAACTATCTATTTACTTTCTGTTTGCCTTCTTGTCTTACCAATATTTTTCGGTTTTCAAAATATAAGTTCCTACATGTCTTTAGTCAAATTTGTTACTAAATATTTTTATTCTTTTTATGTTATTATTAATGGAATTTTTCAAATTTTATTGGCAGATTTTTTCTCACATGTATAGAAATACTTTTGTATATTGATCTTGCATTTTTAAAATTTGTATAACATTATTTCAATAGTGTGTGTGTGTGTGTGTGTGTGTGTGTGTGTGTGTGTGTTTAAGGTTCCTTAGGAAAGCTGAAGTTATAGTTCAGTTGGTAGAATGCTTGCATTCTGTGCACAAAACCAAGTTTGATTCCAAACTAATAAATAAATACCAAATAAACTAAGCCCGGGTAGACACATCTCTACCATAAGCTGAGGGCAAGTGAAGCTAAGAGAATCGGCTCAAAGCCACTCAAAACCAGTTCCTTAGGACTTTGTCTACGGAGGAAGATAATACCATCTGCGAATAAAGTGACTTTGCCTCTTTTCCAGTTTTCTTCTTTGGACACTGAGTTGTCCTTGTACAGAAACTTCACTGAGAAAGATTTACAGAGTGACACGGGATTGTGAGGAAACAGAGCAGGCCGCCCTCTCACCTCCGAGCTTCCTTGTTTCTGCAAAATCATCCTTCCCTGCTCTAAACTGTGGATCACTTGGATAGTTAAGAACTCTTTTAAACACATTATAAGATGGAAATTTTTCTGAGTGTGCCTATGAAACCTGATACCCTCGTTCTTTGGTACTTTCAGTGAAGGTCACATTCAATGCATTTGGGGGTTTTGGTTTGTTTTTTAGTTTTGGGGTTTTTTTGTTTTTTATTATTATTGTTAGTGTTTTGTTTTGTTTGCTTCTGAGACAGGTTCTCACTGTAGCCAGGCTGGCCTTGAACTCTCTATGTATCTAATGCTGACCTTGAATTTATGATTTTCCTGTTTGTGCACATCCAAGTTCTGGGATTAGAGGCCTCTGCTAAGTTTCAGTGTTTTTAAGAGACTGTTAGAGCTTAATAGTCAAAGATGTGGGCGTGTGCTTGAGCAGTCATGTGACAGAAATGGTCCTTTCACTTGGTTTTCAGGATACTTCTGAGGACTTGGAGGTGAATACACACTTTACTTGCTCTCTTGTGCGGCAGATTTTTCAAATCTGTAAAACAACTATAATTAATTAATTATAATCAATAAATTATACTTATATTAATTATAATAAAAATATTAATATTTTGACTAGGCAGATACACTCAGTAGTTTAAAATGCTGACAGTGCAAGAAAGATAAACAGCTGTGCACATAACTTAGCGACAGCATAGCTCAGTGATAGCATATCTGCCTAGTGTAAAGTCTTTCTTCCAGTCCTAGCCTCACAGAGAGTGGGGGTGGGGACAAACCCCAAAGGTCCAACTGAGCATTCAGTGAAGTTTCCTTTCTGTCTCCTCGGTTTCCTATTCCAGGAGCAGCCAGTAAAAACAACATATTGTATATCTTTTTTTAAACAATGTATACATTTGTAAGCAAATATGGATAAGACTGTGGTAGCCAAAATAAACGCTTCCAGATGTCCATGGCCTGTTTTCTAAGCCTTGAACACACTGCCTTCCAAAGAATAAAGGAATTCTATAGAAGTGACCTGAGATGACTAGATTAACCCGGTTATCTAGGTGGACCTAATTCAATCACATAAAAGAAAATTGTTAGAAGAAAATCTTTCCTAGCTATGGTCAGAGAGAGAAGTTTGATGAAGAAATGAGAGTCAGAGAGGCGCCGGGGAGGTGCTGTCAAGGGTCTGCTTGCGTTAGATGACCTTAAATATGGAGAGCTTGAGTCCAGAAAGTAGGTGGCACATAACTCAGGGAAACAGAGACACGCACTCTCCCTCAGAGTCTCAGGAAAGGGAGGAAGCCCAAATTTCAGTTTAAGCCTCGTGATGTTAGGATCAGAGTCTGACTTATAAAACCATAAATTAATAAATCTATGCTGGTATAATGCTTATAGCTCGTCACAGCAGCAATAGAAACCCCATACAATAAGCTTTTCCATGTCATTACGCCAAAGGCAGCTTACACATATACCTCACTTCAAACTGGCTCTTAAAAGGCTCTTTATTCTTTAAAAAAAAATTATTTATTTACTTTACATCCCAATCACAGCCCCTCTCCCTCCTCTCTGCCCAGTCCTGCCTGCTTTCTCCTATTCCCCCTCCTCTTCTCCTTAAAGAAGGGGAGTACCCCACCCCATCACCACCACCAACAACAACCCTCCCTGGCACATCAAGTCTCACCAGGATTAAGAACATGCTCTCCCACTGAGACCGGACAAGGCAGCTCAGCTAGGTGAGGGGGATCCAAAGGCAGGCAACCAGTCCAAGACAGAGACAGCACCCCCATCCCCAATTTAGCCCCTGACACTATTAATGTTCTTTATTCTTTAGATAACCTTTGAGATAATTGCATATAACTTTTTAACAGGAGGTGCATAGGGAGATACACTAGCATTTCTTTCTCCAGCCCCTCTCTAGACTGTTTCCTGCCTTTTATTGTTGCAGACAGACCTCAACAAATAACCATATACTTACACATCATTTCTTTACAATAGGAGGACATTCCCAGAAGTTAAATTGCTGGGCTGAAAGAACATTGTCTTTTTAGTTTTGCTTGACGTTACCAAACTGCCCTCTGCAGAGCTTATAAACTGGTCCAGTAACCAGCACCAAACAGAAGTGTCCCACAGGCAGCATGACTGAGTTACACAAAATTCAAGATGCCCTCTAGAGCTATCAGCTGTTGGAGGTAAAAGGTATTTTCCATCAACCAGACAAACCTTTCCTTTCACAGAGGCTGGAATTTCACACGAGCTCTGACTAAAGAGTACTCTGAGAACATACCCAAATAAAGAGCCCTTTAGGAATAGAGCGCGGCATACAGTCATTGCCCGCGCATCCAAATCATTTATCCTCATTTGAAACAGTATCTTGCCCAGTTGGCTGGGAACGATGCCGTCCATTTGGCCTGGTTTCCCCTAGAAAGGGCTCTGCTTCTAAAGTGACAACGGGGACGAGTCAGCAGGTCCCCAGGGAGCCCTTGGCTTTTGCCTCTGCCTGTTGTTGTCTGTGCAGTATCTTGGAAGATGGTACGAAATTGAGAAGATCCCAGCGAGCTTTGAGAAAGGAAACTGCATTCAAGCCAACTACTCGCTGATGGAGAACGGAAACATCGAAGTGCTGAACAAGGAGCTGAGGTGAGGGACTGCGCATGCCTGCCTGGGATGACCTCGGTCGGTGCTTTCTGTGCTCCGGACAGGCAAGAGCACGGAGGTGGGGGTTGGGGGTGCTACTCAAGCTAGGCAGGGTGATCGGATGCATGTGTTCCCTTCTTTAACCACTGCTGAGCACCTTCTGAATACCAGACACTGAGAGAGGCAATAGTGAGTGGAGAGCACCAGTCAGCACGCCCGCTCTCATTCCAAGATGGACACTCTTGCAGCAAAGGACATTAGGCACCTTGTCTGGCCTCTAAACCGAGAAACCCTTCTGTCCATCTACTCACAGAGACCATCAGGTTTTGTCGGTGAACTGGGGGCTCACCTTGTCCCACGCCCACTTGTCCACCTCCAGACAGCTCCCCTCTTAAGAACCCCGCCCACTTCTGTTTGTTTTCTCTCTTTTCTTCATTTGAGACAGGATCGAGTGTAGCCCAGGCTGGCTTCCGACACTGTGTAGCCAAGGTCCTGGAATTTCTGATCCTCCTCGGTGCTGGGATTACAAATGTGCACCACCAAGCCTTGTTTGTTCCAAGCTAATGGTTGAGCCCAGAGCCTTTAGCATGCTAAGCAAGTCTCTGCCAACGGAGACACATCCCCAGGCTCAGACACCTTCTTTTTTTGTTAAGCAAGCATCATGTACCTGACCAGATACATGTACTCTGTAGCTTATGTCAACATAAGCGTGATGTCTTCTAGAAGTGTGCGCTTCTGTACTAGGCACACTGAACACTGACAGTCGATCCACATCTCTACACCCTGGAGAGCAGCCACGAAGAGCCCAGGGTGAGGTCCTACTTGCTTAGCCTCTACCAACAAAGGTTGCAGCACCCACGACTTCAGCTAAGTATTTCCTATATACAAGGCACTCACCGCCCGTGTACTCGGGCCTCTCTGAAAATATATTTACTTAACCCCCATGACGTAGCAATAGTAGATACTATTGTAAACCTCATGGGTGAGAAAACATTGGCATAGAGAAAGAAGTATAGCAGGTCATTCAAGGGCCAAATAACTGATACGGGATGAAGCCTGGATTTGAACCCGGGAGAGGGGAAATGAAGAGAGCAGAGGCAAGTGAAAAAGGGCTGGGGTGAAGGGCTGTTCTTTCTGTTCTCCTCGAGATCTAAGGACAGTATTCAACTCCAAGAAAGCAACTGCACTCAGCGCTCAGTTTGCTAGGTCCACAGAGGGCCTGGGTGCCATCACACCATCTGCCAGCTCCTCAGTGGGCCAGAGCGCAGAGCTGATTCCCAGCAGGCCCTGACTCCCAGGATGCCTTGACTCCCAGCATGACCTGACTTCAAACCTTCCCCTTACTCCCAGCAGGCCCTGACTCCCAGCATGCCTTGACTCCCAGCAGGCCCTGACTCCCAGCAGGCCCTGACTCCCAGCAGGCCCTGACTCCCAGCATGCCTTGACTCCCAGCAGGCCCTGACTCCCAGCATGCCCTGACTCCCAGCATGCATCTGCTTCTTTTGGAGCCCCAGGGAAGGGCTGCAGGAAGGGCTGAGGGCAGGAATTGAAATGCCTTTGCCAAGAATCTCCCAGGAATTTGACAGGCCTTGTATTAGTCAGTCATCTTTCCTCCCAATGGAATCCAGAGCAAAGGTTCATTCAGGCCTAAGTTCAGGAAGTTCCTATCTGGAATCAAGGGGTTTTATTCCCTGAGCCTCTGGTGAAGGTGGGAGATAGAAGAAACAACTTATCCCAGGAAGGAGCAAAGAGAAACAGGAAGAGAATAGGTTCCCACAATCCTCTTTTACGGCTCACTCCCAGTGACCTACATCTCCTCTCCTGTAGACCATAAATGCACCACCCTGGGGACCAAACCTTTACCATGTCCTCTGGGGAACATTTATCCAGATCAGAGCAAGCAGGGGAGTTGTAATGAGTTATTTTATTTTATTTTATTTTATTTTATTTTATTTTATTTTGGTTTTTCGAGACAGGATTTCTCTGTGTAGCCCTGACTGTGCTGGGACTCCCTCTGTAAACCAGGCTGGCCTTGAACTCAGAGATTCACCTGCCTCTGCTTCCTGAGTTCTGGGACTAAAGGCATGTGCCACCAATGCTTAGCAGCAATGACCTGCTTTCGATGAAATATTCTGTCCCATTAGATCCCAAACCCATGATGTCCACATCAAGGGAGCTGAGACTAGGGGATTCTCTCAGCCTGTGCTCAAGAATTTAGGACCCGAGCCATCTGGCTTAGAGCTGGAAGAGAGAAGAAATCAGGCTTTGGTGCTTGGAAACCTGGTTTGGATCAGATATTAGAATGAACTCTTAGGTTAGCTAGGCTGTTCTGTAGCCAGTAGCAATAGAACTAACATCCCTGAAGCTGTCTGTGCATCAGGTGAGGTAAAAGTTCTTTCAACAGTGTTTGGCAAGTTAGCAAGCATCTAATTAAACATGACCTTTTATGGCTGACTCCCATTGCTTGAAAACATGGGTGGGAGCCAGTGAGATGGCTCAGTGGGTAGGCAGGTTTGCCACTAAGCAGATTCCCACAAGTTAGCCTCCAACCTACACACGTGATAAGAGCATGCACACACACACTCACACACACCACACACACACACACACACACACAAACACACACACACACACACTAAATAAATGTAATAAAATAATGTTCTAAAGAAAATACCCATGTATTTCGCCATGGCACATTGTGCATTTATGGTCAGAGACCAGTGCTTCGATAAGTATTCTGGAACAAGTGATAGTGTTGAGAGAGGCCAACTTGTTGCTAAGTTACCATTTGCAGATGGAAACGGACCATCTTCCAGGGAGACAGCAGGACATGGTACCTGGCTCTACGTGGGAATAAACAGACAATGCAATCAGGAATATGAGAGTACCTTCCCTAGCCTCCCTTACTTGCTGCTAAGGACCTGCATTTCAGAGCATCCTCACCACCAACCATTTGACACTGACCTGCCGACTGCCTCACACATGCTTAGGTCTCATGGCTGCCCTGCTTGACAGGCAGGCACCTCCTTGGCTACCTCCGGAAGAGTAGCATTCGGATGTCTAGGCACCTGTCTTCTCTGTCCTCTTCTTTCCTTGTCTTGTGTTCATGGGTGAATGAAAGAAAAGAAGGGAGGGAGGGAGGGATAGAAGGAGGAGAAGGAGGAGGAGGAGGGAAAGAAGGAAGAAAAGAAGGAAGAAAGAAACAACCAACTAACTGCTCCTAGGTATGGTGGAGGAGAAAGTTTATTGTAGATAAAAGGGAGACCGCAGCCAGAGATATAGAGACAATCGGGAGAGTCCATTGTGGACATGACCCTGAGCCCTGTGAGGAGGAGAGGGGATAAAAGGGAACCAGATGCAGCAGCCTGGAGGCCCAAGAGAGGTGGGTAACCCAAATGGCTGTATTTTATAATGGAGGGCAGCTGGGGAAAGGGCCCTTCTCCTCTGGGCTGGGGAAGTTTAGGGTAGGGGCAGAGTATGCTGCCAGGAGAACTCTGGAACTGGTAGGGAGTGAGGGATGCTGGGAGGACCTGGAGGCCAGGTCTGCTTTGATGTATTAAGTAGGCACCTCAGCCTTTTGTTCCAGGTTTGAGATCTAACAATGGGATCTTTTCCGGTTTGCCTGAGGTGGACCAAATCCTTGTGAGGAGTCAGAGAACTTCCCTAGCTCCAAGACTTAAGATAGGCCACCATTTAATATACCATCATGAAAGAACGTCTCTGCCAGTGCTAAGTGTTGGCAGACCAGTCGTAAGACCATGGTTCTTCCCAATTTGTCTCTTAGAACCAGATTGAATCGAGGTGGCTAGGTGTCCTCATTACCTCTGTGCCAACCTGGTCTGCTTCAAAATCTCCCACACTCATTTGGACGTTATCCACACTGGAGGGGGGGGCGGTTAGAACTCAGGCCTTTAGGTGGGGCACAGGGGGTGGGAACTGCCTCCAGACCCCTTGCTGCTCTGCATTGCTTCCAGTGATCTATCTAGTTCCTCCTTCCTTGGTTTCCTTGCCTCCCTCTCCTCTGTAAAGAGATGGGGTGGGGAGCGGGGGGGGGGGGGCATCGGGGTGTTTTGTGAATTTTTCCATTCCGATTTATTCCCTCTCTTTGAAGCCTTGGAGTAAAAAAAAAAAAAAAAAAAAAAAAAAAAAAAAAAAAAAAAAAAATGCCTGAAAGGCAAATGGCGAGCAGTCTGAAAAGCAGTGTTGAAATGCAAGGGCCTAGCATAGAACCCGGGCCCTGAACATCGCCACAGCTGCCTCTTGTCCACTGGTGTGGTCTTTCTCCAGCTGAGTCTCAGACATCACAGCAGAAGAACCAGGTCTGGTGGCCTTTGAAGAACCTTCCACCCCAGACACCGTGGTGCACCGTCGTGCATGAAGCTTTCATTGATTTTGTTTGTTTGTTTGTTTGTTTTGTTTTGTTTTTGGGATTTTTTTTTTTCGAGACAGGGTTTCTCTGTGTAGCCCTGGCTGTCCTGGAACTCACTCTGTAGACCAGGCTGGCCTCAAACTCAGAAATCCGCCTGCCTCTGCCTCCCAGAGTGCTGGGATTACAGGTGTGCGCCACCACCACCCAGCTCATGCCTGGTTTTTAATTAGTTGTATGCCTCTTCTTTTCCCATTTCTCTTTTTTTCCTTTCCTTTCCTTGTTTCTTTTTTCTTTTTTTTTCCCCACTCACCGCAGTCCTGATGGAACCACAAACCAAGTTAAGGGTGAAGCCAAACAGAGCAATGTCTCAGAGCCAGCCAAGCTGGAAGTCCAGTTCTTCACGTGTAAGTATCCGCTTCCCTCAGGAAGCCTTGGGGATGGGAGACATGCAGACAGAAAGCAGCAGCCCTGTGTTCAAACACATCTGAGTCCTGCCATCAAGGGTCGATTCCGTGAGCAATTATTTTCTGTGCACCCTACTGTGTGCTCTTCCCTGGGCCAGACACAGGTATGCAATGACAGGCAAGACAGAGCCAGCCAATGTGAACCCTGAGGAGGAACCAGGAAACTTATTAGCATTTCCGTAGACAAGGCTCACAGAAAGCCTGATCTCCTGAGAAACTGGAGTACCCCCCTACCTCCCCCCACACCCAAATTATAAGATGTTAAGAGAACAATTGGCCTATACAAAAACTTACAGGCAAGAGACAAGGGTGAAGGCACTTCAGAGGCCTGGCTCTGCTGCTCTTTGAGTTCTGGGCGACCTTAGGAAAGCATTCAGGCTACTGAGAAAGTAGTTTTGTTGTTACTCTGTAGATATATCAGAGAATTCAGCTCAGAGCTGTAAGGTGTTCTCTTGCTAGAAATGCTTAGGAGCCCCTCTCCTTACCTATAGGATAGACACTAAAGTCACTCACTTCCTGCAAGAGAAATCATTGTCCTTCTCCTTCAAGCCAACATCCTTCTGCCTCTACCCCCAGCGTCCCACCCCCAGCCAGGCAAGTCCCTAGAGTAGGGCAGAGAGGAAGTTCTTACTTAGAAACTGAGAAAGAACCTTGTAAGGATAAGGAAGTTCTTCCTGCACATGCGACTGTGAGCAAATACCTCCAAGCAGACAAGCTCCCAGCATTGTGAAGCTAGAGCAGACAGACGTGTTCAGTGTAGTGTCCAGGGCTCTGTGTGTGTTTGTTTTCCTCCTCATTTTTACAAACAAGGAAGTTGGATTGCAAGGAATCTGAGTAAGAAGGATAGATGCTGAGCTCATTGGAGCCTGATTCTCTGAATCCTCGTGCGACATGACATGGATGGGAAAGGCGTGAGGATGGGCGTGAAGGTGATGATAAGCCCTTGGATTCTGGGATCTCCATGGCAACGCAACTAAGGCTGTACCTTCACTATGTGAAGTATTATATGCACAGGCTACTGAAGGAGCCCTGGGACCAGAGGCAGGAGCGGTTTGCTGGGGAAGTTGAGGACCGAGGGGCTCATTGGGAATACAGGGTGTTCTGGTTTGCTTTCTGTTGCTATGGAGGGTGAGGGTGTTCAGCTTGATATAACTCAGGATCGCCTGCCCAAGAGTAATACCTCTCACAGTGGGCCGAGCATACCCCATTCATTGTTAACCAAGAAAATGCCCTATAGGCCAATCTGATAGAGGCAGCTCCCCCAAACGAGGGCTTCTCCTTGCAAGATGATGCTAACTTGTGTCTATTTATCAAAAAAACTAACCAGCATAGAGAGGTTAAGCGGTTGTGGGGGGCCTTCTAGGATATTTGGGAGATTATGGGAAAGATGGATGTTCCAAATAGAGGAAATGGCATAGGAGATGCCCACGTAAATGTCTAAAGCAGGGTAGGGACCTCCAGGACAGGATGGAATTAAGGAGGTCTCCAAATGGAGTTTGCCCCATAGTTTCCATGAACACTGCAGCAATGGCCACACCTTCCAATAAAGAGAGCTGGGGAAGTTGTCTGTGCTAAGAGGAAACACTGGGTAAGTTGATTCTCGAGAGACAGACAATGTGAGGGAAAGATGTCTGAGTGGATTTAAGACCCTTTGTGTTGCGGGAAATATTAAAAAAGACCCTGCCAACTCTCCTGCCCCGCCAGGCCTCAGCACCATGTCCGGGCGGGGTCCTGCTCGGAGCAGCAGAGCTATTTATTCTCTCCCAGTCAACTCCCACAGCATCCCAGCTGTTCCCTCTCCACCATCGGAGGACCCACACTCCCCCACACTCCAGTAACCAAGTAAAGCAAAACTCTTAAAGCTTAATTCATCAACCAGGTTTATGTATCAGTAATATCACAATTTACAAGATGCCAATACAATAATTTAAAAGCCAATTGATAATGATAAAAGCTTTATCCCAATATTTCTAACCTTATAAAAAAAAAACTTAGCTATTTTGGCTAGTAGATGTCACGCAGGTCCACATCCGAAGCCATCTTGGTTCCCTTCCTTCTCCTCCTGAGAGCTCTGTCTCCCACCCCACCCCCCACAACTCCTAGCTCCACCTTCCTTTTCCTGTCCAATCATAGGCCTTCTACTGCCCTAATATGATTGGACACGGAAAATCCTGCAACACCTTTGATGCTGCTGAAGCGGTGGGAGACACATTTTTCCAAAACTCAAGTACAGAGTGACTGACTTCACAGACAGTGGACACATGATGATATCCCCACTTCTGTGCATGTCCATGTGTGTATGTGTGTATGTGTGTGTGTGTGTCATATGTGAGGACCCCCAAGTCTCAAATGGCAAGTCAGCACCAACTGTCCATCCACGCTTCTGTCTGCCTTCCTCTCTGTTCCCCTCAACTTTCATATTTATAAAGAGACTCAAGGCAGGGAGAACCTTGGCGTCTGGGCCTCTTGGCCCAGGTTTTCACGTGATTAGCTGGACCCTGGACGCCTAGGCCCACCCCATCCTCCCTTGTCACACAGCTTCTCAGGCAGACCTGGCAGTAGTAACAGGATATTTTTGAGTGGAGGGGATGGGCTCTCTGGAATCTAAGGAAGCATTACCACGAGAGCCCATGTGCCCATATTTTCATATTTCTGAGGTCTACACACAGCTTTCCCTCACTTGATACATCGTCCTTGATGTCTGGGCTGTGAGTTTCCTCTGCCCTGGACCCCAGTTATAGCAGTAAGTCCACAGATGATGTTTCTGGATCCGGATGGAGATGATAAAGCCTCACTCTTTCCTCTCAAGAACCTCTTTCAATCAGGCCCCTTCAGTCTACAGATGCCTGTCGCTGGACCTTTATGAGCCCTTTGGCAGGAAAAGCTTATAGCCTCCAGGCTGGACAGATGGTTCAGTGGTTAAGAGCACTGGCTGCTCTATCCAAGGTCCTGAGTTCAATTCCCAGCAACCACATGATGGCTCGTGCATAACCATCTATCTCTAATGGGTTCTAGGTTCTGATGTCCTCTTCTGGCAGACAAGCATATCATAAATAAACAATTTTTTAAAAAAAGCAAAGAAAGACAAGAAAAGGTTACAAGCCATGACCACATCTTTCTGGAGGGGTGCTGTCTCAAGACAGGGTTTCTCTGTGTAGCTGGCATGGAACTCACTCTGTAGATTGGGCAGGCCTTGAACTCATAGAGATCCACCTGCCTCGGCCTCCCAAGTGCTGGGATTAAAGGTGTGAGCTATCACCATCTGGTTTACCACACCTCATCCTTAAAGCTCAGTGGTTTGCTGAGATTGCACAGGAAGAAACACTCAAACACATCAGCCTCTGTTTCTTCACAAGGTCAGGCTGTTCAGGAATGGTGGACTCCAGCTCTTGCTGTGTAATCCCCACCCTCCTTGCTAAGTAGCGCTTCTGTGCACACTGGCGCTAGTGCACCGAGCTAGCCCAAGGAGGCTGTCTGAATCACCAGCCATCAGTGCACCTTTTCTGTGTTGCTGTTAAATAGGAGGACATAAAAATAGGCTATTGACACACTACATTCACCAGAGAGTTTTGTTGATTTTAAATACGAACATGGTGGGGCAGACCTGTAATCCCAATACTGAGGAGACCGGGGCAGGAAGAATGCTAGTTCTAGATCAACTTGAGCTACAAAGTGAGGCTCCATCTCAAGATTAAAAGGTGACTGGTGACACAACTCCATGGAAAAAGTACTTGCCCTTCAAGCCTAAGAATCTGAGTTTGAACCCTGTAACCCACCTAAAGCTGGAGAGAACTAACTCCACAATATGGTCCTCTGACCTCCGCACGCGCGCGTGCTCACACACACACACACATGCGCAAATAAATACTTTTTTTTAAAAAAAGAAGCCAACCACCTGGAGGTTGAAGCAGGAGAAGGTTGGGGCCCTGTGTTTCAGCATCAGTTTAGAGGTTTAGAGATTGGGTCCCCAGAGCCCTGGAAAGGAGGCCTCCCTTGCCCTGGGCCTTTCTCATGCGGCTGCTTCTGATTCTCAGTGATGCCACCGGCTCCCTACTGGATCCTGGCCACCGATTACGAGAACTACGCTCTCGTGTACTCCTGTACCACCTTCTTCTGGCTTTTCCACGTGGATTATATTTGGATCCTAGGAAGAAATCCTTACCTCCCTCCAGAAACAATAACCCACCTAAAAGATATCCTTACGTCTAATGACATCGAGATCGAAAAAATGACAATCACAGATCAAGCGAACTGCCCGGACTTCCTGTAAAGGGGGCGGGGAAAACCACTCCACGTTATTTCTTTGCTTTGCGTTCTGTTCCCTGGCCCCACCCCCACTCCCCATAGGACCAAGCAACCATGGTGGTACCAAAGGGAAAGTATGGCCTTAGAAGCCAGTGGAGGGAGGGGACTCATGGAAAGTCGGCCCAAACCCAAGCAGACCCCACACTGTTGCCCTGCTAGCCCAATAATAAACATTTTGCTGACCAGCTGTGTTTCCTGTGGATTCTATGCGACAGTCGCGGCAGATGGTTGGAAACCCTTCGGCTGTAGTTAAAAACAGGAGAAAGCTGATGGCTTAGTCAGATTTTGGTGACTCGGGTCCAGGGTCCCACTCCACAGCAGAAGCTCTGGAGGGGATTCTGAGCATTTGATTGTCTATCTAGAGGCTTCCTTGAAGCTTGTACTTTCTCATCGGGAAGTTTTCAGAACAGGGCTGAAGAATGCGCATCCTCGAAGGATCGGGGAAACGAGACAGTCGGTGAGAAGAAGAGAAAGGGATTTTTTTTTTTAAATGATGCGATATTTTTGTTCTCTTTACTCAGAATTTACTGAGGTCCAATAGCAGTCTGGTCACTGAAAAAAAAATCTGGAATTCCTGACCACCGCCCTCACCCCACCCCCTTCTCACACTACCCTGGCACCCAAGCATCAACCCATCCCAGTGATAGAAACAAAACAGAGCAATGTAAAGGGCATCATGGGAAACCGGAGACCATCCCACCCTCTTCAAGAGATAGCTCAAGCTATCCAGTCTGTCTTCAAGCCTCGGCGTTCCCATGCCCCTGCTCCAGTCAGGAACCACGAGCTGTTGTGCTTTCTAACCCTGTGACTTTTAAAATCACATGACCTCAGATTTAGCTTCTCACGAGTTCACTAAATGTGTGCACATAGTATATATTATATCGATTAATACATACAGTTTTCATTTAATTAAAGAAAAATAAACTCAAAATGTAGCTTCCAGCTTACTATTCAAAAAGTCTGAAAACCACAGGGCAAAAATGTGGTACAGGGCTTGTAGGTGGTTAAGTGCCCTCCCCCTCCCTGCTCTGCCTGTGTACCCTGTGTGTGTGACTGTGCTGTCCAGCTCACCAGAGGCCCTTGGCTACTCTTCGAGAATAGAGTGATTCCTCAGAATGTGGTTCCCAACCATCTGCTATGTCATGGTAAAAAATTCAATTGTGTAGCCAGTGACATGGTTCAGCTGCTAAATGAATGACTAAAAAGAAATGAAAAGGAAAAGAAAGAAACGTGACAGCTCCCGGGTGTGGTGGAGGAGAAGGTTTATTATAGACACAGGGGAGAGCATAGCCAGAGGCAGGGACCTCTGGGAGAGTCCAGAGTGGGTGTGACACTGAGCTGGGCAGGTTAGGAGGGGAGAGGGGAGGAGAGAAGGGAGAGGGAGGAAAGGGAGGGGAGAAGGGAGAGGGAGGAGAGGAAGAGGAAAAGGGAGAGAGAGGAGAGGGAGAGGAGAAGGGAGAAAGCTGTAGCTAGGAGGGCCAAAGGTAGAAAGAGGGCAGGTAACCAAAAGGATTGGATTATTAAGGCGAGGCAGCACAGCCCCCCTGGGTGGGAGAATTCAGGGCCTGGGGCAGGGTACGCCATCCAGGAAAGCCTGTAACAAGCCAGAACTGAGGGATGCAGGGTCCGCCTTGATATGGTAAATGACACCTCCGCCATTTGTCCCGGCTTTGAAACTTAGCACTAAAGGCACCAGCCACCAAGGCCAATGACCCGAGGTTGACACCCGGGACCCACTTGATGGAAGAAGAGAACTAACTCCAGCAAGCTGCCCTCTGACCTCCACACACCCATCGGGAAATGCACCCGTCCAATTACAAACATGCACACACAAATAAGTACCGTGAAAATAGGCTGTGATTTCTTTCATCTTAGACACTCACTGGTACCATTTACCTGAGTAAATTCCTGAGATTTGGAGAGGGCAGCACACAGCCACTGAGTATACAGGGGAGAAGCCAGAGAGAAGAGAGGGACACTAGGACGTCCACAGTAAAGGAAAGACAACGGTACATAACAGGCCTTGTGTAGCCATCCCCAGCTCCAACAGTCGTCAGCACATCACCCGGTTCACTGCATCACCATCGGCAACACAACCCCCCCCCCCCCCCCGCCCGCCTGCCTGCCCCCCCCCCCCCCCGTGAGTGTTTATAAAGCAAATACCAGATATCGCAGATCATTACTTGGCCTATAACTACCTAACTAGACATTTCTGGTAGATATAGGTATGTGTAAAATAAAAATATTGCAAGTTATAGCTTATGTCCTGGAGATATTCAAAAAAACATAATCTATACATAGTTTTTAAAGTATTTTACATAATCTAGGTGATAGGGAAATATATGTTTGTAAATGTTTATTGCGGTTTTATTTGTGGCAGCCCCAGATGTTACACAGTTTAGGTGAAGTGGAAGATGTAGGTGCAGACATGTTCACTGTGGTTTTATTCATGGTAGCCCCAGATAAAAAGCTAGAAATGAGACCCCAGATTATAGAATACCTGCATGATACCATACCTCGTGTTCATGAAGGGGTGAGAACTTCAGTCAGAGGGAGGTGCTGCTCTACATGTAGAGGTTTGGGAGGTCCCTGATGGCAGAGCATCTGACTCTAACTCTACAGCCATACCCAGATGAGCCAAGACACCCAGACACATATCCAGACACACAGACCTACTCAGACACACAGACCTACTCAGACACACAGAAAAATAGACACACAGAAACACATGCACACAGAGACACAGAAACACAGACACACACACACCAACCTTTTTATTCTGAGATAATTTGACTTAACTGAGTAAATGTTCCTTGCAACACACATAGAGACACATACAGAAATACATATTCACATTTATACACACAGAAACACACACATTTACACACACATAGACACACAGACACATACAGAAATACATATTCACATTTATACACACAGAAACACACACATTTACACACACATAGACACACATACATATACAGATACACAGATACACACACACACATATACAGATACACAGATACACACACACACACACACACATACACACTCCCCAACAATTTACAGACTCAACAGCCTAATAGGGACTTGACTGTCGACTTCTGCAGATGGAGGTCAGTGTTAAAGTTTAAGGCCCTGGTTTCAATCCTTAGCTTCAAAAACAAAACAACAGCAATAACAACAACAAGAAGCAACCTAAGAGGTTTGGAATGCTCTGAGCTGTAAGGTCTGATAGCTGGCTGTAACTATTACTGTGCTATACATGACAGATATGAGATTATACGGTACAAATTCAGGTATTAGAGGGGACATTGCCACCCACGACGCTCTTGAGAGCAGCTTCAGTTGCCAGAGGCTTTCTGTGTCCCAGCTCAACTCCTAGGGCCTTAGTTCCTGACCTTGAATTTCTGTAGGATTAGGTACACACACACACACACACACACACACACACACACCGGACACACCACACATAGAGCAACACACAAACACCGACACAGACACACACACATCTACACACATGTGAGCACAGAGACACACACCTAGACACATAAACATACACAGACACACAGAGACACACACACATGCTCCCCTACTTTTTTATTCTGAGATAATTTGACTTAACTGAGTAAATGTTCCTTGCAACCAAAATAGCCTCAAGACGAAAGAGTTCATAATATAATGTTGAGTGGGAAAGAAAGAACATAGCATTTTAACTATGTTGTATTTATAGCTGCAAGGAACAATGGCATTAAATCAAGTACTGAAGAGAACAAAGAAAATGAAGGCAATTAACATGTTAGGATGGAAGAATTATAGGCGATTCTCCTTTTCTTATTTCTGCAGCTGCTTTTCGTAGTGGAAGCCCTAAGATATATACAAACCTAAGACTCGTGGTTTAACCTGACCCTCTGGGAAGCACAGCGGCAGAGACCCTAATGGGCCTCCTCTTCCCACAGGATAAAGGGAGGCCTTCAGAACTAGCCTCCTGTTTCTAAAATAATATTTACTTTCTTTTTATTTACTAAAACAATTATTATTTACTACCACCAAGGACCCCTGTTCAGTTCTACAAGATCTA
The DNA here is from genome assembly GCF_947179515.1 of Apodemus sylvaticus. Taxonomy (NCBI): domain Eukaryota; kingdom Metazoa; phylum Chordata; class Mammalia; order Rodentia; family Muridae; genus Apodemus; species Apodemus sylvaticus. The sequence goes on from NC_067486.1 coordinate 69,221,053, forward strand.
AAGGGAGATATCAAGGAATTTAGACAGTTTTTATTTCTGTAAGGTGGATAAGCATCTTTTTTTTTTTTTTTGGTTTTGTTCTATTTTGTTTTTGTAGCAAACTTTCCCCCAAAGGAACCATCTTACTTTGGTAAGTATGAGCAACTGGAGATTTTAAATATGTGTTGAATATGGTCAGTTTTTATGCTAAAAGTTAATATTTTGTTTAGTTATGTTGTAAAATAGACTCAAGGGTTATTAATATCATAATATCGTCCCACAGAAGAGGTGATGTGAGTTCATCAGAAGCCCTCGGGCAAGGGTGACCATGGGGGACTGGAAGTGGGGACTGGGGGTCGCTGGCCTTAACTCCTTAGTCCAGCATGTTCGCCTGCTGTATTATGGTTTTGTACAACAATAATAAAATTATTGTTGCTGAGGGAACACCTACACTTTTTGCAGAAAAAAATAATCCCAACATATTTATAAAATAACTGCCAGGCATATGCCTGTAATACCAGCCCTGGGTAGGCTGAGGCGGGTGGATCAAGGCTAGCCTAGGCTACATAGAGAGACCTTGTCTCAGGAAACCTTATTCTCTCTGCCTTTTTCCACTGAGGTAGGGTCTTTCCCTGTACCTGAAGCTCGAATTCTTTAGCCAGTCTGGCAGCCTGCAAACCCCAGCAACCAACCCTCTTGTCACAGTCATCTCAGTGCTGGGGTTGCTGCATGGGTGCCAGGATCTGAACTCAGGACCTCACGGTTACCCAGCAAAGACTCTTAACCACGGAGCAATATTCCCCCTTTAAGCCCCATTAAGCCAACTCTTCAGCATTTTCAGTGCACCCAGAAACCCCGAGACAGAATGGTCCATTCAGCTCGGAAATGACTGTCAGTAACAAAAGAGATCTGGAGATCAGAGCTCCCAGATGCCAGAGTTCAGTGATGCCCCGTGGTCAAGAATGGAAACTTCATCCACAAATCTCTTCCGTAGAAAGAAGGGGGTTCCGCAAGGTGGTGACCCAAGAATACACCATCAACATTCATCAGGATACGCATACAGAGGGCATTGAGAAACATGCTACTGACAACAGTCTAAGAGACTGGGAAATTTTTCATAAATACCTTGGGCCTGCAGATGTATGTGTAGATACCAGGCTCGCTGGAGCTAGCTGGGCTAAAGGAATACAAATGGCCCACACAGTAGTCATGTGTGCTTGTCCAAAGAACAGAAGGATGAAGATTTAGGCAAGTACCTTGCACTGGTTACACAGCTACCTGTGACCATTTAGAAGAAGTAACCCACTGTCTAAGTCAGCATTCATTGTCAACTTGGCCCAGTCTAGAGTCACTGGACAGGAAACTCTCAATTAAGGAACTGCATAGATCAGATTGGCCTAAGGGAATGCGTGGGAAAGGACGGGAGTGTCTAGATTATTAATGGATGCAGGACTCCAAGTGCAGCACAGTTCTCTGGGCAGGCAGTCCTAGGCTGTCTAGGGAAGCTAGAGACGATGCTTTGAGTATCCCAGCCAGGAGCATTGCTCCATTGTCCCTGCTTCAGGGTCCTGATTGAGCTCCTGCCCTAACTTCCTCCATGATGGAACTGTGAGCAAAATGAAACCTTTCCTCCCCTAAGTTATTCTGGGTCAGAGTGTCTGCTTCGCAGTGTTTGTCAGCAAAGATGAAAGCTAGACCACCGATTATCAAGTAACTATTAAATTGCATGTGCATGTTCACAGGTGTGTGTGTGTGTGTGTGTGCACATACACAGGGAGTAGGGGGGAAGAAGGGAAAGAGAGACAGACAGACAGAAACAGAGACAGAGAGAAATCTTTCTATCTTGACTTACACTTTTGTTGTACTGTTTTACGCCTTTGGATTAGGACAGGCAGTTCCAGATAAGATTCTAAGGCCAGCATAACTACAACCTGACTCTTGCCATTTTAAAGTTTGTATGTGTAGCTTGGGCTTTGTTGTTTTGTTTTGTTTTGTTTTGTTTTGTTTTGTTTTGTTTTGTTTGAGACAGGGTCTCTCTAGCCCACTTACCATGTAACCCAAGCTGATCTCAAGCTTACAGAAATCCTCTTTTGCTTTCTCCCAAGTACTAGGGTACAGGTATGTGCCTCAACGCCCAGCTCATGAGTCTATATTCAGACTACATGAAATAATGTGTGTATATATATATATATATATATATATATATATATATATATACTAATAGTTACAGTGTTAAAAGAGTAGTCTCCTCTAAAATTGAACCCTAATGGAAGAACAAAGCACCCCCACCTACCAAAAAAAAAAAACACAGAAGGAATTTAAAGACCAAATGGATTGCATGTTAACCTTTAGGAGAACTCCCATCATTGCGAACTAGTCAGTAGAGAAAAATTCCAAACATCTTACGTAGACAGCCACCAGCTCCACCTGCTCGCCATCCAAGCCTTCTGTTTCCCACCCAACCCCGGGTCAAAATGACTGTTAGCGTTCTGAGTCAGCTCCATCTCAGGAGGTGACAAATGGGCCTCGGGGTCTCCCTGGCCAGCTTGGGCAGAACTGGAAGAAGTAGGTGGCTATTCTTTGCCAGGGCATTATAGCTGTGACTAAGTGGATGTTTCTTCCTTGCCTGCAGCCCGGTCTGAAACAAAGGCCAGTGTACAAACCGCAGAGTCAAAGGACTCCCTGCATCCTCTTTCTGAATTGAGGGAGTGGTTGGTGATGCTCAGGACCAACCTGTTGGGAGATGCTATGGGAACCTACAAACTGAGGCTGATGTAATGCATTTTTCTTAGAGGCGTTTTGTCAACAGATGATACTATGTGTTGGAAGCAGCCTAGATGAGTCACTGTTGAAAATTCCTAATAATTGCTTTGGAAGGCTGGAAGCCGAGGTTGTCCGAGTTTTGTTAAGTCTTGGCTTGGATGACAGACACCTCAGGAAGCATCTCCCTAAAAGAAGTTGACCCAGGAAGTTTCCAGCACTTCTTCTTTTTGATTTCTTTCTTACCACTTCTCATAAAAGCCTCGGTTATCATGTTATTATTTGTCAATACAGTTATTGTTCACCTCTTCTACTGGAACGTAGCTTCTGAAAGCAGCAACCCCTCTTTTCTGAACTCTTGTAATCCCAGAGCCTAGAACGGAGACACTTAGTGAATGTTTATTGAATGGATGAGTGAATGGACAAATGGATGAGCAGATGCAGGGGCTGAAGAGATGTCCCACGACCCAGAACAAAATCAGTGACAGAAGTGGAAGGCAGAGCCTAGATCTGAAATGTCTGTATCCACTTGCCTAGACATGTTCAGCTGAGAGAGCTTCCCAATGTCTATTTCTGGTGTGCTCCCACAACTGGCCACTGGAAAATTACCAGCTCCCTCATGCACACACGCACTTTCTAAATGCAGAAACTGGCGCTCAGCCAAACGAAGTGACTTCAACAGAACAATGCCGCTCCTCAGAGTTTACAACTTGAACTTGGACCCTGGCTTCTACTAAAGAAGTGTTTTGCTCATAAGATGATAGGGATTTTCTTTTATAAAAAAGAATAGTTTTATTTTCCTCCCCCCCCACAACCAAAACAAAATATAAGAATAAAATATAATTATGAAATGATTTGTATTCATGAGACAGAAACCTAAGCCGATCAGAAAGTCAGTTTTGTGTCTGACAAATCAATGCTCCTACACGGCAGGCTCGGAGTAATTGCTAAGAAGCCGTCTTGGGGTCTCTATGGTTGTAATAAAACACCTTGACCAAAAGCAACTTCAGAAACCTGCTTAGAAATATAAGAGAAAAAGTATGGTTCGTTAGTTAAAGAAGATTTTTTTTTTTAATTTCTAACAATTAAAACCACAAGCTATCCTTTTTGTCATATTTAATCTCACTGCCAACCGAGGGGACATAGAGCTGGCTCATACATCCTTCTGTGAGAAGAGCGGTTCATCACTAACAAGACCATTCCAGAGACTTGTCGCAGACCTCTAACGTTAAAGTCTTGGGGTTTTTTTCCCCCAAGACAAGGTTTCTTCATGTAGTCTATGCTATCCAGGAACTCACTCTGTAGCCCAGGCTGGCCTCAAATTCAGAGATCTGCCTATCTCTGCCTCCCAAGTGCTGGGACTAGAAGCAAACCTGGCAGAAACGAGTCTTTTCATTAATTAATATTAATAATTTATTGTGTCTAGCATTGCCAAAGCCACTATTACAGCATGTTGAAGATAATCATCCCTGCTGGGCTCGTTGGCGTGCACCTTTAGTCCCAGCACTTGGGAGGCAGAGGCAGGGGATCTCTGTGAGTCAGAGGCCAGTCAGGTCTATACAGTGAGTTCCAGGACAGCCAGGGCAGTTACACAGAGAAACCCTGTTTTGAACCCCACAGCCCCTGAATACAGACAGTGATGTCCAGGCAGGGCACTGTTGCTCACACAGTATGATCTCAGCACTCAGAAGGCTGAGCCAGGGGAATCGGAACTCTGGGCTGTTCAGGAAGACCCTATTTCAGAAAAATAAAACAAAGCAAACATCACCAACAAAAAACTTAAGACTCAACTAATAGGCACCCTAAGAGATGTTTCTCAGCATAGAAGGATGGTATTTCCTAAATGTTAAATGGAAGAAATCACAGAGAAAAAAAAAGCAATTAAAATGAAGAATAATGATCACCTTCAAATAACAACAACAACAAAAAAAATTGCAAAGGAAACAAGCACAATTCTAAAAATAGGATCTATAGAACATCCCAGAAAAGAGTGCATTAAATTACTCAGTTCCATACAACCAAGTCTGGGGGTTTTCTGCCTCAGGGACAATGGCTTCCGCTTTCTGCTGTGAGGATTGTTTTGACTCATCTGAATTATGTCTACAAACCCTAACACCCATGGTGGGTTGGCAGGAAGGCAGCTGGATCTTGTTTTCAGAATTACCACCTCCCAAAATAAACCCATGTATGTATGTCAACTCCTAGTTATTTACCTAAATTAGCTAGGGATGTAGCTTAGTGGTTGAGTGCTTATGTAGCACACAGAAGGTCCTAGGTTGGAGCTCCAGCACTGGGGCTGGGGGATGGGATATATATCACTTTGGGCTGGGGGTGGGAATTAATGGTAGAGGTCTTGCTTGTCCATTGTAAGACCTGGGTTCTTTTACTTCAAATTGTTTATCTCCTTGATTCTTGTTTATATAAAAACAGATGTTTGATACAAATGTAACTTACATGCTTTTTTTTTCCTCTAGGAAGAGTAGAGTTTCCTGATTGTCGTGGATTTTGGAGATGTATTCAGACACTGTGCTAATTTATTTTAGTTTGGGGATTGGGGAGGTGGAATAAAAGAAAATTCATTCAGTATCTCATTTCTTTTAAAAATATTTGTACTTCCTTATTGCTAATTTTTATTAATTGTTCTTTGACAGTTTTATATATGCACATAATACATCACTATCACCGCTCTCTGCCATTTTCCAGGACTGCGTACTCCCTCCCTCTCCTCTCCTCTCTACAGATCTCTCTCTCTCTCTCTCTCTCTCTCTCTCTCTTTCTCTCTCTCTCGGTTTTTTGAGACAGGGTTCTCTGTAGCCCTGACTGTCCTGGAACTCATTCTGTAGACCAGGCTGGCCTTGAATTCAGAAATCCGCCTGCCTCTGCTTCCCAAGTGCTGGGATTGAAAGGGTGTGCGCCACCACTGCCTGGCTTACAAATCTCTTTCTTACATATACTTTTAGATGGCAGGTAGACACTATGTTACACAATAGCAGTAAGTGCCCTGCTTTGGGCTTTCGACATCCCCAGGCCCAGCTGTTACACAAGCAGACAGTACCCACTGAGTAGTTCCAATCAGCAAGTGGTTGGTTATTCCACAGCACTCTGCCACTGTTGTACAGGTAGGCACAGCTTACCCTGTTAGTTGGTTTTGTAGTTTGTGGTTTCACCTGGGTAAAGTCATTCTTGTCTTCCCTCCCTCAGCAGGCCTGCACAACACCTTTCAGCACGTTGAAAGCTAATGGGCAAGAAGTTTCTTTCAGTCAGCTTGCTTTCTCTCTACCTTAAAACAGAGGTGTGTGGTGTCTTCAGCATCAGGATCTTACCCTCTAGTTCTGTAAGTAAGCAAGAGGTCTGAAGAGAATCCTATTGTTTTGTAGACCCTGGCAGCCTCCCTGGCCAACTCCTATGGAAGTAACTAACCCATTCTTTGAAGGGCTAGGGTGCAAAAAGTTCATGTTTAATGTCTGTGGAAATCCAGCAAATTTTGTCAAGAAACAAGAATACAAATTGTCAAAGTGAATAAAAAAATGAAAAAAGAAAGAAAAGGAAGAAGGAAGAAAAGAGGAAGGGAGGGAAAGAGGGAAGGACAGAAGAAGAGATTGAGGAAGGAAGGAAGGAGAGGAAGGAAGGAGGGAGGGAAGGAGGAAGGGAGGAAGGAAGATCATGGAAGAGCGAGCTTCACTACCCCATAGATGCTAAAAGGACAACGTTTCTAACATTCTGCTTTTAGGAGAATTGATCTGGACCCAGCTGGATTTGCTTACCATCTAAAGGAAAAGGCAGACAAGGAACCAACCATTACAATATAGGACTTGAAGATCACATATGATTAGAAAGTTGTAATTGGGGCAGAACAGGGAATGAGGTGGGCAAGGATTCTTCCAGAAACAAATCCAAAGCTGTGTTTACAAGAAAAGCAGGAAAAAGACTGCCTCGGGAAAGGACTCAAGTGTGTGAGCCTGTGGAAGGGCAGAGGGAGACAGGGGAAGGGCTAGGTGGCCAAGGGTCAGATTGTGGACAGATAGGTGGTGGGGTGTGTTGTGATCATAAAAAGAGAAAGAGGTTTAGAGAATGTGGTATATGGCAGTGTGGGGGAGGGGGTGCCCCAGCGGGCCTGTGCCCAGGCATCCCTTCCCCTGAGAGACCAGACACACACTGACATAGTATAGAATAGAGTTTATTCAGGGCATGGGATGGGCGTTAGAGGCAGAGAAAGGCAGGGGGAGAGAGAGAGAGAGGGGAGGGGCTGGGGGGTAGAGAAGCAGAGGCAGGCCATGACCATGTGGAGAGAGGGGGAAGGGATGAAAGCCCAAGAGGGGCAAGAGAGAAGCTGAGAGTGAGAGAGGTAAGGGAGAAGAGAAGTAAGAGAGAGAGGAGAGGGCTGAGCATCCCTTTTTATAGTGGGCCAGGCCTACCTGGCTGTTGCCAGGTAACTGTGGGAGGGGCATACCTGGCTATTGACAGGTAATTGTGAAGTGGAGCTTAGACAGAACCCTAACAGGGTAGGTGGATGGATATATAGAGAGAAAAATAGATAAACAGAGATAGACAAGTAGATGATAGATGATAGATAGGTGATAGGAGATGGATGATAGATTGATCAATTGATGATAGATCAATAGATAAACAAATCGGTGGATATAGATGGATAGATAGATGACTATATGGATGGATGGATGGATGGATAGACAGACAGACAGACAGACAGACAGATAAGTAGAATCACCACAGACTACAAAGAGGTTCAGGTTTCAATCTGAAGATGAGTGGTTGAAGGATTTAAACCTCAAAAAAAAAAAAAGTGAACTAGGATTGAAAGGCCAGACATACTAATTTATGAATTTACATTGAAAACTAGGGGAAAAAAAAACGTTCCTACTCAGCAGGTCAGGCTCGTGTTCTCTGGGAAGCAAACACTTGTCCTCAGGGTGGCCCAGGGATGGGTGCCAGAGTCTGAAGAGGAGAGGCTGGTGGTGGTACTCAGCAGACAAGAAGCCACCACCTCATTCGCCACACATTGAGGAGCCACCCACCACTTGGTGAGACACTGATGTGTTACAGTGGGGACCTGAAAAAGCTAAGGCAGACATAGGAGATTTTCAGGACTCAGAGTGATATGGATTTAGTGATGAACTGTGTATGGGAAGTGCCAGGGACTCTGAACTGGCAATTTGTCACTAACCACGAATGAGATCCCAAAGAAGGCAGACATTTATGTGAGAGGTAGCTGGCTTAAGATTGGCCTCAGTCACATTGCAGGATACTGCTGTTGAATAAAGATCCTTCACAGCCACCAAGCTGAGACTCAGCCGCTTACAGCTCTTTAAGGAGCAACCCTCTCAGACATCACTAATTCGAATTCTGTAAGTGTGGTTATGATGACAGGCCTCCTCAACGCTACCTGGTGGTTTCAATTTTCCCATTGATCGTACCTACTTCCTGCCCAGTGTTAAGGGATGGACAGTGTCTTCCTAAAAAATATATCGTAGCCCTAATCCTCAGCTCCTGTGATGTGACCTTACTGGGGTCTTGGAGTACTGAATCAGGTTGCAATGAGGACGTTAGAAGAGGCCCTAATTCTGTCTGACTAATGTCCTCAGAAAAGGAGAAAATGGCATGTAAAGTCAGAAACACCCAGAGAGAACTTTACAGGACAAAGGCAGAGATGAGGACAGGGCATCTGTGAGTTAAAGCGAGACTTCTGCGGTCATCACCAGAAGAAGGTGGGAGGAAGGAAGAAGTCCAGTCAGGGTGATGCTTAGCAGCACTTGGGTGGCTGGGACATACAGATTTCCAAAGATTTAAGTGATCTACACGGTGAGTTCCAGAACAGCTTGAGCTACATTGTAAGACTTCTTCTCAAAAATCAGAAAACAAAAACAACAAAAACAAAACAAAACAATCAAAAACTCAGTCCAAGAGTGACCCACCTGCAACCTTGATTTTGGAAAAGTCTTCAGAACTATGAGAGAAATATGTGTGGTTTTAAAATAGTATTTGATATATAATATTTGATCATTTATATGCACTTGATAAGTACATAATTATATAAAGTTGATGTATACAAACATATTTATGTATATATTGTATATATAGTTACATGTTGTATATAATATATTGTATAATATAAATGTACAATATTTATATATTTATTAATGTGTATACAATGTACATATTTTTATATTGTATATATAGATATATAAATTTGATAACATATAATATTTGATGCTGCTGTTATTATCATTATATCATTTCTTTCTTCCCTGTGTGTGTTTGTGTGCGCGCGTGTGCATGTATGTTTTCAAGGCTGAGCATTTGCTATTCAATAACAGCTGACGTGCTCTTCCCTGGAGAAGACTATCCTCCTACTTAGCATCCCACAGTTGCCTGCAGATCTTTGTGTGGGGCTGAGGCCTCTCCGGCTTCCCCCACCCTTTAGCATTGTCTTTTGGTGGTGCTGTTGTTCAGCTCATCCTGCGGCATCCATGTTGGAGAGACTTCATGAGCACCGCGTCTGATATTCTTAGAAAAAACCCATCAAAACTTACGTTTCTTGACCTGTAATAAGTCTGTTGTCTGTTGCCACCTCATGGACCTGAGATTTTTCCCTGTCCTTAATAGTTTATAATGGTATTTTTGTCTATAACTGGTAGACAAAACAAAGTGAGTCAAGGCCCCGGAAAAAGAACAGAATTTCACACACCTTGTAAGAAATTATTTGATACAGTGGATAACCAATAAATGTTTCTTAAATAGTAAACTAAACCAAACCAACCAGCCAAATATACAAATAAAAGGCTGAACCAAAGTTCTTAATGAAATTTAGAGACCGTCAGGAATTTACCAAATGGCAACTGTAAGGGCATATGTAGGTGCCAGTGAAGGAGGAGGGGTTTTGTCTTAAGGTACACCAGGATCGGACGGACAATGAAAGGAGCAATCTTGGGAGGCCAGGAGACAGCTCTTACCAGCTCTGCACCATGGCTCATAGATAAGATGCCAGTTGCTGTTTGCAAGGAGAGCACAGGAAATTAAACTTAGGGTAGGGCCGAGATGAGAAGGGAATGCTTGGAAGACACTCAGAACACCAGGGATGATCACTAGTGCGTACATGATAGAAAATAGCACCACTTGCTAGGTATTCGCTCCTCTGTTTTTGTTTTGAAATGGGGTGTCTCTTTGTAGCACAGTCTGTCCTGGAACTCTCTGTGTAGACGAGGCTAGCTTCAAACTCACAGAGACCTATCTGTCTCTGCCTCCTGAGTGCTGGGATTAAAGGCATGTATCTTAAAATGTGTGCTCTGTGTGTGTGTGTGTGTGTGAGTCTAGGTGTCTGTGGATATGGGCATATGCATGTAGGTGCCAAAGGAGGCCAGAAGATGGCATCAGATGTTCAGGCGCTGGAGTTACAGGGTGCTTGCTGTGAGTCACCTGAGATGGGGGCTAAGAACTGATTCTAGTCCTCTGGAAGAGCAGCAAGTGCTTTTAGCTACTGAGCCATCTCTCCAGCCCAAAAGTTCAGTCTTCTGTCACCTTCTAAATGTTCTCCGTCATTGACCACTCCTGGACCTACCATTAAATCCTCCGAATAAAAGGCTAATATTTAGTAGAGGCCGACATGACTCACACAACCTGTATTTATATGATGGCGGTTCTCTATCTGATTGATTGATGCCAGCCCAGACTACTTTTGTTGCCAAGAACTCTGCACAGGATCCAGTAGAAGCAGTTTGGAGCCAGCATCTATAGCACAAAGGGCAGAAGAACATGGAGCTATCTCAGGATGATGGTCGGGACAGAAGCTATAGTCCAAGGTGCGTGGAGGTTAATCGGATGGCAAGTCTAGTGAGCGAGCCTCCCTGGGGAATGAAAGGACGTGTCCCCACACCAGCTGACTCCTGGGAGCTGGCCAGGTCGGCCCAATCGGCTCCAGTTGTCCCAAGAAGAAAGGGCTTGGATGACTCCCAGAGCCTGGAAAGATTGAAAGAAGAGGTTTAGTGAGGGAGCCAAAACGTTTGTGGTTAAACTCTGCTTCAAGCTATTAGAGCATTGATTTAATTGAATTACATTCTAATTCTTCATGGAATGTAATTTCACACTTGATGCTAACTTGATGCTCGGTTCTTCTGAAATGTAGCAGATGGAATTGCCGTCAACCCGCACAGCTGAACAGCGCTAAAGAGATGTTAGTGATGTGTCTTCCACACAAGGCTGAGGACCTGAGTTTGGATGCTTAACATCCACCAGCGAGAGCAGTTAGTGTTGGTAACCCAGAGCTGGGATGGTGAGTTGAGGCAGGCAGATTCTCAGAAGTCATTGGCCAGCCAGCTTAGCATAACCAATGAACTCCAGGATCAGTGAGAGAGCACGTCTTAGTGTTACCATTGCTGTGATGAAACACAAGACCAAAAGCAACTGGGGAGGGAAGGACTTATTTTGCTTACATATCTAGAGTCACAGTCTACTGAGGGATGCCAAGACAGGAACTTAAACCAGGTAGGAACCTGGGAGCAGCTGATGCAGAGGTATAGAGGAGTGCTGCTTACTGGCTTGCTCCTCATGGTTTGATCAACCTGCTTTCTTACACAACCCAGAACTACCAGCCCAGGGATGGCACCACCCACAATGGGCAGGACCTTCTCCTATCAATCACTAATTAAGAAAATGCCCTGTAAGCTTCCCTTCAAGTTTGATCCTATGGAGACATTTTCTCAATTGAGATACCCTCCTGTCAGGTGACTTTAGCTTGTGTCAAGTTGACATAACACTAGCCGGACAGACCGTGTCTCAGAAGATAAGGTGGAGAATGATTGAGAAAGACAACCAGTGTCAACCTCTGGTCTCTGCAGGAGACATGTATGCACTAATGTGTTCAGACATACTGACCTGAACACATACATATACCATACACACACAAATGATTGTCAGAGTATTAGGGGTGTAGTAGACTTTTACAAAATTAGGGCCAAATTAATATCGACTACATGTCTATCTTGAATGGAGTTAGGCTTCCAAGTAGGAACACAATTAATGACAGACAGCTAGAAGAAATAATCTAATTGATTGCCTATGAGACAACAGTACAGGTGCCATGTTAAAATATATGGAGGAGAAGTTAGTTTTCACATGGGATTCTTTTTCAGGAAAGTTGCTGGATATTAAATCCAGGGCGTTGTGGATGCTAAGCTTGTATTCTACTGTTAAGCTTCATCCTCAGTCTCCTTTGGCCTCTCTTTTCCTTTAAGACACCACAACACTCCCAAATACGAGAAACAGTAAAAGGTCAGTTCTTTTGTGCCCTGGAATGTTCTAAATCGGAAATATGAAAGAGAAGTATTAGAAGCTATTATGGGGAATGGCTGTTGATACAGTTGTATTCACTTAGTTCCCAATTCACCCAATTCTTGTTGAGAATTTCTGTGGCAGGCGTTATGGACATGAAGCTTGTCCATTGGAGAATAATAAAAGACAAAAAAGGCCATTGTGAGAGCGAAGGACCCCACGAGAATGCTAGTGCACGAGGTGGAGAGATGCAAGCAGTCCCTGGGGATCTCACAGAGGCAGAACCAGCTTTGCATCCGTGAAGTCAGAGAAAGAAGTAATGTTTGCATGGGGGTGACCTGAGGGTAGGCCTGGGGATGTCATTTCATACAAACTAGTAAGTGATGCGATGGGATTTTCCACTCTTTCTATTTTAGGTTTGGAACCCTTTCTATAAAGGTCTTATTTGACAGACAACACACACAGACACAGACACACACACAGAGACAACACACACAGACACAGACACAGACGCACACATAGACAACACACACAGACACAGACACACACACAGACACACACACAGACACACACACAGACACACACACAGACACACACACACAGACACACATACAGACACACACACACACAGACACACACACAGACATGCCAGTTACTTTTGTGTGTCTCTCCCATCTTTGCTTCTGTGCTTGAGGAGAGCCACATTATTAATTTTTCAAATGTGTATTTTCGTACTTATGCTAACCAGGTGGGGTTTTTGTTTCCTTTTGTTTGTTTTGAGAAGTGGGGACTTATTTCACAACTCAGTCTGGCCCACAACTCCCTGAATTAAGTGATCTAACATCTCAGCTTCCCTCATATTTAAACCCATAAGCATCTATCGTATCTGGCTGTATTCTGTGTTATTTAAGTTATTGTGTGCTCCATATTCGATGCAAGACCTTCTGTGTTTGGGGTACAGTGGCAGCTTTTAAAAGGCAGTGTAACTAGTGCAAAGAACACAGGGAAAGGAAGTATACATGAAAAGAAAGGAGTCTTTAATGGTTCAAAACAAAGGAGAGGAAAAAGAAAAAACAGGAAGTTGAGTGGGTAGGGAGTTGGGGTGGATCTGGAAGGGGTTGGGGGACAGGGGGATAAATATGATCAAAATACATTATGAAATATTCTCAAAAATTAGTAAAAACTATTATTTAAGAGAAGAAATGAGTCTAGAGAAACAGATGATGCCAATTTGTGAAGGCTTGTAGAGATCTGACCTTAGTCCATGGAATAAACAGTCACGAAACACTTAGGTCTTTAAGCAAATGGAGGGGGAGTGAGGCACTGTTTGTCCTGACCTGCAACACTGTGCGTGGCAACGCCATTAACCTACTGAAATCATTTAGCAACCCAGTTTCTTGGAAAGAATGAGAGTAGAATACAGACAAATGGATAGAGAAGCAGAGTGTCCAGACATCACAAATGATCGAATAAAAGAATAAAATTCCATATTTGAGACATCTCCAATTAGATAAATGCAAACATAGTACAAAAGACTTCCTGTCATAAATCACGACTATACAGGCTTCAAAACCTTTAATGTCCTCCATGAAGTATTTATACCCACATCCATTACATATAGTCTGAGATTTACTGCTATTTAATTTTATTAACATCTTATCACATGTGCACACATGTGCTCTTCTAGTGAGCATACACACATATGTCATACATATGTGTGGTTAGAGAACAGCCAGTAGGAGTCAATTCTCTCCTTCCCCATGTGAGTCTCCGGAGTCAACTCGGGTCGCCAGGCTTGGTGGCAAGTGCGTGGACTCGCTGAATCACCTCACCAGCCCTGTAACTTTTGTGTGAGTAGGTGGGAACGTGCTGGGGATGGAACCCAGGACCCGATCCGTGATCAAACATGCCCTCCCTCAGCAGCACCCCAGCCTCTGTATTTGAAATCAAAGTCTGCTCCTTATCCCATTATGAGTTTATAGAAGAAGAAATTGCAATTTAATCTGGCCAAATTGACACAGTGAATTTACAATGTATTTGTTTGTTTTTTATTTTCTTCAATAATTTACAAACCAAACCAGTGAACAAGAATGGAAAACTTTCAATCACAAAAACAAACAAACAAAAACACTGGAGTGATTTCTAGCCAGCACAAGATAAACTCAGAATTTAGCCAATTCAAGCACGAAGTCACATCTCTTGCTAACTGCTCCCCAGATCACAGCAACTTATCCCGGCTCTTCCCAGTTTTGGCCTCACAGGCTTTGAAAGGGACTACTTGTTCAGATCCTTTGGGCAGAACTCGGTTTTAAAGCATCTAGAGACCAGAGAAAGCTCTGTGTGCTGAGAAGGGCCTGTGCTCTGCATCAGAGAGGCCGTCCTGGTGACTGCCAAGCTTCTGCTGCACTATCTTTGAAGAGCAACAGACGAGAGTCCCAGGGACGCACACCAGAGCTATGTTTTAAGCAGAGAATGGTGAATCTGTGTTCTTGGCGCCCTTCGGGGCTCTGTCTCCCTTTCTAAGACTTTTTCTGTTTTGGCCAGACAATGTTGCCCCTGCAGAATCTGTGATCTTCCTGCCCAGGGAGGAATTATCTGAAAAGAGAAAGGGCACTCTGCTATTGCTGGCAAACAGCCACTGCTGACTGACTCAGGGGTCATTACGTCATAACCTCTGGTATTTTCCAGAGGTTGGGGGGCAGCACACTCATGGACCTGAGGGAGATAGCTTAGCCTAGCAGGGTGGGACCAGCTGCTGAAGCCATTTCCAGCTATGGAATTTAGAATCCTGCTCTGGATGGGAACTCTGACACTTTTGGCCTTAGCAGTCCATCCAAGGGACAGAACACCAACTGACTTTGCCGCATGCTGAGGGTGCATTCCCCTCCCATTGGGTCAGGCAACCACCATAAAAATGTTTAAACAAGAACAAAAATGGGGGCTGGAGAGATGGCTCAGTGTTTAAGAGCACTGCCTGTTCTTCCAGAGGTCCTGAGTTCAATACCCAGCAATCACAGGGAGGCTCACAACCATCTATAGTGAGGCCTGATACCTGCAGGTATCCATGCAGATAGATCACTCAATATACATTAAATAAATAAACAAATCTTGAAAAGAATGCCTGGCATTGACAATTCTGTTCAATGTTTATTTTTAATTGTATTTTGTATTTGTGTGTGTGTGTGTGTGTACACATATATATGTAGAGGTCAGAGGACAACTCATGGGATGGGAGTCTGTTCGCTCCTTTTATTGTGTGGGTCCTAGAGAGCCACTTCAGGTCAGTATTGACAGCAGACACTGCCTGCTGAACCATCTCACCTGCCCCAATTTCTTTCAAAATAATGCTCATGATTTTTGTTTTGTTTTGTTTTTGAGACAGGGTTTCTCTGTGTAGCCCTGGCTGTCCTGGAACTCACTCTGTAGACCAGGCTGGCCTTGAACTCAGAAATCTGCCTGCCTCTGCCTCCCATGCGCTGGGATTAAAGGTGTGCGCCACCACCGCCCAGCTAGTGCTCATGATTTGCCTTGAGTTTAATCCAGACCTGATGATTCCACCTCACAGCAGTCAGGCAGGGGCTGTAGCACAGACACCGTCACAGGCGGTGCTTGCACTGTGCACTCCAGGTGGCCTCCTCTGGGGGCTAGCCTCATGGAAGGAAGGACCAGGAGAGAGCTTCTGTTTGGAGGCATTTAGAGATCTTTTGGCTACACCGAGGTATAAAGTGAGTCGACTGTTCTAAAATATGAGGAAAACGTGTTCTGGGACTCAAAAGCTTGCAGCCAAATTCCCATGCTGCTTTCTGTCTACGGAATTTCCCTCTGCATTCATTTTTTATGGAATCAAGCATCGAAGAGAAGGAGGCAAAAGTCTAACTTTGATGAGGGAAACATTGCCCATGGCTCCTCAGAAAATGCATCTTCTATCCCAGCGTCTTTTAGCTTACTGTAATAAAACACATTATGTCAGACTGTGGCCACCCTGCTCATTAGAGGGCCTTTCTCCAAGCAAGGCAATGCTCAATTATGAGCCCCGTCACAGTTCAGTTTGGCCAAGCAGGAACAAAGCGAATGACCCAGTAATTATGAACATGGAGGAATGCCTCGCATCTTCTCTTCAAAACATGATTATCAGTGCTGAGCTAGGCTCTGACAGAAAGCAGAGGGAGAAGAGGCAGCATGTTGCTCCCCTGGGGCTCCCCTTGGGTTGAGACCTGGCTGCCAGGTTCCAACAGGATCACCTGGAAGGTCCCAGGCGAGGAGGGAGGAGAAGACATTTGACTGGGGACAGAGGTGGGCCCCAAGCCAAGGTCGGCTGTCAGAACTTTGCCTCAGAGATCCCAGGAGAGCACTCTCAGCAGTGTGAGCGCCAGGGCAGCTTCCCTTCTCACCTTCCAGTGCACTTCCCCTCCATTATCTCCACCAGCATCCCATCCCTTACCGAGGCCTTCCTCAGGCAGGAACTCAGCCAGGGGCCAGCCTGGAAAGTCTGAACAGTTTCAGGAAACCTGACGCTGTTCCCAGGAAGCAGAGTCCTAAAGACACCAAACAGTATTGTCTTCTAGGCACAAAGGCAGAAGACGCTCACTTGAGTGAGATTACTATTTAAAAATAGAGTCGAACGAACGTTGCCTTCCTCTCCCCAGCAAAGAAAAGTGGCTGCAGGTCTCCTCTGTCTAGGCTTACGGAGTCAGAGCCCTAGTGGCTGGGTAGCCATTTCATGCTTTTGGTGGGTATCCCTGTGACAACCTTCCTCCCAGACACCTAGCTGTCTAAGGTCCCAGAAAGCTGGGGTCAATCTGATGGCATTTCCACGTGCCTTAGTCTGCTCTGGCCTGTCGTAGGTCTCTGAGAGGTCAGGAGAGGGTAGTGGGAAATAGCTGGCCGGTGATGGAATTGGAGGCTGAAGGAGGTGGGACATGGAAGTGAGTGACAGAAAATGTACTGGGGGCCTGAATTCCCAAATTAAGTGCAGGGGGCTTGGCTCTCCCTGAGAGCACTGAGAATTTGAATCTACTGCAAATGGCTCCCCTGACTTCCGATGTCTTGTTGACCCCTGCTTTGTAGGGACACCGCTCCGTTGTGGGTGTCATGTACTACAGACAGATTGTGTTGAAGTGGCGGTTAGTTCTTTTCTGTCCATCTTTTCATGTTATTGTAAACATTTACAATAGATAATATAGTCAAAATATATCGTAAATAGTCAAATACCGAAAATGACTATTCTGTGGTTTCATAACAGATTTTTGAGAATCATTTTAATACTGATATTCTATGATTTTATAGTAGAAAGTTAAACGAGGAAGAACTGGGTGTGGTGGCACAGACCTTTAATCCTAGCACTCAGGAAGCAGAGGCAGGTAGATCTCTGTGAGTTCGAGACTAGCTTGATCTGCATAGAAAGACCTTGTCTCAAATAAGAGAAGAGAGAGAAAAAAAAAGAAGAAAATGATTACAAAGATTACATAGAAATGGGGAGCTATTAATCGTTCAGTCAGCTAACATCACTTATCTTTGTGAAATGAATCACCCGTGAGCCTCAGTTTTGTCATAAGACAGAAATATTAAAAAGGCCTCATACGGCGATGGGAGAGTGCTGGGCAGTATAAATCTGTACAGCAGACAGCAGGTCTCTTGCTGAAGGTTTACACACTTGCTGGGCCAGGACTGAGCTGGCGGAACACAAATGTAGAGGAGGAGCGGGGCGGGTGGGGAGGGGCGGGGCTTAACACAGAGGAAGGGCGGGGCGGGGCAAGAAGGCCGGCTTTGTTCTCGCCCCGCCCCGCTTTAGATATCGCGAGAGGGCGGGCCGGGCTTGGCTTCGGCGTCCGCGTCGCTCCCGCGCTGGGGCGCTAGGCCGGCCTCCTCCGCGGGCCGCGGGCTACTTTGCCGGCGGCGAAGGGCCGCCCGCCGCGCGGCGTCGGCTGTGGCGTTGCGGTCATTGTGTCGTGACGGAGACGCCGGTAGTGGTTTCCGCGACAGCGGGTGCGGCTGCTTTAGCCCGACCTGGGCTCCACGGCTGCCTGGAGGGTCTCTGCAGCGCCCACTCCTTCTCCTCCGGGACCCCACGCCAGCAGCGACCCTGAGCCGGCAGCCGGAGCGACCGGCAATGGCGGCCTCGACGGCCTCGCACCGGCCCATCAAGGGAATCCTGAAGAACAAGACCTCTGCGGCTTCCCCGGTGGTGGCCTCGGCCGAACAGCCCCGCCGGACCGTCGAAGAGGAGCTGAGGTGAGAGCCTAGGGGCCGGCCTGGAAGCCTCGCCTTCCCGGCGGACAGGCGGCCGCGGGGAGCCGGCCTCGGCCCTGCCCCTCCGGCCGCGGGGTGGAGAGGGACCGGAGCCGCCGGAGGCGGTGGCGTTTGTCGCGTTTTATTTTTTAAGCCCATGTGCACATTTTAAGCCTGGCTTTTGAACACTGTGTCCTTGGGATCGCTAAGGAATCAGATTGAAGTTTCAAAGCTTTAACTGTTAAGTTTTTATTATGCCCCTAGCCTAAGCCAAGGTAGATAAAATTCTTCGGCAGAGGAGTTTCTTTTTTTGCCCATAAATTTCCATCTAGGTTCAGGCTAATGAGATCAGAATTTTAAAAAACCAAGCAGAAACACAAACATATTTCTCCAGTAAGCACTTTACCGCCTTCGTCTCTCAGTTCCTGGTCTGTCTTTATCTCTGCACTAAGTGAAACCAAAAATTTAAAATCATTCATCTGTATTTAGCGGAAAGTTACTATTGATAAATATTTTTGTACCTGCAGCTAGAGTTTGGGTGCTTTCTAGTTTTGGGTCCTGTTTTGCACATCTAAACACAACACTTCAGAGAGAAGCAACTTGAGATACTGACGTAAAGCATTGTGTGTATTAGTAAATACCTGGAAACTGGCCAAGGCCCATTAGTGAGAGCTGGTGAAATATTAATTATGGTACATTTGTATAATGGAACAATATACCAGTCTAAAAAACAGAGGTATTTTGGCTACAGAGAAAACTGCCCCGGGGTTCAGTGCTCAGTGAAAATAATGTGACAGTACAATGTTTAGGGTATAACTAACTATACCAGTGGGTCAGACAGTAAGGGGGCCTTGAATAGTCTGAGTTACTACAAATATAATAACTCTTGAATTCAGAAATAAGGCTTAAGAAAGGTTACTGGAATTTGCAGTAGAGGCACTAAAACACGGATGCTGTGAAATCTTAGACTGTTAGAACTGGGGCACTCCTATATTAAGGATCTAATTTGGAATTGTAAGAGTAGCTGGAAACAAGTTTATGGGAAATTTGGAGAAAAATCCCTTCTACGGGTTCAACTTAGATGGTGTCCCGCAGAGACGACAGCACCCCCACCCCCATTCTTTGAGTTTGACCCTTGCCTTCCTTCAGTTTTCCAACCTGTACTTGGCGTAAGATGATTTAAAGGGATTTCACAGGTTGTGGGTCACGGGAAAAACAGAATGCCACAACACAATAGCAAGATGAAATGATTAAAAGATAAGTTCAGAAGGCACTTAGCACAGCTTGAATATTAAGCAGCAGGAATGGGGCTCTCACGCACTTAGATTATTGGGGCGAGCTTTTTCCAACTACCAATTGTCTTAATTTTTCTGCTCCCCTAATTTGCACGTATTCTCAGGTTTGATACACTGTGATCTAGAGCATTGTTCTGTAGGTTAGCCTCCTCTGACTCCCATGCTTACCCAAGATTTACTGCAGGTCCTCCACCCACCCACCCCACCCCCACCCCCTTGGCTGCCACTAAATGAGACTGACTCCATTAGGTAAATAGCTTCTTCTGAAAGAGTTCCTGGCAGGGCAGATTCACTTAAGAAGCATTTTATAAGTTAGTTGACTGACCGCCTTGACTGTAGTTGTGGCCCTAGGTCAGCAGGAACTACTAAACTAATTTATTAAAGTTATTGATGTATGTATGTTTCCAGCTGGTAAAAGATAAACCTTTGCATAATCAACTGTTGAAAAACTGTAAAGCAAAGAAGTTAAAGCAATAAAACTACGTTATTGTATACATGTAGTTGCATATACAAGTCCCTGAGTTTGACGCCCAACATGCAAAGGGAAGGGAAAGGAAGACACACACTTGTATAAAGTATGTGATGTATATGTATCAAAAGGTCAATGAAACTCATCCTTTTGTACAAGGAGTTCAGGAATGTGTGTTAGTTATAACAGAAAAATCAAAGAACACTTTAATAGTGCGAGAGCTAAAAACAGCAAGTAGAGCCTTGCCGCATCGGCCCCAGCTGGCAGCATGTTTGCGGACACTAATGTTCCTACTCTGCTGATGCCTCTGAGCAGCCACTAAACTCCCTTCAACAGTGCTGTTTAGATTATAGATTCTAGTAAGGAAATTCCCTAATAGAGAACCTGCAGATGAGACGGAATGTACCTTGTACATGCCTTCATCACAGAAAATGCAGTTACGTCATTATCTCTCTCACTGGCTGCGTTTACTAGAGGATATCATCTATAGCAATTCATTACAGAGAGTTTTCTTAAGGAGAAACTCAAACACATCAAATATGTCTTCATAATTCATACTTTCATGCATACTCTATTGATTGTAGTACTTAAAACTGAACATAGGGGCTGAGGAAGATGGCTCAGTGGATAAAGCACTTGATGGGCATGTGTGAGGACCTAGGTTGGAATACAGAACCCATGTAAAACCAGAGGCTAGTGCGCACGTCTGTAATCACAGTGCTTATACAGGGAGATGGGAGGCAGAGTCAGGAGAATCCTTGAATCCACAGAAGCTTCAACTTCAGCTAGCCTGGCATACCCTGGAAAAGATAGGGATGCAGTCTCAAACAAGGAAGGGAAAGACTTCTTCAGGGTTATTATTGTCCCCCACTACCCCCATACATAGGTACAAAGGTTTGGGGTTTTTTTTGGTTTATTTTTAAGGACAATATGTAGGTAAAATGAGGTTTGTAAATGTTAGGTTGTTATTTCTAATAGTCTTTAGCATTTTGGTTATTTTTATTCATGTTTTTCAAGACTGATCAAATCGTTATAACCCAAGCTACCCTTGAAATTGCAGTTCTCCTGCTTTAACCTCTAGAGATAAAGGACAACAGGCACATGTATCTTCGACACATGCTCTTATCTTCTTCTTCTGATTGAATTAATACTATTAGTTCTGCTGAGTATTTCCTCAGGTGACATTTGTCAGATATTAGTTTTAGGGGGTTAATTAAAAATGAATAGACTCAAACCAGGTATAGTGGTACACACCTTTAACCCCAGTTCTCAAGAGGCAGAGCAGGTAGATTCGAGGCCTGCCTGGTTTGCAGAGGGAATTCCATCCTGAACAGCCAGAGCTACCCAGTCTTGGACAAAAAGAAAGATTCCACAAATCCGTATTTGGACAAGTTACACATTGCAGCATGGAGCCTGCGTGGCTCAACTGTTTTGAAAACCATTGTTCTCTCCTATGATTGTGGATTTCCTGTAGTTGTTTCAGGATACCTCCAGTGAAATACACATCTTACGAAGTCCAAACCTAACATCTAGAGTGAATGTATGTGCCATTCATTAAAAACATCACCCTTTGATTCTAGGATTCTAAGATACTGTCACCAGAAAAAGAAAAAAATTGCTAACTGATTATAAGATGCTATCCATTTTAAGATATATTTTTTTTTAAACTTGGAGTGAAAATGTTTGTTTGCAGTTGTCAGGAATATGTGAAATGTTACTAACTCCTGTTGTTAGAGAAGTCATAGTTTATTGCTTACTCTGAATCCTCTGCATTACTCACTGATTTTATTAGTTCTGGCCTCCAGTGATTTATTTATCTAAGTATAAGTATTAAATGAGTCAAAATACTGAGCCTAGTACCTTATTCTTAACTCTCTTGTTATAAAAATTTAGAAAACTAATTTTTCATGCCTCTTAGGTGTGTTTATATTCTACTTCAGAGTTTGCTAGCCAGATTCTGTTGTAGTTGTAAATCAGGTAAATTCAACTTTTAAAAACTATGCTTGAGCCATGTGGTGGTGGCGGTGAATGCCTTTAATCCCAGCACTTGGGAGGCAGAGGCAGGCGGATTTCTGAGTTCGAGGCCAGCCTGGTCTACAGAGTGAGTTCCAGGACAGCCAGGGCTACACAGAGAAACCCCGTCCCAAAAAAAACAAAACAAAAAATCCAAAACAAACAAACAAAATTGTGCTTGAAGCTGGGCATAGTGATGCACCCCTTTAATCCCAGCACTTCAGAGGCAGAGGCAGGTGCAGGTGGGTCACTGT
This sequence comes from Apodemus sylvaticus, assembly GCF_947179515.1. NCBI lineage: Eukaryota > Metazoa > Chordata > Mammalia > Rodentia > Muridae > Apodemus > Apodemus sylvaticus. The sequence continues at coordinate 69,243,333 of NC_067486.1, forward strand.
GAGTTAGAGGTCAGCCTGGTCTGCAGAGTGAGTTCTAGGACAGCCAGGGGTATTACATAGAGAAACCATGTCATAAGAAATGAAAAAAATAAAAATTGTGCTTGAGGGAAGGACAGTGGCCTCCACATATAATCTCAGCACTTGGGAGCTAGGGAGATATGAGTGAGAATTCAGGGTCATCCTTTGCTACATAGCTAGTTCAAGGCCAGTCTAGACTAGACTATCGCACACGCACACCACCCCCACACACCACCCACCCCCACACACACACCAAGGTGCTTGAAGACCACTGATATAATTTAAGATATAATTACACTCTATTCTAACATTGTCTTTCTGTCTGTTCAAGAATGTAAAGTATTAAAAGTTAAAGCTAATCAAAATAAAAAGGTTATTTCCTAAAAGTTACCATTTGTTTGCTTTATTGTTAAGTCCTGGTTTAATTTTTATTGTGGTTTCAGGCTTCAAAGTCTTGAATCTTTATTTAAAAAGACAACTGTTTATTGAAGTATGAAATTAAAGTGTAATACTTTGAAGCAAAACTCGGCTGGCCACTCTGAGCACAGCCCAAAGTATTGAATATATCAGAGAAGCAGCAAGAAGTACTGGGAGGCCCTTGAGATGGCCACACTGGAACCAGCCGAGTGAAAGAAAGAAGTGACTGTGCAGGACAAGATTTAAACACTCTGCAAGCCAGCCTTCCAGGAGGAGGGCAAACTGACTTAGCAAGTGCGCTGGCATCACAGCACATCTGTCATTTCCTGGTTCCCTTATTTTTATCTGTGGAATTTGTGACCCAGAAAATGTCATGTAGTTCATGATGATATTTTAATTGAATTCAGGTTTGCTCCTTGGGTTTTGTTACTCTGCCACTAACATTAATTACTTAAAGTGTTAGGGATGCTAATTTCCAATGCATTCTGTCTCTATTGACAGTTTCTTCTCTTTATTTGCTTCCTACCTAAGAATTAGCAATTTTGGGGCCTGTATTCTTAATTTTAGTGCCCTGCTCCCCTATTTTCAATATAATCTTTCTTGGATTTGAATGTGAACATTTCTAAGATTTCTTTTCCTCCTGGATTTTTACTGAGGAAATGAAAGCATAACTCTGAATATGTAAGACTTTAAATTCCATTTAAAATAAAACATAATAAATGCAAAACAGACAGGAAGAAGTTAGGATTCAGATATACTGAAGTTATAGATCAGGTAAATTCAACTTTTATGTGTAATGTGCTTTGCATTTGCTGTGTAAAGGATGCAAATAATTCAGACATGTAAGTTGTCATGTTGTTAGACAATGAAGGTAAGTACAGAGCAGCTTTTACGCACTCCTTCATGCTCAGCGAGTTAGAACAGCACAATACCCTGCCACAGCCATGTTTGGTAATTATCAGTGTGGCATTATATATGGTGGTCTTCACACAAAATATTTTTGGATGCCCACACCTAGAACTGCAGCTAACACAGGAGGATCACTTGAATCTGTAAGCCCATTAGCAAGTAGCATATATGGAAATATGTGGTTTTTCCTGTCTTAAATGTGTTAGATTAAATCTAAATACCTAACAGTTAACTTCTAGCAAAAAAGAAGACAAAAGTATCTTATTATGATGCGGTATATATATCTTATATCAGCATAAATGTGCTTTCAAATATGTACTATTTTATATGTATATTATATCATTTAAGATACAGAATAGAAAGAAAATGCAAAAAATCCAAATTATTGGTGGTTTAGGGTATTAAGATTATACTTACTAAATTTTATTCTTAAATTTAAGAAAATGTAATTTGGGACTAGAGAGATGGCTCAGCAGTTAGGAGCACTGACTGCTATTCCAGAGGGCCTGGGTTTAGTTCCTAACGTGTACATAGCAGTTCATGACTGTAACTCCAGTTTCAGGGGATTCTACACCTTCACACATACATACATGGCACATATGCAGGCAAAAAAAAAAAAAAAAAAACAAAAAAAAAAACAATGCATGAAGAAATAAAATAAGTAGATCACTTAAAAAAATTTAAGTAAAAAATTAAGAAAATATAATTTTTGTGTTCTACATTTTTCTTTCTGTCATTATCTTATAAAACAAATTTACAGAGAGTTGATTTTTTTCCCCTCATATTAGATACACCCTTTAAACTCCAAATATCCACCTATGGTTTTTTTGGGGGGGAACACATGCCCACACTGGAGCATGTACCTGCTGTCTCACAGTTGTCAGGAGGTCGTTCCTACCTTGTACCTTTTTGAGGTGTAGGGTCAGTTGCTCTTGTTCCCACTAGCATCCAGAAGATTCTCCTGTCTCCATCTGTCAGTGAAATGCTGGTGTTATAAGATACCTGCGATTGTTTCTGTTTAAATGAGTTCTAGGCATTGACTTCAGGTAGCTAGACTTAACAGAGCTAGTGCTTTAGACACCGAGCTATCTCCTTTTCTCCCAGAACCCGTGTAGAAAGGCATTAAGTGTAAGTGGTATGTGCCTAGATTGATAGTGTTGAGATGGAGACAGCAAGGGTCCCTGGAGCTTGCTGTAAAAGCATAAATGAATTATTTTTATATTAGTAGTACTTGTTTTTCTGCTTTCATTTTTATTTTTAGTTAAAATTATTTTAGATTTTTGATTTTTGTTTCTCAAGTGTGTGAATGTTTTCCCTGTATGTTTATCTGTGAACCACATGTGTGCCTGGTGTCTGGAGGCCAGAAGAAGGGCGTGGATCACCTGAACCTGGAGTTTCAGGAGTGAGCTGCCATGTGAGTGCTAGGAATAGAACCTGGGTCTTCTGGAAGAGCAGCAGGTCCTCTTAACCCCTAACCTCTGTCTCATTCTTTACCGTGAGCTTCCTTGGAGTTTGTCCACAAACAGACTAAGTTATTCGTTTCCTGAACAAATAATAGCTAATGATTTCTAAACAGAAAGTGTCTAGCTATTTAGCAAAACAAAATTTCTGAAAATGTACATTTAGCTAGAAATAGAAAGTCAATTTAATTAAGTTTTAAAAATATTTGTTCTTAACAATGGAGATGGCTCAGAGTAAAAGCAGTTCTATCCCTTGATCCCACATAAAGATGGAATGAGGGAACTGACTTCTTCAGCTTGTCCTCTGACCCCACACGTTAGCCCCCTCCCATTATATATCCAAAAAGTAATAATAATAAACGATCTGTCAGCCTCTGCCTGCAAAGTACTAGGATTAAAGCTTGGCTCCAGCACAAAAGCAATTGAAACTTATTTTCTAAACTCAATTCTCTACTATGCTAAGTGAAATCTTGTTTTAGAACTTTTAACCCAAAATTTTAGATTTAAAAATTTTTTATTCTGTGTGTGTGTGTGTGTGTGTGTGTGTGTGTGTGTGTGTGTGTGTGTGTGTGTGTGTAGACCGCATTGAATCCTCTGAGCTGGAGTTACAGATGGTTGTGAGCCACCATGTGATGATGGGAACTGAATTGGGGTCATCCTTCACAAGAACAAGTGCCATCTCTTCACAATTACAGAGCCATCTCTTGAGTCCTGTCCCCACCATAGATGTTGTTTATATTTGCATGCTGTTTTGTAATTTGTTTCCTGGACATCATTTTAGTTGACTCTCAGCAACTGTAAGGACTGTTACTGAGGCTATTTGTTGGATAGTCTTATTATTGTAGGACTAGGATAACAAACTGAAATCTCTTGTTTTCTGTCCCAAGTTTGCTATTAATATGGTGTGGCACATGCCGGTAATCCCAGAACTCAGGAGGCAGAGGCAGGTGGATCTCTGAGTTTGAGGCTAGTCTAGTTTACAGAGTAAGTTCCAGGACACAGGGCTCTTAAACAGAAAAAACGAAAAATAAAATAGTGTGATAGAAGGCCATATGGCTGAGGAAATGAGTTAAATCAAGTTCTTCGTGCCCAGACTGACTCATTTCTAACCCGATTAAATGAGTATTTGTGGCATTTTAATTTGGTTGGCTGAAAATTCAGATGAATAGCCGTATGAGCTGGATTCTTACTAACAAAGCATTTGAAATGTTTTTCTATGCCTAAAGATAATGGCTCATGTGTCACAGACTTTGGTTTATTACAAGCTTGTAAGATTTTCCTGGCTGAAGAGATTTTGAGCTGTAGTTTCAAGCTTACTTATGAGTATCTGTGCCAGTTTTTACCTTTGAAGTAATTAAGTGTGAGACTGAAAAGTTGTACTCAAAATGCTTAGTTAGCAACCGTTACCTGGCCTCAGAAAAAGATTTTGACTCATGCTACATGGATAGATCTTTAAGACAGTGTCTTAAGTGAAGTAAGCAGGATAAACACTGTGATTCCATTTGAATGAAGTACCTAGAGTAATCAGATTCATAGAAGAAGACGTTAATGGTTGCCAGGGCCTGGGGTGAAGGGAGACATGGATGGGTCTTCCTGTTAAATAAGCATGGAGTTAATACATGGAAATGCTGTAAAGATTTTGAAAATGGAGCCCTGGAGTTGCATGACTTTATTGAGTGGATAGTAACAGATATTCTCAAGTCATATCTATTTCCATTTAAGTAAACCTGAACATGCTATTTCTTAGCAAACTTATTTTCTAGGTTAAAAAGAAAAACAAGCTATAAACCAGGTGTAATGGCACACCTTTAATTCAAGTGTTCAGGAGGCAGAGGCAAGTGGATCTCTGAGTTCCAGGACAGCCAGGGCTATGCAGAGAAACACTGTCTCAAAAAAATTTAAAAAACAAAACAAAAAGCCCAGCTATAATTTTTGGTGATCTTAGCAGTATCTGAACTTAATAAGGTTTTCTTTATTTATTAAAGAAAATTTCATAGCAGGGTATGGTGTCATATACCTATTAGTCCAGCAGAGGCAGAAAGCTCTCTGAGTTGAAGGCCAGAATGTTCTGCATAGCAAGTTCTTTTTTTTTTTTTTTTAATTTTATTTATATGAGTACACTGTAGCCGTCTTTAGACACCAGAAGAGGGCATCAGATTATATTACAAATGGTTGTGAGCCACCATATGGTTGATGGGAATTGAACTCAGGACCTCTGGAAGAGCAGTCAGTGCTCTTAACTGCTGAGCCATCTTTCCAGCCCCATAGGAAGTTCTGAGTCAGCCACCCCTACATAATGAGACACTGTATCCGTGTGTGTGTGTGTGTGTGTGTGTGTGTGTGTGTGTGTGTGTGTGTGTGTGTGTGTGTGTGTGTAAGCAGGTAATTGTTACTTTTCACTTTTGTAGGCCAATTAAAGTCTAAGAATGTCATAGTATAATAGTGTTTAGAGTGTCTGATCTAAATTATGAAACTTTGTATTTAATATGGATAATAAATGCTTTTTTCTTTTAAATTTCAGTAAAAAGTCTCAGAAGTGGGATGAAATGAACATTCTGGCAACATATCATCCAGCTGACAAAGACTATGGTTTGATGAAAATAGATGAGCCAAACACTCCATATCACAAGTAATGTGACACAGATATTCTATCTTTTGTGGCTTGTTTCCATTTGCATATTGATAAAATTTTCTAAGTAACAGATACTTTAAATCTATCTTACTTTTCTTACCAGAGTGCTAATTAATGGTCTACCTGAATACATTTTTGCTAATACTGTGTAATTCCCATTATTGCTGTACTGAATATTTATTGCACCTAGAGGGTTGTTAGCTGCTGATTCACACTAATCCCCCCCTTTCTACTTATTGCTGTTATGTGTATATGTGCATTATCATGTGTGAAGGTGCCTGAAGAGGCTGCAGGCAGTCAGGTCACTTGGAGCTGGGGTAGAGGTGGTGTGAGCACTTGGCTGAGTGCTGACCTGTCTCGGGCCCTGGGGGGCAGCAAGCGCTTTTGACTGCTGAGCCATCTTTCCAGCTCCAAGTTCTTTTTGAAAGGAAGATGAGGTTTTTAGTTCCCCGAGTAGAAAGTAGAGGCTTTCTTTGTTTAAATGGGGTTGGGAGAAGCTATATAGGATACAGAGATTGGTGTTTTTATTTTATACGATGCTCTAGTTCTGATTTGTGATTTTGGAAATGTTACGTCTCAGAATTTTTGTTTTTTCTTTATTTTGAGATATGATCACACAGTTTGGGCTACCCTGAAATTTACCATAGCTCAAGCTGACCTTAAAGTCCGAGTAGTCCTCTGGCTTCTTCCTGCGTGCTAAGGGCATGAGCCACTGTGTCTGGTTAGAATTTTAAAAATAATCATGAAGTGTGATGCTATGCAGCAGTAACCAAAAAGAGACAAAAATAATGCACTAATAAACATTATGAGGCAGTACAGTTTCTAAATAGGTAGAACACTTAAGGGAGATTATGGCTACATCTGTAAATCACATACTTTTATTTTATTTTATTTTTTTATAATTATGTTAGCAGGATTTCATGAAACCCAGGCTAGCCTTGAATTTGCTATGTAGCTGAGGATGATATTGATCTTCGGATCTTCCTGCCTACATCTGTAATCCTGAAATTACAGGACCATGCCCAGTTTATGTGTTAGCAGGGGCTTTGTGAGTGTCAGGTGTGAGTTACATCAACAAAAAAAAAACTTATCTTTTAAAGTTATAGGATAATGTGATACTGATAAAAAAAAAAAGCACAAATACACATAAAAATGTTAAAGTCATTGACAGAAAGGAAGAGTGAAACGGGAGATGCAGATAATGAAACTAAATAGTAATGAAATTTGAGGAAAGGAATAAGTGAAGTGTATGTACCTTTTTTCCTATTAATTACAGGGTAATTGAGATATATAGCACAAACCCTTTATCAAACCAGAATCCAAAGTCAGGATTTTCTTCTTAAAGAAAATCAGATTTTATCAGTTAGCTTTTATCACAACTTGCATGAGATTGGTTTTGTTTTGTTTTTTAATAAAACATTTTATTTAACAGTAACAAAAATGCTTTTTATAAAGAGATCATGTTAAACTAAGAGTCTCATTGTTAGTGTACATATTAGTTTATAATCTTTTTATATATATATATATATATATATATATATACACACACACACACACAATTCATTTGTAACCTAGAATTTTCTGTTGGACATTTCTACAAAAGTCAAAAAAATGGGCTGGAGCAAAATTGACTGCTCTTCCAGAGGTCCTGAGTTCAATTCCCAGCAACCACATGGTGGCTCACAACCATCTGTAATGAGATCTGATGCCCTCTTCTGGTGTGTCTGAGGATAGGGACAGTGTACTCATATACTTTAAAAAAAAAAATAAATCTTTTTAAAAGAAATCAAAAAATTATGTATCTTCTACCCTACTGTTCTTGGGTTTAGTGCACATTTCCATGGGTAAATGTGTAAACCAACAGGGTTTTTTTTTTTAATTTTTTTTTAAGATTTATTTATTATTATATCTAAGTATACTGTAGCTGTCTTCAGACACTCCAGAAGAGGGAGATCTTGTTACAGATGGTTGTGAGCCACCATGTGGTTGCTGGGATTTGAACTCAAGATCTTCGGAAGAGCAGTCGGTGCTCTTAACTGCTGAGCCATCTCTCCAGCTCAGGTTTTTTTATATATGTAGTTGAGTTCTGCATAAAATTCCTTCAGTAGCTTGAGAATTGAGGCTGCTTATTTTTATAGTACACAAAAGCAAAATTTTTACTAGCTATTTGTAGGAAAGCTAATTAACTTTTAAATCTTACTAATTAGGGCTTTAGAGTTTGTATTAGTTTGCTTTCATATTGTTGTGACCTAATGGCAGAAAAAAAAGTGAGGAAAAAGGATTTCAATATTTTGGGCTCATGGTTTCAAAGGTTCATGGTGTCTATCCATGGTTGCTTGACCCCATGATCTTGGGGTAGAACACCATCACAGAGGGAATGTGTGGTAGAGAATTTTTAAAAATATTTTTGTTTTTTGAGAATTCCATATATTTGATCATAGTCCTTCCTATAAGTTCTCCCAGATTTTCCCGCCTCCCCACTCATCAATTACATGTGCTTTCTGTCTTTAAAAACTTACCAGTGGAGTCCAGTGACCTTTTTCCCCCAACTAGATCCTACTTCCTTCCTTGCACAAATTTGTAATGCCATCCTGAATCCTTCAAGAGATTAATCTGTTGATTTAATCAGAGCCTTCATGATCTGATACTCTGATCACAGACACACACCTAGTACTGTGCTTTACTGATTGTCTGGGTACTTTTTCTTTTCTTTCTTTTCTCCTATAGATTTGTTAGTATATCAGCTGTTCAGTGAGCTAGGCAGAGGGATATGAAAGAACTATATATGAGCCCAGCAGCAGTCTCAGAGTCGGAGCGAGAAGCGACCATGCAGTGAGCACTCCTGATTCTGTCACTGTGCTTAGGGATTAGTCCTGCATCCTGGGGAAACTCTGGGAGGGCGTGTTCCACAAAGGAGGGGTCACTTGGCTCTGTTTCTATGCATTTCTTAATCCAGTGAAGTCAGAATTAACCACCATGGGATCTAAGGTTATTTTTCTTAGTCTGTGTCCATGTAGACCATTTCTTTCGTAATGATGATATAGAAATACAAATTCTAAAACCAGCTCAACATTCTCAGTGCCTATTATAATTCCAGTAATCACAGAGTTGAGGCCAGCTGGGTACATAGCAAGACAGTTCCCTCAGAAAAATAATACTCAGACCAACAAATGGATTATGTTGCATTATATGTCCATCTATCTTATTGGATACAAAAATTGACATTTTTAGTTTATTTTTCTCTAGATAATTTGGGTTTTCAGTCCTTTGTAATTGCTTTTCTTTACTTCTTTCGTCCGCTCTTGTTAAACTTACTTTCCTTTCGTTGCTGAGGACTGACCTCTTGGGCCTTGTGCATGTCTGGCAGGGCTCTATCCCTGAGTTCCAGTCTCAGCCCATTGCTACGTCTCTAACTACATGCATCAAATAGAAACTGTTTTAAAGTTAAGTTTCAAAGATGGCAACAAACTTCTAAATAAATAGTAATTTTAATTAAATAATACAGTTGTATTTTCAATCTTGATCTTCTAGCTATTCAATTTTATTTCATGTATCTGTTTTAATAATGTGCTTGTTAATAGAAAATGCTTGTTGTCCCAGTATGATAGGTGACGATGAAGATGCCTATAGTGATTCAGAAGGCAGTGAAGTCATGACTCCAGATATCTTAGCTAAAAAGTAAGTATGCACTTTCCATTGGGAGTGTTAGTTGTGCAGGTAAAACATTTAATAGTGTGCTGCTTGGACCTTTGTAAATGGAGGCCAAGTTTATCTCAGTTTGGGGGTTCGCTGACAGTTGAACCAAGGGCTACTACATGTTAAATACTTGCTCTACCACTGAGTAAGATTCCCCAGCCCTTACCTAGATTCTCTTCATGTTATTACAGTCTGCAGTTCCTATCAATCCACACAGGAAGTGGGAAGGTGTGATGGTGCTATTTGTAAATATCCTACTACCTACATGGTAACGTGTGAGAAGGGCAACTATAAGTTACTGCTGTTCGATGATTTCTCAGCCCATTCTGCTATCCTTGATGTTGACTGACTGTGTCCCTTCCTACTTTTTTGTATGTTGTCTTCATCAGTTACAGATAGTCTGTTTCTTGATCATTGAATGAGCCATTTAAATATTACAAGTATCTCAGTTACTAATGTCTTCCTAAATCTCATTATGTAGATTAGCTGCTGCTGAAGGCTCAGAGCCAAAGTATCGGACTCGGGAACAAGAAAGTAGTGGAGAGGAAGATAATGACCTCTCTCCTGAAGAGCGAGGTAGGTTATTCAGTCGGCTGCTTTTAGTGTAATACTAGTCGTTTTTATTTGGAAGATTGAAAAATTACTTTCATATTGGAGAAGGTAGTGGGCAGGAAAGTAGAAAGCAATAGAAAATAAATTCTACATTTGTGAATTTCTTATATAATAGTATCCCCCCCCCCCATTTGAATAACTTCAGTTGGAAGAAATATTACCATCTTCCAAGTATTTGCAAATATTCCTTTCTTTGTATTTTTCGTTTGGTTTTTTTTTTTTGGGTTTTGTTTTTTTTTCGAGACAGGGTTTCTCTGTGTAGCTCCAGCTGTCCTGGAACTCACTCTGTAGACCAGGCTAGCCTCGATCTCAGAAATCCTCCTGCCTCTGCCTCCCAAGTGCTGGGATTATAAGTGTGCACCACCACCACCCCAGCTTTTTTGTATTTTTTTTAGTGACTGATAAAAGTAGATGTTTGGTAAATACTTAAGAAAGTAATGCTTTTTGTATCCTTTAGTATTTGAATGATCTTCAAGTGGGTAGATTGCCTTTTTGCTTGTGCCTTTTCTGTTTTAAGGTAGTGATGCAGGACTGGGGACGTAGTTCAGTTGGGAAAGTGCTTCCCTAGCGTGCACAGAGCCCTGACTTTGAGCCCCAGCATGAAATCAACTGTGTTGTCTGTAATCTCGACCTAGAGAGGTAGCGGCAGGGAGATGAAGCTGACCCTCATTCTTGATTATGTAGTACAAGGTCATCCCAAGCTGCTTCACACCCTGTGTCAAAGAAAACAAAACAAAAACAGTAAAATTTATCCAGTGAAACAAGATGACAAAATATAGAATGAAATCTTTATAGGTCTTGTGGAACATAGAGTATTTAGAAGAAAAACTAGAGAAGTTCTCATTATAGGATGAACACGCATAGTTCTTGTCCAGACAGAACACGCATAGTTAAGACATTACTGCTTATGCAGATTTTTGTTTACATGGAACACTGGTCATATAGGAATATGTTTTATCTTGTTTTTATAATTTTTGAGCCATGTGAATGTATTCTCTTTTCAAGATAAAATTAGGTCAGAGACCTTTTCTGGGAGACCTGAGTTCAGAGCCCACAATCCATGTCACATGGGTCAAAGCTAGCTAGCCTCAGGCACTTGCACAGGCTTGTGTGTGCACACGCATGAACTCACTCTGTCACCCGAACTCAGAACCCCACCTGCCTCTGCATTCTGAGTGCCGGGATTAAAGGCATGTGCCATCACTGACTGACTAAAAAAATATACAATACCCAGTTGATCATTAATATCTGCAGGTATTGAACTTGTATGTTCAAGCAACAATGATTTAGAAATATTGAGGGAAGAAAAATGAGTCCATGTGTCAGTGATAGACATGTTTTTCTTGCCATTATTCCCTAACAGTATAGCATAGCAACTATTTGCATAGCATTTAACCTAGAAATCACTGAATATATACATTCTGTGTGTAGGTTATTTGCACATACTGCACCATTGTACATGAAGGATTTAAACATCCATAGATTCTGTGTCCATAGGTATGCAGGAACCGACCCTCAGGCACCGAGGGGTGACTTATACGGAGTTGTCCTGCTCTCTTTTAAAAGAAAATAATCAAAAGCTTGTAGCTCAGAGATAGAACACTGGGGTAGCACTACTGAAGCTTGCTTGGCAGATTCTCAGCCCAACCCATTTTCAGCATCAGCGAGAGCCTGACAGACAGCGCAGCAGCCCTTGAAGGGGGTATCCAATAAAAGTCGTTTCTAGTATTTTCTACAGTATTCTCCCCAAACTTTTATCTCTTAAGAGTGAGGATTTTATTGACCTACTTATTAGTTCTCATTAAGGGTAATTAACCATCAATTTGTAGTTCCATAGTCAACCTGCAGGGGTACCTTTTGGCCTATTAATATAATTTTATTAAGTGATTTCCTACTTGTAGAATTACTAAATTATTTAGATGGTTTCCCCTTTAATAATGGCATATCTGGAAAACATTTTGAATTTACAGAGAATCTTTTTGTTTTTTGAGACGTGCTCACACAGTAGCCTAGGTTGCCCTTGAATTTACAGTAATTCCCTGCCCGGGTCTCTCCAGAACTAGGCTTAGAGATGACAATAAATGCTTTTTTTTTTTTTAACATATTTGTGTTTTTTAAGTATGTGTGAGCTGGGTGGTGGTGGCACACAGCTTTAATCCCAGCACTTGGGAGGCAGAGGCAGGTGGATTTCTGAGTTTGAGGCCAGCCTGGTCTACAGAGTGAGTTCCGGGACAGCCAGGGCTACACAGAGAAACCCTGTGAAAAAAAGTAAAATAAAAATAAATATATGCGAGTACATGGGAAGGTCAGAGGACAGCTAATAAGGGGTCAGTTCTTTCTCCACCTTGCAGGATCTGGGGATTGAACTTGGGTCATTAAGCTTGTCAGCGAGCTCCTTCACCCGCTGAGCCGTTTAGCCAGCTCTGATGGGCTTTTTAATATTGTTGTTTGGTTTGCTTTTTGGAGACAGAGCCTTACTAGGTAGCTCTGGGTGTCTTGGAACTCACTATGTAGACCAGGCTAGCCTTAAATTCACAGAGATCTACCTACCTCTGCCTCCTGAGTGCTGGGATCAAAGAAGTGTGCGACTACCAGCTATTCTTAGGAAATCTTTTGTTTTGTGTTTTTGGATTTGTTTTTTGTTTGTTTATTTGTTTGTTTGTTTGTTTTGAGACAGGGTTTCTCTGTATAGCCCTTCTGGAATTCACTCTGTAGACTGTTCAGGCTGGCCTCGAACTCAAAAATCTGCCTGCCTCTACCTCCCAGAGTGCTGGGATTACAGGCATGCACCACCACCACCTGGCCCTTCTTAGGAAATCTTAATGTGTAGCACAATAATTAGAATTATTAGCTATGGAGTCTGAGAAATACAAGTTTATGCTCCAAGTCAGATACTTGTTTAAGTTGCCTGATTTCCCAGAACCTAGTTCTTTTTTTTTCCCCCTGGGAATAAAAAAAATTTTTTTTTAGTTCTAGTTTGGCAATGCACTCTTGTGGTACTAATGACCAGTCTGGGGCCTGGTAATCTATACTGAGCCTTCAAGTTAGGGCCAAATTGCAGAGTGTATTGAGACCTCGGTCTCAAACAGATTTCAAGCTGTTGCTGACTGTTAAGTGAAGTATTTAAAGCACTTAGCATTCACGCTGTATTCTAATTGGTCAGGATATACTAACTTTTAATAACTTAAAATAAGTTATTCTTCTTAAGAATATTCTTCAAGATATTCTTTGTAAAAGTCGCTATAAAAAGAAAAATAGACTTGTTGAGTTTCATTAAAAAAAACCTAAGTGCTTGTATTTTTTGCATAATACTGTATTATGTTGTTTAATTGCAACATAATTATTATTAATAATCAAAAGAGGGCTATGGGATTGGGAATGTGACTGGATTGTTAATACTACTACTTACCTAGCATGCAAGAGGCCCTGGATTCAATCCATAGCGCTGCACGATGTGGTCCTGGCGGCCGTGCCGTAAGTCCAGCATGAGGTAGATGGAAGAGGAAGGAGGCTCGAGGTCAGCTTTGGCTTCCGTGAACAGCTGAGGCTAGCCTGGGGTGTGTGGAACCTGTTTTAAAAAGAGAGAAAGTTGGGGCTGGAGAGATGGCTTAGCGGTTAAGAGCACTGACTGTTCTTCCAGAGGTCCTGAGTTCAAATCCCAGCAACCACATGGTGGCTCACAACCATCTGTAATGAGATCCGATGCCCTCTTCTAGTGTGTCTGAAGACAGTTATAGTGTACTCATATGAATAAAATAAAATCTTTAAAAAAAAAGAGAGAGAGAGAGAGAGAGAGAGAGAGACAACTTTCTGTGAAGTGAGGTTTCACAGGTTGTGTGTGCACATTTTTGTGTTTCTGGGGAGATTGTCACTCCTCAGGGGCTGTCCACCTTATTTTTTGAGAGGATTTCTTACTGGGACTGGGATAAATTAATTAGGCTGAGCTGTGTGACAGCGCTGCCTATCGCAGCCCCGCAGTGCTGGGATTACAAGTACAACATTACACCTAGTTTACTTGGGTGCTGGGGATCAAACTCAGGCTTCTCTGAAGTTCCTGATGGTTGTGAGTGCTAATGTGGGTGCTGGGAACTGTCCGGAGATCCTCCGCAAGAAGCAGCCAAGTGCTCTCAACCATCAAACCATCCTTCCAGCCCCTTTACTTTGTTTCAAAGTAAATACCTGTGCCTGTGTGATACGGGGGTCTTTGCCTTTTTATATGGTGCTTGGGTTCAGATCTTAAAATTATTTTTGTATTTCTTCATGAGCAGTTCAATAAAGTTCTTTGTTTTTTTTAATTTTTTTATGTATGAGTGCTTTGTCTGCACGTACATCTGCATGTCAGAGGGCATCAGATCCCCTTATAGATGGTCAAGAGTCACCATGTGGTTGCTAAGAATTAAACTTGACCTCTGGAAGAGCAGCCAGTGCCCTTAACCACTGAGCCATCTTACCCAGTGAAGCTCTTTTAGTAAAATGTAACAGTTGTGTTGAATTGTCACTAATTATGTTTCTAAGTCATGGCAGTTTTTTAATCATGAGAATATTTTCTTAGTGAAGTGTCGTGTACACCTGTTCCAACAGTTCCTTTGCATACTGTTCATTCTGTGTCCAAATGTGTGCATGGGACAACCCCCTTCCTCCGTGTGCCATCCCTCCCAGCATTTGGGAGGCCAGCGAAGCATTAGGAGATGTAGGTCATCCTGACTGCATAAAGAACCCTGGGGTACAGGGGACGGTGCGTGGAAATGGAAGTACATTTCTCGTAGCCCCTGAGTTAACCACTGTTAGTTGTTGGATCTTGTTTGTAGTATGTGTGTCTGCAGGCTTTGTGCATTCTTCATACATACCATTATAATTTACCTTTTGTGTCCCATTCAGCTATTGCTGGAGAGTTTTCTTCTGTCTTTAAATTTTCCTCCCAAAATTTCTAATGGTTTTGACCAGTCCTATTCATCAATTGAGGTGTATACTTGAGTCATTTAAATAAAGCAGAACTAGCAAGATTTTTATAAGGTAAATATTTTAGGTTTTGTAGGCTGTATGGTCTTATTACAAACTACCTGACTGCCATTGCACACAGAAACAGTCATCGGTGGATGGAACCATTTAAGAGTGTAACTATAATCCAGCAGATCTCATTCACAGAGCAGGCCTGCCTCAATCCCCCGGTCAAGACCTTCTAAGCTTTCAAATCTTTTATAGAAAAGAAGCGCCAGTTTGAAATGAAAAGGAAGCTTCATTACAACGAAGGACTGAATATTAAGTTAGCCAGACAGTTAATTTCAAAAGACCTACATGATGATGACGAAGATGAAGAAATGTCAGAGACTGCAGATGGAGACAGCATGACTATTGAAGAGTCAAATCAAGGTCAGATGCCCTAACTGTGTCACTGGGCCTGTGCTTCTCTGTGCCTCAGAGTGTGCTTCACTTTGCTCGAACTTGTGTAAATCCCTCAGGACATTCTGCTCATTTACTGTATTGTGTCAATGTTTCTACACTTTCAATCCTTGTGACCAATTTCAAAATAAATTGTACATATAAACTTAATTTAATAAGACTATATGCTACATAGTGGATTGTTACTGTTTTTTTCTCATCCTTTACTTGGCTTAAGTAAGGATATTTGGTTTGATTTATGAAGTCATATTTTATTTAACAAGAAAACCTAAAAGCTTAAAATTTTTTACCTGTTTTTTTTTGTTTGTTTGTTTTTTGTTTTTGGGATTTTTTTTTTTCAGTTGAAGATTAAACCAGGGCCTCACACATACTATTAAAACTTAAAGAAAACAGTTTTATTTTGTTTTGTTTTATGCGGGCTTTGGTTTTGGTGAGATGGTCTTATACCGTAACACAGGCTGGCCTTGAAATCACAGCAGTCCCTCCCGTCTCCGCCTCCCAAGAACTGGTATGAAAAACACTAACCACCATGACATTTCTTTACTGCATTTACAGTTATTCCCTTTTTCTTTCTTTTCTTTTTCTTTTTTTAATTTAAATTGAGATAAAGCCAAGCTGTGTAGCCTACGAGAACCCACCTCCCTCGTCCCCGAGTGCTGGGCTGCAGGTGCCCACCTTCGCGGCCAACTTTCCCTTCATTCTTTTTTTTTTTTTAAAGTCTTAGACAACTACTTTCTGAAGCCTAACAGTTAGTACTCTTAAGAAATATATTTCCTTGTTTTGATTTTGAGATATAGGATCAAGCCTTATATATATATCTACCTCTGACGTGTATACCCAAGCCTCTGTTTTTGTTCAGCTATTACTCTTTGCCTAACAGAGGTGAGCCAGGAATGACAGTACGCACCTGTGACCCAGCACTAGTCTTGGCTCCAGGATGGCTGTAAGCTCAGGCCAACCTGGCCTTTACACCACTATGGGAGATAGAGTGTATATTTACTACTTATATTTTAGACTCTGTAAACTAATTTTTTTTTGTAGCAGTGTAATTTTTCTGTGGAGTCTAAACTGGACCAAATAAATAGTTGTTATATTGCATGCATACTGTGAAATAATAATTCGATGATATGAGATAATAAGTTAATGTCTCATTATGTCAGATTACAGCATTTAACTTAAACAAACTTCATCCTAGTAATTGTTAAGTCATTCTTAATTGATCAAAAATATGGACTGGGGTATACTCCACTCACAAACATAGGCTGTTTCCTATTTGCCCTGAAGTGTTTGTTTCCTCAACCCCCAAGTACTCAAGTAATATCTCATATGCTTCATTCAGACTTCACTTGCTGTCAGCTTAGTGTGTGGTGACAAGTTAGGAACACTCCTCATTTGCGGAAATAAAAATCTTTTTACCCAACTCAACACAATGATAAAGAGTAAAGGAAAAAATTACACACACACACTTAATAGCTTTTTTCTGAAAAACATTTCTAATTTGTTATTTGAAAATTTTGCATGTATTTTGGTCATGCCCACTACCGAAGTCTTCCCTTTAACTCCTCCCAGACCACCTCCAGCCACATCTCCTCCCATCATAATGTTCTCTTAACCCACTGACCCAGTTCCTGCTGCCTGTGTGTGCAAGTGTCCACTGAAGCATGTCAACATAACAGGGCCCACTTCTCTGAAGAAAACTGACTCTTCCCCCAACAGCCATGAGCTGCCAGGGACTCTTCTCTAGGGCTTGGGGGATCTTGTGATCCCCTCCTCCAACCTGTACTAGAGTTTTGACTGGCTTGATCTCATGCAGAGCACAGCTGCTCTCAAGTTCCTAAGTGTAATGGCCCTGTCATGTCCAAAAGACATTATGTCACAGCAGTCTTCCCGAGCCACTGCTTCTTGTCAGTCTTCCTCCATGTTCCCTGAGCCTTGAGGGGATGAGACAGAGACCCCATTCAAGGCTGAGCATCCGTGACCACTTCTAGAGCTGCGCTAGTCTCTGCCTAACAGCTCCTGAGCAAGCGATCTCTGCCTGTAAGACATTGAACTCTAGAATTATATACAGATGTGTTTTCCCAGGTAAGTAGACTATAATATTTTATGTTAGCTCAATTCCCAAGTCTTCTGAAGTGGAAATTAAAATATCCTCACACAAGAGTATGACTCATGGCGTCAAAAATGTGCACAAGGCCAGGAAGTGTACAGGAAGGCTTAGGTGTCTTCTCTCTGCTCTTCGGATCCTTGCCTCTTAACCAACCTGTAAAGCCCCTGGGTTCTGTCACTTTCCTCAGTCTCCCCACCCTTCCTCTTTCCCTCTGCTCTCTTCCTTTTGCTATATCCCTCTGTTTATTTGTTTCCATAAATGGAGGAGTGTTTAGCCTCTGAAGTTAGTATTTTACAGTTATCAGGTAAAGTGAATTTGTTTAATATCAGATAGCTGGAACACTTCACTTTTCTCCTGTGATTATTCACAATGTCCCATTTGTCCTGTACAAGATATTCCTATCTTTCTAGATTCTTTGAAATTAGTCTAATTTAGCCTACCTCAGTAATGTACATTACTGGTTTATTATTTTATATTTACATATTACTGATACCAGGGTTTTTAAATTTAGGCAGTTCATTTCAGGGGTATTTTTGTTGTTTTTGCTTTGATAAATACCCAAGGAAACAACCTAAGAAGAGGATTGGGGCGGAGGCCTCACAGTATCTGAGGTTTCAGTCCACGTATGTTCAGCTCTGTCACGGTGGGTCTGTAGTGAGGCAGAGTGCATCATGGTGACCGTGGGGGCCAGGGCACAGTATAGACACTGGGACAGCTCCACCACCTAAAGTTTCTAGTGCTTCTCAAGTAGAATCAAGCTCTGAGCACATGTGTGCATTTCACAGTCAAACCATAACAGCAAAGTATACTGATTTTTTTCTCCCTTTTATCTTTGCAGGATCTACTACAAGTGACCACCTGCAACACAAATCACAAAGTTCATAAAAGAAACGTGTTGAACAATGCAGTCGTTGTCAAATACAAACCTTGTTACTATACTACACTGCTTCTTGTTCTCTACAATTCGTGACTTATGTACCAAAATACACACCAGTTATATATTGCCAAGAATTAAGACTATAGAGACTGAGTAGACGGAAAATGCCTAATTAATACATATATTCTTGTGCCTCATACTTCACCACAAATACAGTGTAATGTTAGTCCAAAACTGCTTTACTTTTGTAAAAACACTGGTTAATTTGTATAAGATATTATATAGCTTTTTATGCTTTAGAGATTAAATAATATCATGGGGGAAACTAATTTATTTTTGTCACTTCTAGATGGTGGTACCTCTTATAAAATGTTTGGGGGTAGTTTGATGTTTTTTCTTCTTTTAATCAAAAGCCTATTCACAAAGTGGGATATATAGATGGATAAATATTTAGGCTGGAAGAAATTTTTTAACATTTATCTTTAGCTTGTTTTGGCAAATTGAGAAGGTTTCTAAGAGGTATTGTTCATTTTTTGATCAATGACCTTTAAAATTCCTGTTGATTTTCTTTGTGCTTGAGAGGAATAAAATCTTTTCATCCAAACTGGTTTCCCCCATTCCCACCCACATTCAAATAAATGTCCAGGTTAACGTTGCACTGACATCTGCCCTGCTTGTTTTAGTACGCTCTGCAGACTTCAAACGAAGTTTTGAATACTGTGTGCTATCTTAGTTTCCCTTTATTTATATACCTGTCTTAACCTGCTCTGACTTCCTATTCCCTCTGCCGATACACATGCAGTTGTAAAATTGTATGGTAGGATGGGAAAGGCTACTGGACATGAGGAACTCTCGTTGCATATTCTGTCATCTAATCTGCTGCAGCAGTGACTTCTCACTTTGGCACCTGCTAGTTCTAATGCATAAAGGAAACAGATCTAGAAGAAGCTGTCCTGCGATGTCAGGAAGGCCTGCTTAGCAGCTTGATGTGCTCTGACAGCTTGGTCAGTACATGGCTAACTCATCTGACGTTAGACCTTAGAAAACAACTAAGGCTTTTTTGCACCATGAAAGCATTGTATGTAATCAGAATATGATTGTTCTTGAATGTATAGACAGAATTATACCTGAACATAAATTTCAAGATTCTGAGGCGTCTGCTTTAAGGGAATATAATAATGCACACTATGACAAATGAACGTGATTCCTCTAACATGATAGAAATTATTTGGGTTTTTCCCCCTGAAATGAAGTATAGTTCCTGTGTGTCTTAGTTTAGTGATGGCTTCCTTTGTAGTTGTTTATTTGTATCATAAGTTTTTGGTAGCACCAAATGAATCTGTTATATGACAGACTTTTAAAATAACTTCTGTATATTATATATATGAACTGGCTCTTATTGAACAACTGCCTTCCACTTTAAATTTATGGAACTATCATGATGTCAAAATAAAAAAGTGGGAAGAGTCTTTACTGTTAGAAAAATGTGCTTATTTTGAATGTCTTTCTTTTTTTATGGGATTTTACCAGAGTAGCTCTGAAATGTTAGTGCAGTATTTTAACCAAACATTCTAGCCAGTGAACCGTTGATGTACACACTAAACAATGTATACCTCATCTTTGTAAATTCAGTCTGTTTGTGGGATGTGGAAATTGACTGTATATATGTATGTGAATATGTTCATGTACCCAGATCTCTGCTTTTAGTTTTCTCTTTTTGTGTTCTTCCCAATTTGTTTTTAAGTGTATGTGTGTGTGTGTGGGGGGGGGGGGGGGCGGGGTTGCCTCCAGTGTGTGTCTCTGCACTGCTTGTATGCAGTGCCCGTGGAAGCCAAAAGAAGGTAACTGGAGCAGAGTTCTAGACAGTTGTGGTCTCCCTGTGGGTGATAGACGGTGAACCCGGGGCCTCTGGAAGAGCAGCCAGATCTCTTATTTGCTGAGCCATCCCTCCAGCCCTCCTCTGATTGTTTACTTGGAAAGTTCCACCTACTCTGTATTTGTAGAAGTGGCCTATTGTACAGTGGAAAAAAGTAAGACTTATACATCCGATCCTAAAATGAAAATCCTAAGTAAGATTTTTGGTTTCACAAAGTAGATAATTACTTCAGAGGAATGGTATAGGCCTACTAGCAGCATGCCTGTAGGATTTTAGGTAGTCAAATGCAACTAAACAAAAAAAATTTTTTTTTCCTTCGGGGCATTGGAGAGATGGCTTTCTCAGTCAAGGGCTTGCTGTGCAAGCATGAGGGCCTGAGTTTGGAGTCCCAGTACCCAAAAAGCCACATATGGCCATACCTGTGTGTAATTTGAGAGGTAGAGAGCACTGGATCCCCGGAACGTGCTGGCCAGCCAACCTTGCTGAGTCCGTGAGCTTTGGCTTCAGTGAAACCCTGCCTCAGAAAGGCTTGAGAGTAATTGGAGAAGAAACATAGCACCCCTCTGTGGGCCCCAAGAGCATGAGGAAGACAGCATAAAATACCTCCATCAGATTGTTCAAATTGACCTTGGGCCAGACTGCTGAAAACCAAGGTGAAGTCCTGGGTTTGGGTCCCCATAACCATTGAGGTGGGTGCTAAGCTTGTAAAACGGCTCTACTGGGTCAAAAGGTTTGCCAGATAAACAGTCTGTTCTCCAGAAACATGGTGGGAGGAGGGACCAACTCTACACGTATGCCGTGGCATGAAATCCATCTGCTCTGTGTGTGTGTGTGTGTGTGTGTGTGTGTGTGTGTGTGTGTGAGAGAGAGAGAGAGAGAGAGAGAGAGAGAGACATGAGTGGTTAGTGGGTGTGTACTTTTGTAAATGTTTTTTAAACTTTATTCCCCCCCCCCATTGGAGAAAGTTATTACTAGTCGGTTCTAGCCACAGTTGATGCATTCTTACTATTACTTTTAAATTACATCCCCTGCTTAACACTATTGTATCACCTCAGTTTAATCATTAACCCATCACAAAATCAGTGGGGATAATAGTTTAAAGCATAAGCCACCTTAGTGTGAATGGATTGTTAATGTAAGAGTAGCTTTTAAGTTGAAGAGTATAGCAAAATGCTATTTTCCCTCTAAACTTCCATTTTTAAATATTTCCCCTTTGTTGGCATGCTCCCTCCCTCCCTCTCCCCCACCCTACTCATTTTTCAAAACGGTGATTCTCTGTGTAACCCTTGCTGTCCTGGAACAGGCTAACTTAGAACTCAGAGATCCCATGTGCTGAGATTAAAGAAATGTGCCACAACTGCCTGGCTAAAGTTTGTTTTTAATTAGCTGTCAACATTCCCATAAACCAAGTGTTGTAGATACCAGGGAAGACCTTGGGCAGTGTTGTAACTGATACCAGAAGCTAGGTGTGGTGGTATTCATCATTTCAACTACTTAGAAGGTTAAGCCGAAGGATCACAAGTTCAAGACTAACATGAGCACCCCGTAATATAAAAACGGTGAAATAATTACCATTTAGTGAGACCCTGTTTCCTCGCCCAGCGCTGTATTAGGCCCCTTATTTCTAATCCTCAAAACCACAGAAAGACATTCTCCCCTTTGCAAGTAAGGAAATATTCCCACCAAAGCTCTTCAGTTTCAGACACTTTGTGCCTGCAAAATGGCAGGTTTCAGCTACAGAGTTAACCAAAAATTTCTTTCTTTTTTTTTTTTTTTTGGATTTGGTTTTTTTCTAGACAGGGTTTCTCTGTGTAGCCCTGGCTATCCTGGAGCTCACTCTGTAGACCAGGCTGGCCTCGAACTCAGAAATCCGCCTGCCTCTGCCTCCCAGAGTGCTGGAATTACAGGTGTGCGCCACCACCACCCACCCCCACCCCCGGCTTAGCCAAAAGTTTCTAATATTCGATCCATGCATTTTTAGAGACAGTCCATTTTTAGCACTCGTATCTTACCAGTAACAGTAGGGCATGGATGCATATTGTCCCCTTGGAGGGATATTGCTCAAGTAGTTTGGAGTTTCTGCTTTACCTTGGGTGGTGAATGTGTTCTCCAGGGCCCAGGTGCCCACTCACTTGGGCATGTGTTCGTGTAGAGACCAGAGGGCAGTACGTGAGCTGACCCTGCTCCGGAGCCGTCCACATGACTGACCTGGATCTCAGAGTAGGTTTTCCTCTTTGTGAGCCAGGGTTTTTTGTTGTTATTTATTTTTGTTTGTCTTAAAATTTGGGTTCTATAGCTCAAACTTACGTGCTTGTGGTTACACAGCAAGTATTTTGCACACTGAGCTAACTTCCAGATTTTTTTTTAGATCAGAACAATTGAAAATTGCTTTAATAGGTGTATTTATAGTAATATTTAAAAAAATTAGACCATGTGTGCTTATTGGTTGGTTGTATACCACATATTTTAAACCCGTACTCTTTATTTTAAACCCGTACTCTTTTAAAAAATCACCCAGAACCATGTTTTTGTTTTGTTTTTTTCTTCATAGGATCAGTATTATAAAGTCAGGTAAAGTCATTGTAACAAGCTAGTTTACAAAAACAAACCCGTGGGATGGAGAGATGGCCCAGAGCTTAAGGCAAGCACTTACCTGTTTTTACAGAGGATCCAGGTTCAGTTCCCAGCAGCCACATGATGGCTCATATCCATCTATAGTTCTAGTCCCAGGAGCTCTTAGCGCTCTCCTGGCAGGCACACAGGGTTTGCATACAAAATATCCATACATATAAACTAAACATTGGAAACCACATCACCAAAACCATCAGTTCCCAGTGTGTTCCATCAAACTTTGATCCCACAAAATGTCCCATGAGAAGGATTTCCTTGAGCAAATAAGCTTTGCCCACGCTGAGTACTTTCTCCTCCCCTCTGCCTGCGTGGGAAAAGCATGACCACAGTGTAAAGGCTGGGGTGGAGTGTAACGGTAGCACTCCTGTTGAAAGCCCTGAGTTCAAGACCTAGAACCAAGAAGGAAAGCAAACGAAGAGAGTCCGTAAGACGGTGCACTCGGTGTTACCTGGCTGTGCAAGCCAAGGCAGAATCTCAAAGATCCTGCCTCAGACAAAGGCATGTACACTTTTGCTTTGCTTTGTTTTGTTTTCTGAAACAAGATTTCTCTGTCCTGGAACTCTGTAGACCAAGTTGGCCTCAAACTCAGAAATCTACCTACCTTCTGAGTACTAGGACTTAAGGTATATATACCCACCAATTGTAACTCTTGATTAAAGGAATTTGTTTAAAATGTAACATTGCACTTTTCAAATTCATTTTACAAAAGCCACCCAACCTTGTCTATCAGATAACATCCCAAACAAGGAGCTGGGCTGGACTAGGCTTTATAGAAGATGACCAGTACTTGAGAGGAAGACTTCGCTTATATGTAGTTTGCCAAATGTAAGATTAATTTTCTATAACTTTGGCAAGAAACTGTAAATGAGTTTCTAGGCAAGAGGGGTGGTCACAGGATGTTCATAAGCCATTGTAGTTCAGTGCCCGGTGACTACTGGGCCACGGTTTCCAATTTCCCTATCCATACCTGCCCATATTGGTCAACTCTTGCAGAACCAGTTGATGGCATCCATGCTATTTAGGGAGGCAGAAGCCTTCCTGTGTCTGCAGCTGGTGCACCTAAGCCTGGCTCCATTGACTTTTAGCTCTTGTATTTGAAATTTGCATTTGACTCATCTAGGTTCTTATTTGAGGCATTATTGGGGGAGGTAATGAAGCTCGGTAAGTGAAGGTGGGGTTGGCAACTGTTTAGTCATGAATTTATCACAGCTGCCCGAGCTGTCAGTGTGAGTCTGCCAAGCATTTCAGATGTTAGTAATGGGAGTTACTGAAATTGGAAGCAAACTTCTATAAACTGTTAGTCCCCTATTTAGTTCTTTCTGGATTGATGACAGGCTTGACTAGAAATAGATTGTGCAAGCTGATCTTTTTTTTTTTTTCCTATATCACTTGACCTAACTTTAAGCAATAAAGATTACCAAAAACTTTGTAGTATTTAAATAAAATGATTCAGTCAGAAAATGTTACTAGTACTGAGCTAACACACACGAGGGGAACCGTAGTGTCTTTTATTATCCTCTAAAGTATTCCGTGCATAAGCAATTACAGAGTGAATTTTCTTCTCATCTCCCTGTATAAAGAGATACTCAGTTGAAAGCTGAGCACTTTTTCTTTGTAGTGTACCATGCCAAGTTAAATGGAGACATAGGTTTAAGATTCTTTCTCATCTGTAAAGATTTTCAAGCTTTTCTGTGCTTCGCCAGCCCAGGAGTATTGCTGAGGGAGAACAAGGGTGCTGTGAGCTTTTGTTCACCCAGCCATCTCATGCTCCCTTCCTGGGAGGGACTGCTGGACCAAGATGCTTTTGTTGATTTGTTGTTTGTCTTTTGAGATAGAGTCTCCTGTAATCTCAGCTGCGCTGGAGCTTGCTATATAGACTAAGCTGGTGTCTTAGTCAGGGTTTCTATTCCTGCACAAACATCATGACCTAGAAGCAAGTTGGGGAGGAAAGGGTTTATTGAGCTTACACTTCCACGTTGCAGTTCATCACTAAAGAAGTCAGGACTGGAACTCAAGCAGGTCAGGAAGCAGGAGCTGATGCAGAGGCCGTGGAGGGATGTTTCTTACTGGCTTGCTTCCCCTGGCTTGCTCAGCCTGCTCTCTTATAGAACCCAAGAGCACCAGCCCAGAGGTGGTACCACCCACAAGGGGCCCTCGCCACTTGATCACTAATTGAGAAAATGCCCCACAGCTGGATCTCATGAAGGCACTTCCCCAACTGAAGCTCCTTTCGCTGTGATAACTCCAGCCTGTGTCAAGTTGACGCACAAAACCAGCCAGTACAACTGGCTGGCCTCCCTCGAGATCCCCCTGCCTCTGCCTTCTGAGTGCTGGGATTAAAGGCCTGTGACACCACGTCCAAAATGGGTATTTTATAATTAGCAAGAACGCTACTTAGCAGATTTTCCTGCAGATTTCCTTAAAACTGAATTAAGATATCCTTAGTCAACTATCATAAAAATCAGAAATAGCAAGACATTGTTAGCGCCACCCCAAAAAATGTTAGATTTCTTCAGTTAAAGGACATTTTTGGAGGGGATTGTTGACAGTAAATTTTCTCTGTCTCTTTCATCTTTAGGTTGGATTATTGAGGTCTAGGAAGCTAGGGAAGAGTCTTGGTCAGGAATACAGCATGGAAATCCCACGCTAGGTCAAAACTGAATTTTCTAAGATGATTTGAAAATCTAGTACCACTCTTGTCTGCATATTTCAAGGCAAATTGCAAAGTTTGTAATCCAGTGTCAGAGTCGACTGTCACCCTGCCTTCAATCTAAAAGTAGCCAGGGATGGTGGGGATGACAGGTGACTCAATTTCAGAGTAAATTAAATCTAAAGTAGTACTTAGAGGTTTGTTTGTTTGTTTTTTTTTTTTTAGTTATGTATATGCGTGTCCATGTATGTGCCTGAGTGCGGGTGTGCTGGAGACAGGAGGAGGCTGTTCCAAGTCTCCTGGGGTGGAGTTGACAGGCAGTTAGGACAACCTGAAAGGTGCTGGGAACCAAACCCGGGTCCTCTGTAAGATGAGCAATACAAGCTCCTAACCACTGAGCCATCTCTCCAGCCTCTCTTTAATTCACTTCAAATTCGGAGCTAGACTAGAGTTAGTAGAATTTGTTTCGAATAGGGGCATGGGCATAAAGCTCTGAGGAGAGAATTTTAGTTTGTTTTTTTCTTTCTGCTACATGTATCTGGGGAGGAGACATCCAGTGCTTGCCTCAAGATGGGAGGGCAATGTGCTTCTATCCACCCTACCCCGTGGGTCCTGGGGATCAAACTGCCTCACCTGCTGAGTCTTTATACCAGTTCCCCTTCCTGTGTGTTGTTTGAGACAGAGTCTCACTGTGTATGTAGCCCAGGCTGGCCTCAGACTCACGGTCCTCCTTCCTCAGCATCCTGAGATAATTGTGAGTTACCATGCTCAATTAGGAAGTTTATTTTCAAGAACATTTTTAAATGTTTGTTGGCATACAAAGTGTGAGCCCAGGAATTTTGCTAGGTGGTGTGTATACAGTGGTGAAAAGGTCGATTCTTAGAGGGAAAAACGCGCATATACATATACATACATCCATACGTGTGTACATATACATAAACATTATTGTGAGCAAAGGCAAACTACATACTAGCAACAGAACAGAGGACTAGGATGTCAGTTCTTCTGTAAGATGTCCGCTCCCAACACTGGCACCCTGTCTCAAATGAGCTTTTTCTTTCAAATTATTCTTAATTCCCCTGTCCCTCTGCACCGCTGTCTCAGGATTAGTAACTTTATCTACATAAATCCTGAGCCCTTGAATCATCTTCCCCTCAGATATGCAAATGAGACAAGTAAGCCTTACTAGCGCCACTACCATCAGATACCTAGGTCTCTCCTCCTGTCTACCATATGAGATGCCTCATAAGGTAGAGGCCTCAGTTAAGGCACCATACATGTCTCTGTTCCCATAACGTTCTGGTTCTGCACTTCCGAGTGCTCTAGCCCACACAGTGTGTGTTGCCAACCTACTTAAGGCCTTTCAGAACTGATGGAGACATAAGATTGCTCTGAGACTATTGTCTTTCCTACCCCTTCCAGACTTGGCCTCTTCTATTTAGTAATGATTTCTGCTTTTGTCTTTTATTTTCCCCAGTCCCCCCCCCCCAAGTCTTTCCTGTTTTAGGAACTTTAAAGTTCCCTTGCCTGAAATATTCTCTAACTCCTAATACTTTTCTTCCTGAGGTTTTAATGTAACTTCCTGAGAGGGCAACATGCCCTACTATCTACCTTCCCCCTAAGGAAACCTTTCCTACTGACCTCCTCACCAGGGGCAAAGTCCCCCAAAGGTGAGGATTGATTCGTTGACTTTCTCTGTTCTTTACGCTCCAAGCTTTGCATGGACAGCCGAGGAAAGGTGGGACAGGTAAGAGTGGAGTGGAGGGATTTTGTAATCTTTACAGAAAGCAGCTCAGGAAAAAATCAAAATTATCCTGCTGGTTGTTGGCAGAAGAAAGACTAGAATCTTGGTCATCTTATTTTCTCAGTGATTGAACCACTGTGCTTCTATATACAACCACTTGGGGTGGTTGTATACACCTGAAACTAATACTCCAGAGGCAGACAGGAGGATCACAAGTTCAAGGCCAGGCTGAACTACATTAGACAGCCCTATTTTAGTAAGAATTGATTCATTCTATCTAATTCTACCTGGGTAAAGTTTCTCAGAACAACTGAGACCCAGTAACGAAACTTGATTGCAAAGTGTTTGTAAGACTTGGTAGAGAATATAGTGTTTCTCAGGATTTGCAAGCCAAGAACCAAAGACAATGGCACTTCGTTTTGATCCTTGTTTGTTCTAAGGAGTATTATTTTCTATTTGAGATGCAGCCTTGCTCTCGAGAGCTCACCGGAGGTAGTTTTCAGATGCAAGTGCTGAGGCTGGGCAGTGTTTGTCTGTGGGCTTTGAGGATATTTTTCCTCAGGCCAAGAAGCGTTTTTTTTCCCTTCAGTTTCCCGACTTTGTTTCTAGCTATTTGAAATTGGCAGTTATCACATGTGGGTGAAGGATTGTTATTCACATCTAATACTCCTGGACTTTTATTCTATCTACCTGTCATTTTTATTGGATATTTTCTTTATTTACATTTCAAATGTTATCCCCTTTCCTCATTTCTCCTCCAAAAACCTCTTATCCCATCCCGCTCCCCCTGCTCACTAACCCACCCACTCCTGCTTCCCTGACCTGGCATTTCTCTACACTGGGGCATCGAGCCTTCACAGGACCAAGGGCCTCTCCTCTCATTGATGTCCAACATGGCCACCCTCTCCTACACATGTGGCTGGAGCCATGGTCCCTCCGTGTGCTCCTTAGTTGGTGGTTTAGCTGCCTGTCCTTTTAAAGGCCTTTAGCATTTAACATTTTTAGAGTGTGTGTGGTGTGTGTGTGTGTGTGTGTATGTGTGTGTCACATGTGTTTGTAGCTGCTCCTACATATATAGACACATACATGTGGACACCAGAAATTTGTGTCAGATGTCTCTCTCAGCTGCTCTTATTTTTTTTGTGGTTTTTTGTTGTTGTTGTTGTTCTGTTTTGGTTTTTGAGACCAGGTTTCTCATAGCCTTACCTAGTTAACTCCACTGGCTGGCCAGTGAGCTGCAGGGTTCTACCTGTCTCCCCACCGCCACCACAGTACTGGAATTATAGCTGCCCAGCTTTTACATTGGTACTAAAGGAAAATTGTAAATACTATGCGGTCCCAAATAGGGCATTGTAGGAAAAGCAAAATTGTGCAAGCAGCTGAAGGTCATAAAGGCTCAGGGGAGGCGGAGTTAGTGATGCTCAAAGGATTCATAGGGCCATGAGACCATGCTGCATGATTCCACATGGTAGACCCACATTAGGTTTGAGTCCAGACACCAGGAGTGAGCCTGAATGTAAACTATAGACTTTGGTGGAGGGTGTTGGTAGTGGGCAGAGGTAGTTGTTATTTGGGGGAGGGGTACAGAGAATATGAAGTTCTCTGCTCTTTCTATTCAAGCTTGCTGTGGGCCTAAAGTCTATTTAAATCATACTTTTTTTTTTTCACTGATACATTTTGACCACAGAGCTAGAAACAGCCCTTTTCCAAACAATGCTAGGGGCTGGTCCAGTGCTCAGTGGTAAGGATGCTCCTTCGTTAGCAGTGTGCACGGAGGCGCCTCTGTCTTTCGTGGTACAGTAGATCATTTCTTTTTGGTGCTGAATATTTCATTGGCTGGATGGACCATTGTTTATTAATTTATCTTCTAATAGCATCTTAGCTGCTTCCAGGTTTGGGTGCTTAGGAGCAAAGTTGCTCATAAGCACCTCTGTGCTGGGTTGTATGGAGTGTAAGTTTTGAAGTCCTTTGGGTCAGTGACAAGGATCTTCCCAACAGTCTTGCCTGGGAATTAGAAGACTCGGGTCCTTGTCCACACTGGTGCTGACAGTGTCCTGGATTTTGAGTATTCTGTGACTGCATAGTGATATTTCCTAGTTGGTATTTTCCTGAGGACATCCTATAAGCTATCTTGCAAAATTTTGTTTTGAAGCATCTTTTCTTTCTTTTAATTGGTTATTTTATTTATTTATATTTCAAATGTTATCCCCTTTCCTGGTTGCCCCTCCACAAATGCCCTATCCCATTCCCCATCCCCCTGCTTCTATCCTCCACCCACCCACTTCCACCTCACTGCCCTAGCATTCCCCTACACTGGGGCAACAAGTCCACAGGACCAAGGGCCTCCCTCCCATTGATGGCAATGCAGCTGGAGCCATGGGTCCCTCCATGTGTACTCTGGTTGGTGGTTTAGTCCCTGGGAGCTCTGGGGAGTCTGGTTAGTTGATATTATTGTTCTTCATATGGAGGTTTGAGGCCCCTTTATGCTTACCATTATCCTCAGGAATTATTATTGAGATGTGTGTCTTCATGTCTTTGACCAACCTTTAAAATCAGATCTTCTTGTTGAGTTTTAAGAAGTCTTTATATATTTACGTAATGATGTTTTTCCAGATAAGTTTTTTTCCAAATATATCCTCCTTGTCCAGATTGTCTTTTCTTCTTGAATCTGAGAACCATTACCTCAAACACTAGCTTTCTCTTTTGCCCAAATACTTGAACATAACATTCCCTGTATTAATGATCCTGCAGAAGTATTAAAAACAAGATGTCACAAGTGGTGGTGGTGATGTGGGGCCATCATAGGCTGTTGACGGGACGGCAAATTAACATAGCCATTGTGGAAGGCAATAGCATCCTCCAAAATGACAGGGCAGAGCCACCATGTAATTCAGTGGTTCCTCTTCTGACTATATAACCAAAGGGGATGGAATCCACATGGAAAAGAAAACCACGCCTCCACCAGTGAGATGGCAAGGAGGGAAGGAGCTTGCCCACAGGCCTGACAACCTGAGTCTAAGCCCCAAGCCCCATGTGGTGTACAGGAGATGACTAAGTCCCCTACCGTGCCCTCTGACCTCCACAGGTTCAAGGGGAGGTGCGTGCCTCCACATAGACAAGATGAGTAAATGTACATTGAAAACAAAAGAAAAACCTGCCCTCTGGTGTTCATTATAACATACTTCACAACAGTCAAGATACAAAATGAACCTATGTGTCCTGAACAGAAGAATGGATAAAGAAAAACCGCTGTGCTTATTCAGTGGAATACTATGCAGCCTTTTAAAGGAGGAACTCGAGCTGGGACTGTGGCTCAGTGGCAAAGTAAAGAATAGTTAGTTATGAGTTCTGTCTCCATAACTGCTGGGGCTGGGGCTGGTGGGGACAAGACCATGAACAAACCTGAAGCGTGCTAAGTGAAATTAGCCAAGCACAGGCAAATAGTCCACGTCTATAAAAATGTCAAGAGGAGCAGAGAGTAGTTAGACGGTGCTTACAAAGAACCGGAAGTGAAAACTTCCAAAGTGTTTATCAGAGGACACAAGGTAATCTTCCCCTCCCTTCTTCTGTCCTCTCGTTAAAGTTTTGTGGGTTTGTTATACTCTGCGCATGTTGTCACCCCAGCATGTCTGGCGATCAGAGACAACTATGGCCACTGACTGACTTTGTACAGTGTATGGGTCCTTGGGGATTCAACTTCAGCCATCAAACCTGGTCATCTTCACCTGCTAAAGCACCTTGCCATCTCCCGCCCCACCCCACCCCTTTTAAAAACAGGTTCTGACTGCGTCTCCTGGGGTTTTCTGGAACAGCTTCAGCCTCCTGGGTTGCTGGCACTGCAGGTGCATGCCACTACACCTGGCTTGAGTACAGATTTTAATTAGATGGAGGAATAAGTCCAGGAAATCTAGTATACAACATGACTAACCTAAATATTTTGCGTGCTTGAAATTACTAAGAGATTTTAGCAGTGTCCTTAATGTGCATGTGCGCACACACATACACACACACACACACACACACAGATACACAAAGTAAAGGTCATGGCAAGCAGCTTGATTTCACCACTATAATGTATACATAGATCAAAATCATGTACATCATAAACATACACGATTTTGTTAACTTAAAAATAAAGGTCATTTTACCTCATTCTTTTTTATTGCCTTCTGGATTTGTTATGTAAAAGTGAAGGAGTAAAAATGTGTGGACTTTGCAATTACTGTAAATGATAAAAAAAAAAAAAAAAGAAAGAAAAAGATCGTTGTTGGACTTCTAGCCAGAAGATGTACTTAGGCCAATGGAAGAGGAAAATTGGGCACATAGCCCAGACACGCAGAAGCACTCCTAAACACTAGGTGAAGCATTGTAATCGCTGTAGCAAGAAGGCTCCCACCAGTCCTCAGCACAGTCAGGGTGACTCGGGCCATCTGCGACCTTGCGGATCAGGACTTTGTTGGCATTGAAAGAGTAAAAAGGCCAAACTGCAGGAGAGAGGAAGTGCATAGAGTGTGGGCATGAAGATTGCAAATGTAGGCAGCTCTTCAAGAAATTCAGTTAACAAGCAAAGATGGGAACGGTGTAGACTTGGGGCATTCTTATGTTTATAATTATACTTTAGGATAGCCTTGGGAAGAGGTTCATTTCTGTGTGTGGTTATAAGATAGTATTTAAATATTAATCTCCAGCACTAGTCATTTGAAAGGAGACCCATGGAAGTGTCTGTCAATACCCTGGCCCTCCCACCCTGTGCAGTTGCTGCTTACTGAATCTCTCGTTGAGACGACTGCTTACTTCATCTTATTAGAGTGCCTAAAACACAGCGCTGTTTTCTATAGTGTGGGCTTAGGAGATTTATATTAATTCTTCCCATTATATTCATTTTATTTGCCTTGCAAAGATCATCTATTTTTAAACCTTTAATTAGCCCCCAGGCAGATGGCATGATGACCAAGGACTCGTTCTCAGTCACAGGCTTCAGTGTGTGTTGTGTTAGAGCCTCAAACGTTGGACGTCTTTGTTCACACATCTTATTCCCAAGTCCCTGCGGTCTAATTTTAGTTACAATACAAATTAAAATGTCTACTGTTGTCAAAAAAAAAAAAAAAAACGCTATTTAGAAAAACATTCAAAATTACCACCCCCTTTTGGTTCACTTTTGGACAGCTACATGGCAAGGCTCGTAGCAAGCAGCGACTCCAGGGCTGCCTCACAGAACACTCAGCGCAGAACTAGACAGCTCAGGCCTAATTTTGGAACTCAGCAGTCAAAGCAAGCTGTCCAAAGGGGTTCTGAGAAGGAGCAGGTCTTGAGTTCACATTCTTCTGTGTACAAAACTCCCAACATGCCCTGGCAAACAATGCTGTCCCAGGGAAAAATGGCTCCCTGTCCTCACTGCAGAGCACCTGCTTACAAATGCTTTCCCTTGACCCCACTACCCATCAAGTAAACATGTCTGCTGCCCGGCCTGTTAGTGGCCCCCTCTCCTCCATACGCACACTCTGGCATGTGCCCATACAGACGCATGTATGGGGGGGGAGGGGAGTCTCCCTAATCTTGTCTAACTTCTTGTAGCTTCTCTGAGCTTTCTACCCTTCCAATAATGTCTCCTCCATCTGTCTTCTGCTGGTCTCTGCCTGTCTATTCCTGAATGGTAATGACCCATCAAGAGTAGGTCCGACCATACATTAGCCAGGCTAAAAGCTCCTGGCTCCCTTAGCCAGCAGGGTATAATTGAAGTCCTTTCTGCCTGGCTCTGGTCCATCTGTCTAGTCCATCCTTTCTATTCTCTGTGTCCCCTGCATTGGGTAAAGCTCAGCTGTTCTTTTCTCTAGCCTAGCCAAGCCTTCTGTGTCTGCACACCAAACTTCTAACGTTCTGCTCTGGAAGTCACATTCTACCTCCCACGGTCCGCCTTTCCATATGTGCCTTTGAGTTCCTGCTACATCACGCCTATCCCTTCTATGTCATGGTGCTCTGTGCTGTGTGTGTTCCTGCCACCTCTCTCCAGAGCTATCGTGTCTTTTTCATCCTCTAACACACGGAAGAGAACACAGGGAGTGTCGGGTTTCTCAGGTTGAGATATATATGCGTGATTAAAGCATTAACATGTGGTTCTGACCTGCAATGGCGGAGCCTTGTCATCAGTTTACAAACTGGATGTAGGTGGAAAACACCAAGAAAACGTCTTGCAAAGATACTTGTGCTTTGCACCTATTATTAAAAAAAAAAAAAAAAAAAAAACCCAAAGGCCGGGCGGTGGTGGCACATGATTGTAATCCCAGCACTCTGGGAGGCAGAGGCAGGCTGATTTCTGAGTTCGAGGCCAGCCTGGTCTACAGAGTGAGCTCCAGGACAGCCAGGGTTACACAGAGAAACCCTGTCGAAAAAAACAAATCCAAAAAAACTAAAAAACAAACAAACAAACAAACCAAAACTAAACAAAAACATTCTAGGGACTGGAAAGGTGGTTCAGTGGTTAAGGGCACTTACAGAGGACCGACCCAAATGTCAGCTCACAGCCATCTGTAGCTCAAGTTCCAGGAGGTCAGATGTCCCTCTTTTAGCCTCTGTGCACACCACACACACACATGGTACATACACATGCATTCAGGCAAAACATATAAAAATATTTGGCAAAAAAGTTATTGTTCTTTCTCATCTCTAGACCTGGGCACCAGACACAAACTGCTGGATTACCAACCAATGCGAAGCTACCTCCGATCCAACAGAAACAGCCACAGTGGTTCCAGCTGAGGTTTTCCTCCCTGGGCAAGACCTTACAGTA
The DNA here is from genome assembly GCF_947179515.1 of Apodemus sylvaticus. Lineage (NCBI taxonomy): Eukaryota > Metazoa > Chordata > Mammalia > Rodentia > Muridae > Apodemus > Apodemus sylvaticus. The sequence goes on from NC_067486.1 coordinate 69,277,149, forward strand.
GTCAGAGGGAGACAGGGAGTGAGCCATGCCTCTTTCCTCAAGGAGGACTGAAGTAGGTTCAGCTTGAAGGGCTGGCTGCTTCCAAACGCTGGTCAGCAAAAATACAACAGTGTTTTCTGTTATTCACTGGCCTGTGAGCCCATGGAGACTAAAATGTTCAATTCAGTAGATGTGTGGAATTTTCAGAAAGAGAGGTGTCAGAACACTGTATCTTTACCCAAAATAGCTTTCTGGAGGCACTGGGTGCCTAGATTTAGAAAGGTTAAAAATAAAAACAAAACATTTTTACATCTTTTTCAAACAGTGATTAGATTAGGCTACGCTGAGGGGCTGAGCACAGAAGCTTTTGCCTGTGATCTCAGGCCTGGGGAGAGGTAAGAGGCTCACCCACCAGTTCCAGGCCGGCTAGGGACAGAGTGAGACCCTATTAAAAAGAGAGAGACTTGTGCCAGGAGTGGTGGCACTCACCTTGGATCCCAGCACTCAAGAGACAGAAGCAGGTGAATCTCTGTGAGTTTGAGGCCAGCCTAGTCTACAAAGCAAGTTTCAGGATAGCCAGGGCTGTTACACAGAGAAATCCTGTCTTGAAAAAAACATGGGAGAAGGGGGGGGAGGGATGAGGAGGTGGGGAATGGGGGAGAGGAGGGAGGGAGACAAGGAGGGAGGGGGAGGGGAGAGGGAGAGAGAGAGGGAAGGAGAGAGAGAAGTGGAGGGGGAGAGAGAGACAGGGAAGGAGGGAGAGAGAGAGGGAAGGAGAGAGAGAGGGGAAGGGGGAGAGAGAAGGGAAGGGGGAGAGAGAGGGAGGGAGGGAGAGAGAGACAGAGAGGGAGGGAGAGAAAGAGACTCTGCTTTGACCACTGGTTAAGATAGTTTCTTATATAACCCAAACCATCAATGTTTCTACCAAGTTCTCATAAATTCCTGAGAATTTTCGCCTCCTTTTCTCAAGTTATTGATTGATATTGGAAGGTTTAATTAACAGCATTTTGTTACCCACATGCATCTTGATCTGCTTCTGGAGAGAATTTGGTTTTGGCTGCTATTAAGTTTTAAGAGAACAGGCTGGGCAGCTGTACACACCTTGAGTCCTAGCACTAGGGAGGCAGAGGCAGGCAGATCTCTCTGAGTTCCAGGCCAACCTGATCTACAGAGTGAGTTTCAGGATGGCTAAGGCTATACAGAGAAACAAAAAGCTATGTCCTACCATGCCTGGCCCAAAACAATGCTTTTTAAACTGAAAGGCTAGTGTATGGTTTTGGGTCATGTTGAGGAATTTGGAGTTAGTAGGCAAAGCCACCCCAGAGTTTCAAACAGCAGGGTTATTTGTCTCAAAAACAAACACAAAACAAACAAACAAACAAGAAACAACCTTAAGAGAAAGAAAGGTGGCGGAGTGGCCGGCCTTCGGCCTGGGCTTACTTTACTCTAATTGCTGCTCTTGCACATTAATTTCCATCTTACATTCAAATAGCAATGGTAACAATCTGTCAAACAGTGTGAAGAAAGAAACGCCTGCGAACGGGGACTGCAGTGGACTGTGGATAGCCGTGATGGCAGAATGTGGCTGTCATATTACCACACGCAACAGGTTTTGGTCATCGTCCCTGAAACCTGACACAATAGAAGCATGCTGTGCACAGGCCATCTCTAGACAGCCAAAGGAACTGCAACCCCCATCTTCACTTTTTACCCAGACCTCAGGAATGAAGTTGCTAGGGAAGAGAAGAAGGCAGTGGACTCCAATAACCTGCTGTTTGAAACTCTGGGGTGGCTCTGCCTACTAACTCTCTAAATCCCGTGACAGGACCCAAAACCATACGCTAGCCTTTCAGTTTAAAAAGCATCGTTTCAGCTGGGGTGTGTGTGTGGTAGTACACGTTGGTGGCACACGCCTGTAATCCCAGCACTCTGGGAGGCAGAGACAGGCGGATTTCTGAGTTCCAGGACAGCTAGGGCTATACAGAAAAACCCTGTCTCGAAAAAAACCAAAACCAAAAAACCAAAAGAACAAAAAAATAAAAAACAAACCATTGTTTTGGGCCAGGCATGGTGGGACATAGCTTAATCCCAGGACTCCAGAGGCAGAGGCAGGTGAGTTTCTTAAGTTTGAGGCCAGCATGGCTACATGGTGAGTTCTAGGCCAGCCAAAGCTACACGGTAAAAAAAAAATAAGGGCTTGCTGAAGAGATGGTTCAGTGTTTCAAATAGCACTTATTCTTGCAGAGGGGAGGGCCTGGGCTCGATTCCCATTACCCACGTGACTGCTCACAAGTTTCCATAAGTCCAGTTCTGGGGGCTCCGACACCCTTTTCTAACCTCCACGGGCCTCAGACACACACGGGTGCACAGACATCCATTCTAGCAAAGCACTCACATGAAGAGAGTAGGAAAGAGTGACGGGCTGGAGAGAAGGCTTAGTCAGAAGGCGGGCTGGCTGCCTCAGCAGGGACCCAGCTTCCCTCCCCTAGCACCGGCATAGTTACTACTCACAGCCATCTTCTTCTGGGGTTCCAAAGCCCCCTACTGGCTTCCAAGGGCATCCAACCCAAACTGAAGGGGGCTTAAAAAGAGAGAAGTGGGGGGTTAGAGAATGTGGCACGGCGGTGTTTATTCAGGCCAGAGGATGGGGGGGGGGGGAGAGAGAGAGAGAGAGAGAGAGAGAGAGAGAGAGAGAGAGAGAGAGAAAAGAAGTGGAGGAGTGGAGGAGTGGAGTCCGGCCATGACCACGTGGAGGGGGGGTCGGGGAGGAGAGCCCAAGGGGCCAGAGAGATGAGAGTGCCAAGAGGCGAGAAGGATGAGAGAGAGGGGGGAGGGGCAAGCAGCCCCTTTTAGAGTGGGCCAGGTCTATGGGGCGGGGCATACCTGGCTGTTGCCAGGTAAGTGTGGGGTGGAGCTTAGACAGAATACCAACACAAACACCAGAAGCAGATTCATTAAAAACTTTGCTCTTTTCTTTATGTTCCCAAGTAAGATTTGCATTTAAAAATGAATCGCATCCCCTCTAATAAGCCTATGGTAATGAAGTCAGTTCACCGAACATCTTGATTACTAAGAGCAAATGGCTAAAACTGAACACTTGGTCCACAATTTGTGTTAAGGGAGATCGCGCGCGCGCGCGCGCACACACACACACACACACACGCACGCACGCACGCACGCACGCACACATGCACTTATTCTCCAAAACATCCAAAAGAGGGTAGGTTCTGTTATTAGCACTATTCTACAAACAGGGACGCTGAGAATGTCAAGTCAATAACATATCCAATAATCCAACCCAGACAGTGTCTAGGACACGTAGTCCTGGCACAGGTTTACCAGGTCGGCGTCCCAGCTGCCTCTTCTACATGACCATTTGTGCCCACTGTGTTCTTACTCAGAACACACTCTAAGCTCTCCACTTGACGTGTCTGCCAGCAGCAGCTGCCACATGCCGCTGTCACCCACCATTGTCCTTTTGCTCTCCCCTCCCCAGCTCCCTTCCTCCTCCTCCCACATCCCAAGCTCACGCCTTCCTCAGCAGAGGAAGCCCTTCCCAGGCTGCCCTCTCTCCAGTCACTGTCTCATTTGCTCCGTGCTGACTTCTTGGTCACTCTCATCCTTCTGCCTCTTGCTCTGTTTTTCTATGTAGCCAAGGCTGGGCTCGAACTTACGACTCTCCTTCCTCTGCCTCCAAGTGCCAGAAGTGCGGGACAGGCACCGCTAACCATGCCCAGTGCGCCTGCGGGGCTTGGGATCCAAACCAGCAACCTACCAACCAAAGCTGTTCTTGAAACGATTTACTGTTTGTTCATCTCACCTCTGCTTGGAAGGCAAGCCAGGCAGGTGTGTGTGTGTGTGTGTGTGTGTGTGAGAGAGAGAGAGGGGGGGGGGTACAGGGACTGTCTTTCTCATGTGACTAGAACAGAGCAGGCCTCTCACAAGTGTTAATCAAAAGAATCATTTTACCATTTTTTTTTAAAGGAATCTAGGGTTAGACAAAACAGTGTAGTCGTTTTATAGTTGAGTTAGTCTCTGAAATCAATACTTGAAATGTATGGTCATAGATGGTTGGGGAAACCCAAATCCCCTCCCCCTGGTGACCGAGCCGGCCTGGCTTGCCTGATGTCATCTGTTTATTTCTTCCCTGCCTCTGTGGTGTTTAGAGAATCTTTGGGAAACTGCTCTCCACTGCAATCATCACAGCAAGCGAACCACAGCCGCGGCGATGGGCCTTAGAGTTTGGATTTTTCTAAATTAGTAGTGGTTCTAACTCTTGTTGTTTCAGAAACCAACATGTTTTTATCCATGCCTAAAACCTTGAAATATTTACAAACCTGTCCTTTTCTCATTCCTCATGTGGCTAGAATATTTAGCTAAACCCAAATGTTTACTTTCTCAGAATGAATTCATTTTTCAATATGGGTTGAAGATCTGGTCCTCTCTTATAGACTATTTCATTTTTCTGGGTCTTGGCTTCTTTATTTTGTGAGGATAACAATAGGTCACTCTTCAGAAGACCATTCTGATAGGTAAAGAAATTGTGGGAAGCACCTGACACGGCAGCTCTGAACTGCAGATACCTCCATTTCTGTTGGTACCTGGTCTAACCTGGACCAACTGCCACCTGGGTTACCCATACCTCCAAACTGGTCTCCTCATGACCACCCTGTCTTCTACTGTTTATTCCTCATAACGGAGGAATAATAGCAGACCTCTTAAAATGGATGCCAGACAGTTGTGGGGTCAGGCACTGTTACACCAAGATGCTGAGGTAAAAGGATCTCAAGTTTGAGGCTAACCTGGGCTACATAGTCAGCTCTTAGCTCAGAAACATAGATCATTCCTTCTAGTTACAAAGTAAAAGAACCCTGCTTCCAAAGATGCCCATGCCCTAATCTCTGGATGCTACAAATGTAGTTTTAGTTATGCTAGGCCTCACCTGACCAGTGAGCATTGCCCCTGCCTCTGAGTATTACCTTATATAACTGAAGCACCTTACAGATGTGAATGAGTGTCTTGGCATGGAGAGACTATTCTAGTTCTTTCAAGTGGTCCTTCAAAGTGATCAGCCTTCCTGGCTGTGGTTAGGAGGAGCTGTGAGGCAGCTGTTCTGTGGCTGCCTTTGAAGATGGAGGGAGGGGACCTCTAGAAGCCAGGGAGGCAAATCTTCCCCTTGTGAGCCCTGAAGAAATACAGCCCCGTCAACATGCTGATTTTTTTTTTTTTTAATCTCAGTTAACTTCTGACCTCTGGAATTGGAGAATAAGTTCATGCCGCTTTAATTAACGAAATCTGTGGTAACAGCAGGAACCGGAAGCTAATATACTGGTCCCCTCTCAGAACCCTGCAGTGGCTTGCCAGATCATATCAGGTTTTAAAATGGTGACCCACAGTGCCACAGTCCCTGACTTCATTATCTGTGACCCTGTTCTTTCTGCTTTGGCCGCACTGGCTGCTCCTGACACGCACTGCAGTTTCCATTTATGCTCTGCACCAGCTCCCTCTTCCTGGACTGATTCACCCCTGGGAATCCACAGGGCTGTCCCAACACTCCCCTTGCTCCCTGCTCCCCACCTCTATGAGCCTATCTCCTGCCTAACTAAAATAGTCTCTTGTGCTGTGTTCTGTGACGCATCCTCCGCCTCGCCCTTCGTGGCCGCCTGACTGTCATTTGGTCATCTCCACCTCCCCCCTTTACCATCTCCAGGCTTTTGGAAACAGAGATTCTTTTTTCCCCCCTGCGATACCCTATCCTTCCATGGTAAGTGGTCAGTAAATAATTTATTAGGTTGATTGAATGAGCGGTTGAGAAAGAGAGCCGGGAAGAAAAAAAGAGCTCTGTGGGAACACAAGATAGCTCGAGGGAGGGTAAGGGAGCCAGGAAGAAGACCAAAAAAGCCCTAGTGGGGCTTCACTTTGTAAAATGAAGGAGGTGACACTGCAGACAAAGGCTTTACGTGCCCAGAAGGCTGCAGTACACGGGGGCAGTATGATTAGGCCACAACACTATTCTAAAAAGCTGAGGCATGGGTGGGAGAGTGACTTCATGGCCACCGGGGCAGCCTCTGGGCCCTGACAGCTGCTTGGGCTCAGCCTTGCCCCGCCCAGCCATGCTGTGGGCCTTCAGTGCTTACCTTTGCATCTCGGTACGGTGGACACCGTGGTGACCTGAACGCGTGTGTGACTCACATAGGTGTCAGATGCATGTGGGAACAGTGCTGAAGGGGGGGCTTACTATGATAGGTATTGGCAACAGAGATACTGATGAGGTTAGTGGGGAAGATAACATGGTAGGACCTGTCTTGGTGTGTGTGTGTGTGTGTGTGTGTGTGTTGTTGTTGTTGTTGTTGTTGGCTTTTTGAGACAGGACTCTTCTCTAAAGCCAAGGCTGGCTTCAAATTCACAATCCTGCCCCCAGCCCCAGAGTGCTGAGATCTCAGTTTTAAAGGCTTAATATAGCTTCAGACCAGAGAACGACAAGGAGGGAAAAATAATTGGTGCCTGAAAAGAGCTTTGCAAAGACTATGAGTTCGTCTTTGAATAAAGAATGATTAGTCCTAGTTTCGGAAAGTTTCACTACACAACTAGAGGCCCGGTGGCTCCGTGTCAGAGCACAATGATCTTTTGCTACTCTGAATGTGATTTAAAAACCACAGGTTGTGACTCATTAGTGGGCCCCAGACCAACTTGATAGGTCAAAAACAGCTATTGCAAACAGCAATAATAGAAAACAGAGTACGTGGTCTGGAAAGGGAAAGTCACGCCTCTGACATTTCTGTCCGTTTTCACGCTTGGATTTATTCTTGCACATGCGTAGATTGCATCCTCTTTCTTGGGTCACCAGGATGTGCATTTCTGGCCACAAGTCCTGGTTTCACAAGTATGAGAAACACTGCTTGAGGGAACCTGCTCTGCTTCCTGTCCTGCGAGCTGGCTGTGTCACCGGGCGAGTCCTTTCCAGGATCTCTGACATTCTTGCTTTTCTGTGAAGTTACGATGGAGTTAAAGGAAATCTTCCCCATTTGGGCGTTGTGGCCAGATGTCTTTCCAGGGCCACAGTCAGTGAAGAGACAAAGACCAAAGCCATTCCTTAAGGGTTAGCCATGGTGAATAATTGGCACGGCACAACCACACAGCTCAGCAGCTGAGGGAGGCGACTCCAGATCCCAAAGTACTTTGTGTTTCCAAAGCCGGGAGTAGGAGGAAGGATGGGAGGTGTGAATTGGTTATCTCCATAGTACCACCTACTGCACTGCCTCTGAGAGTCACGCAGTTGACAAGCTGCCCACCGATCATTGGCAATGCCCCCGACTTCCTCGCCAATATGTGTCTACTGCTTCCCTTCTCATGGGTCACCAGGATGTGCATTTCTGGCCACAAGTCCTGGTTTCGCAAGTGTGAGAAACACTGCTTCAGGGAACCTATTCTGCTTCTTGTCCTGCGAGCTCGTTGTGTCTTCAGCTGCCAATCATGGAATCATCTGGAGAGGAAAAGGAGTTGCAATGTCCATCAGGAAAAGGGAGGCTCCCACCTCCTGCACCACCTCTGCTGAACTTCTCTTCCTGGACCCAGCGTGGACGAGGGGTATCAATGGCCGGTCTTTTGCAGTTTAGTACCAGCGCTGCCACATACCTGTTCGTTTGGGGCAGCCACACCACTGGCCCTGCCTCGCCTGTTGCATTCACTCACAAACATCTTCCAGTTCCCAGAGAAAAGTGAGAGAGCCAGGAGTAAGGATTACGAGAGACCAGAGAAGCCATGGTGAATTTCTATTGTCTGAACCTAGTACTTTTTCCTTGTTGTTCTGGTCAAATATGTGCCAGAAACACTTTATTTCGGCTCATGGCTATGCTGTCCATCATGGTGGAGTTCACAGAGGTGGGAACCATTTGCAGAGGGGGGAATCCAAGAGCATGCTGGGAGCAGAGCTGGGTTATAACCTTTAAAATACACACACACACACACACACACACACACACACACACCAGCCAGGTCTTACCTCTTACAGGTTCCACAGCCTCCCAAAACACAGGCACCAGATAGGGACCAAGTATTCAAAGCTTGAGCCTGTAGGGGACATTCCAGATTGAAGCCACAGCAGCTAGAGTGCCGCCAGCTTTGAGGAAGGTACGTGGGATACGCTGCAGGACACTTGGAGATGTGGAGGTTGCTAGGGCGACTCCTGCACTTATGACCTTGTTTTCTCTAACAGTTGACTCTGTGTGCTCCGTTTTTACTAACTGGAAATATCTCCCTTCCCATTGCATCCCAGTGTGCACACATCTGCTCCTCCAGATGCGTGGCTTGGGACTCAAAGTATTTTGGCAAGTATGCATTTTGGTAATGTCAACATGAGAAATGTCAATATTAGAATGTTTTTAAATGAGTACTTTACTCTGGTGAGATGAAACTTTTTTTTAAAGGCCCCTTCTTAGGGGATTCTGAACACATTTAAAGGGAAGACAGCAGTAAGGATGGGCCTTGTCTTGAGGGATTAAGGAACAAGGCGTTTCCAAATCATTGTTAGCAGGGGTTTAGGTAGATCAAAGTCAATCATCCCGAGTTAGCAGCACTTTGTCTTTATTTTTATTGTTGATAAAGAAAATAAATAATGTATTTTGAATTTTAGCCCAAAAAAGTTGTTAACACCTTTATCTATATCTTTATCTTTCTCTAGTAGAAACAAGTTCTTCACATGAAGAAAAGACAGATTACTTCTGTTTGCTCAGACATACAAGTGGCCTCTGGCAGCTGTGGAAAGAAGCTCCGAGCCTAAGGCTTGTGCCCTGCTGGAATCTATAGCATGGTGTGTGTGTGTGTGTGTGTGTGTGTGTCGCGCGCGCATGCACGTGTGCATACATGTGTGGTGGGGGAGGGGCTTACTCCCCATCATACCCTGCTCTACTTGTACAATAAAGTGTCAGGAACATAAGCAATGCAACAAAGCCACCCCCTCCCATGCTATTATTTGGACAAAACCTCTCTTCACATTTGGAAATATCAAATTTCATTTTAAAACCATAAAAGCAAGGGACTGAGGGTCTAGCCAGCTCAGTAGCAGGGTGTTGCATCATACATAGGGTCTGCTTCAGTGTCACCCCCACTGCTGACACACACCAAACACAACACAGTAGACATAAAGAACTGGAGATGCAGCTCTGTGCTGTAGCATCTGCTCAGCAGACTTGAGCCCTTGCCATCCCAGCACCATAGAAGGAAGGAACTGTGCTTGGTGTCCATGCAGAACAAATTCCCAAATGTCCCGTGACGATGCTGCATGGTCTTACATGACCATGTTTGAGGCCATGGATTTAGCACAAGAGCTGCGCCTCAGTGGAATTACAGACTATCTGAGGAAGAATTGGAATTCAAAAATGAGTTCTCTTCCATCTGATGCTCTGCTTCAAGGTTTTTCCTCAGTTAAGGTGAATCACGGAACTTTTTGTCTTCTCTTTGTCCCAAACAAAGATAGAAATAAGCCTTTTGTCTTGGCTTGGATTAATGATTTACCTCTATTATTGTTTTAGAGTTTTTATTCTTTCATTTTTTAAAAATTTTAAATTCTTTTTATTTGTCCATTCTGTGTTTGAGACAGGGTCTTTCTATGTAACCCTGGCTATCTTAGAACTCACAATGTAGACCAGGCTGGCCTTGAACTCATAGAGATCCATCTGCCTTTGCCTCCTGAGTGCTGGGATTAAAGGAGTACTCTACCACAACTAACCCTTTTGCATTTTTTAAAGACTTTTTAATTTTATGTGTATGAGTGTTTTACATACATGTATGTTTGTGTACCATGTGCATGTCTGGTGTCCTCAGAGTCAGAAAGAAAGCATTGAATGCTGTGGTAGTTTGAATAAGAATGCATCTCCCCCATTGGCTCATTTATTCCAGGGTTTAGTCACCTAGTCACCGGAGATGGCACTATTAAAAGGATTAGAAGGTATGGCCTCTTCTTAATCAGTGTTCTATTGCCGTGAAGAGACACTTTGATCACTGCAACTCTTATGAAGAAAAACATTTAATTGGAGGCTGGCTTACAGTTTAGAGGTTTTCTCCATTAGTTCACTGTCACTGTGGCAGGGAGCACGGTGGCAGACATGGTGCGGGAGAGGTTGCTGAGAATTCTGGATCCGGATCTGCAGACAGCAGGAAGAGTGACACTGGGCCTGGCTTGAGCCTCTGAAACCTCAAAGCCCGCCCCTGTGACACACTTCCTCCACCCCTGTGACACACTTCCTCCACCCCTGTGACACACTTCCTCCAACAAGGCCACACCTCCTTTCTTTTCAAATGTATTCTTCTCTCATAGAATACATCCAGACCACACTTTCCCTTCCACCCACTCCTCACAGCCTCCCCTTCTGCCCCTTCCGAAATGAGCAGGCCTCCCAGAAATAACAACCTAGGATCATACAGCAAGATAGCCATAAACAAGACTAAGTACAAATGCTCCTATCAAGGCATCCCAGTAGGAGGACAAGCGTCCCAAGAGCAGCAAAAGAGTCAGATAGTCACTGCTCCCACTGGTAGGAGTCCCACAAGAGAATGAAGCTACACAACTGAGAACCTGTAAGCAGAGGACCTAGCACAGACCCACGCAGGCTCCTGGATTGTGTTTTCAGTCTCTGTGAACTCTTATGAGCCATACTTAGTTTATTCAGTGGGTTATGGTGGGGCTGTGAAAGGTAGCCTGGTCCCCGGTTGAGCTAAGGCTAGAAACCGTGGAGACCCTGAAGGGATGGTAGGACCTTCTCCTGCTCCTGGGCACCAGGCTCCTGTCACTAGCAGCAGCCCCCATAGATTTGTGGCCATCAGTCACGTAGGGCAATGCCCCAAACTCTTCCACATATAGATGAGGAAAAGGGTGTGACCTGTGGTCATGTGGGCTCAAGACAGAGAGTGCCATTCTAACGAGGGCTTAGCCAATAAGCTTTCCTTCCCAAACACTTCTCCCTGCGGAAGGCATTTAATCTCAGGCCCACCCTGAGAAGTGGGATATGGTTTTACACATCCACTTTCCACCATGGCACGACATGATTTGGATCCACAGACTGTCTCTCTTCACGGGGATCTGCTGTGGGGAGCCATGGAGAAGGTCTTTGCCTACAGAGCTGCCATCTAATCTCCGTAGAAGGCCTCTCTGTGCTTCCAGCCACCAAGCCCAAGACTGCCACCGTCAAGCCAAGGACTCACTCTATTCCCAGCTCTTCTGGCTCCCAGCGGTGCCCAAGAGCCTGAGAAGCATAAGCCTCCTCACAAGCCAGCAGACCCCCAAACCAGCTCGAGCTGTCCCTCACTTCAGACTGTGCCTTCCCACCCCCACCCCCAGAGCGGTGCTCCAGGGCTTCCCTGTGGCCCAACAACTGGCTGGTGACAGCTCGGGGTAAGCACAGTCATACTCCCATGTCCCACCACACCCCCAATCGGCGGAGCCCTGTGGCAGAACTGACACTGGAACCACAATCCTACAGGTTACACACACACACACATTTTTTTTTACACAGACACACACATATGTATTACACCTATTTTAATTGTTCCCACTGCCCCCCTCACGGTCACCTCCTCCTGCAATCCTTCCCCCTACCCTCCTCCCCATCTCTGTGTGGGTGCAGGCCATCTGGGATCCCCCCACCCTGGCACATCAAGTCTCTGTGAAGCTAGGCACATCTTCTCCCACTGAGTCCAGACAAGGCAGCTCAGCTAAAATAACATATCCCACAGACAGGCACCAGCATTTGGGATAGGCCCGGATCCATTTCTTGGGGACCCACATGAAGACCAAGCTGCACATGTGCTACATATGAGTGGGGAGGCCTAGTCCAGCCCACGGATGTTCTTTGCTTAGTGACTCAAGTCTCTGAGAGCCCTAAGATTAGTTGACTCTTGGTCTTCCTGCGGAGTTCCTGTCCTCTTAGAGATCACAATCCTTCCTCCTGTTCTTCTGTAAGAGTCCCCAAGCTCCATCTTGGGGCTTGAGAATCCGCATCTTGGCTGTGGGTGTCTGCATCTGTCTAAGTCGGCTGCTGGGTGGAGCCTCTCAGAGGACAGCCGTGCTGGACTCTTGTCTGCAAGCATAGCAGAGAATCATTAATAGTGTCATGGATTGGTGCTTGCAAGGCCACATCTCCTAATTGCCCCACTGTCTATGAGCCTATGGGGGCCAATTTTATTCAAACCACCACAGGCCTTGTTGGATGAACTGTGTCACTGGGGTGGGCTTGGAGGGTTCAAAAGTCCATGCCAAGTTCTCCGGCCCCCTCCAGATCAGGTTAGCTCCAGAGCCTCCCTGCATGTGACCATGCTCCCTACCGAGATGATAATGGGATAAATCTCTGAAACTGTAAACAAGCCTTCAACTTCCTTTAATAAGAGTTGTCTTGGTCTCAGTTGCCTTGGTCTCAGTGTCTCTTCACAGCAATAGAACACTGACAGAGACAAATGCCCTGGGATTAGAGTTCAGAGAGCTTTGAGCTGCCTTGTGGGTGCTGAGAACTGAACCCAGGACCTCCAGGAGAGCAGAAAGTACCCTCAGCTATCAGACCTTCCTTATTTGATATTTTAAAATTTGGGATATATGCAGAATATAAATGATGAAAAGAGATTAATTTAAAACTCTGTGATTCACAACTATTAGAATAATAGTCCTAAAATTGTTTAACTTGAAAATACGTCTTCCTATTATAAAAAGCAATCTATGTGCTAAAAATCAAAATTAAAAAAAACAAAAACAAAAACAGAGATGCATAGTAATCATGCTGGTAATGTTGGCATTCTATAGGAAAGGGCAGGTAGTTCATGAATCTGAGGCCAACTTGGGCTACATAATAAGAACCTTAACAAGCCTTAACACTGCCTCCTCCTACATGAAAGATAGCAAAGTTATATAGTTTAAAAAAATCACTCCTAATATTGAATTTATTTCCTTCTCATGTCTTTCTTTTTTTCTTTTTTTCTTTTTCTTTCTTTCTTCTTCTTCTTCTTCTTTTTTTTTTTTTTTTTTTTTTTTTTTTTTTTTTTGGTTTTTTGGATTTGGTTTTTTGGAGACAGGGTTTCTCTGTATAGCCCTGGCTGTCCTAGAACTCACTCTGTAGACCAGGCTGGCCTCGAACTCAGAAATCCGCCTGCCTCTGCCTCCCAGAGTGCTGGGATTACAGGCATGCGCCACCACTACCTGGCTTATTTTTTCTTTGTAACGTAACATTTTTATTGATTCTCTGGAAATTTCACATCACATGTTCTAATCATACTTCCCTGTACTTCCATGTCTGCCCCCCCAACCTTGTGACCCCCTCAAAGAAGAGTGAAAATAAAAATAAGAAGAAAGAAAGGAAGGAAGGAAGGAAGGAAGGAAGGAAGGAAGGAAGGAAGGAAGGAAGAAAGAAAGAAAGAAAGAAAGAAAGAAAGAAAGAAAGAAAGAAAGAAAGAAAGAAAGGAAAAGAAAGGCCATTTTTGTTATCTATACATCCACTGGAGCGTGGTCAAGCTCTCAGTGGCCTGCTGCTGAAAGCCGAGTCTTCCCACCCTCTTTGTGCACCAGAGGTTATCAGTTGTGGAGAGCCACACATAAGTATCCCCAGAACACTTCTTGTGAGTTCTCTCTGGTGGCTTCCTGTCTAGACTGTTACTTTTTTTGTGGGGAGGGAGGTTTGACTGGGGGCTCCCAGGAGCCTTCCATGTCCCTCCCTCTGCACCATGCACAAACATCACATCCGTGTATCACGGCAAAAACAGCCTTCTTGTTTTCCACAGCACAGACCAGAAACATGGCTTCCAGCTGCAGTGGGACCACGGGCCCAGACAAGGCCCTCAGAGGCAGCCTGGACTACGGCTATCAACACGGCGTCAGGTGGCAGGCCACTCAGTTCATCATGTCCCCAGCAGCAGCAGCAGGGCCTACCGACATCGCCACAGCTTTGGGTGGCAGCACAGACCACGGACATCCACTTGGCCCTCGGTGGCAGCATGGGCCACAGGCATCAATACAGACCCTGCTTCTTCTCACTTCTTTCCTAGAAATAATAACACACCACAGGCTACTCTGTAGCTATCCTCTGATTGCCTCTGGGGCTGGATCCACAGTCTCATGGCTATGGTCTCTACCACTGTGCTAGTCTTGGCCCTGAGACGCTGGATTAGCCACTGGATTAGAAGTTTAGTATCTACCCTATTTTCTCCTTTGTTAACAACATGGTAGCACACACTCTCATATGTTCATATATCTATTTCTTAGGATAAACTCAAAATACATATACATATATTTTGAAGTTATGACATATAACTTGCCAATGTGCCCTTAGGGTCTTGTCCAGCCAGCTGTGATAAAGAACCTCTGCCTGCACACCCCTACCAGGGGTTAATGTTTTTGTCTATAGTTTTGCTGTTTCCTTCTGGAATATAACTTATCTTCTCACCCTTACGCATTCAGGGCTGCATAGAAACCAGGCTCCTCTTCCCAAGCCGAGACCTTTGTGACCTGTTTTCTGTGCATGTTGGAAGGCAATCTGGGGGTTTACATTACCTGCCCCGCTTTGCAAAAGGAAGAACATGGGTGTGGCACAGGTAGGGGTGTCATGTGTCTTTAATCCCAGCACTCAGACACCAGGGGTTAGGGTGGGTGTCTTGACTTCAAGGTCATCATTAGATATGTAGCAAGTTTGAGGCCAGCCTGAGAGTCATAAAGACCCTGGGGGAGGAGGGAGCAAGCAAGGAAGAGAAAAAGGAAGAAAGGGACAGGGCAGAGAGCTCAGTCAGGAAAGTGCTGAGCCTAAGGACCTGAGTGTGGGTCCCCAGAACTCACGTAAAAAGCAGGGCATGGCTGCATGCACCTGCAACCCCAGAGCTGGGAGGGCAGAGACAGAAGGATCCATGTAACTCAAAAGCTAGCAGCCTGGCCTAATCCAGGAGCCAGGTCTCAGTGGGTCATCCTGCCTTTAAAAAAAATGTAAATGACTCCAAAGAATACCTGAGGTTGACCTCTGGCCTCTATGTGATACGTGTCTCATACATACACACACACACACACACACACATGCGCGCACACACACACATGCACACACACACACACACACACACACACATGCGCGCACACACACACATGCACACAAACACACACACATGCACTCACACATACTCATACACACACATACACACACACACATTCACACAGCCTCACACAGGTGCACACACGTCTGAAAACAGAAATACCCATTTCAGAGAAGAAGCAACACAAATGTTCCAAAAAGCACGTGGAAATGTTTCCAACCTCATTGATAGTTAAGGAACATATAAAATCAATAAGAAGTAAACTCACCAGGTGGTGGTGGCGGCGGCGCACGCCTTTAATCCCAGCACTTGGGAGGCAGAGGCAGGCGGATTTCTGAGTTCAAGGCCAGCCTGGTCTACAGAGTTCCAAGACAGCCAGGACTACAAAGAGAAACCCTGTCTCGAAAAACCAAAACCAAAAAAAAAAAGATGTAAACTCAGAAGTATGCTTTTTATATGTCAGATTGGCAATAATCAAAGCATCTGACAGCACCGACTGTTAGTGGGCATGAGTGTGATGTGAACTCACAAAGGGCGGCCTGAGTACACATCTGTTGACTGCTTGGCAGACAAGCTGCCTTCAGCTTAGCATCTCTGCGCCTAAGGATGTGGCCTGGAGAGACTCTTGCAAATGTGCACAGGAGACATGGACCAGAGTGATGGCAGCAGGATGGTTTCTGAAAAGAAAACTAAAACTGAAATATAATGAGATGGCATCGGAGAAAACTGTGAAGAACTTATTAATGAGTGAATCCCACCAACATGATTTTGACTACAAAGCAAAAAGTTACAGGAGAATCACGAAGCCCTGTGTCCCTCATACAAAATGGAGAGATGAGCAGAAACAAAGGACACATAGATGTCGATGGTACACACATAAGAGTAAAAACAAGGGCTGGAGATGTAGCTCTGTGGAGGTATTGGGTGGGGGATGAGTGAGGAGAGGATGGAAAAGGAGGAGGGAGAGGGAGAGAAAAGGAAACAATGTCTCAGTTAATGTTTCTATTGCTGTGATGAGACGCCATGACCAAGGAAACATAAAAGAGTTTATTTGGGCTTACAGTGTCAGCCGGTGAGTTCAAGACCATCACGGCAGGGAACATGGTAGGCAGGCAGGCAGGCAGGCATAGTGTTGGAGTAGAAGAAGCTAGGAGCTCACATCTTGATCTACAGGCCACACCTCCTAATCCTTCCCAAACAGCTCCACCAACTGGAGACCAGGTATTCGAGCCAATGAGCCCTTGGGGTTCATTCTCATCTGAACCACTGCAAGCAGAGAGAGGGCTCAGCAGAAGAAGGTGTTTGTCACCAAGCTTGATTTCCAACATGGTGGTGGGAAAGGACCGACTTCCACAACTTGTTCCCTGATTTCTGCAGGTACAAACCATGGCATGACTCCCCCTCCCCTCAGTAAATAAAATGTGACGTTTGAAAGTCAAATGAAGAAATAAAGAAAAGAAGGATGAATAGGAGACAGTTCAAGGCAGTAGTCAGCACTGCGTGCTTGGCAAGGAGAAAGGGTTAGGGCTAATGGTGAAGCTCGAGAGTTGCGAGGGCGCTATTGCACACGCTGGGTGGTGGGCACAGGGTATGCACACTACCACACGTGCACTGGGGATGGCCAGCAGGGGCCAGAACCCTGAAAGAACACAGTACCTGTGGGAACCTCTAGACCAATGACTCTCAACTTTCCTAATGCTGCAACCCTTTAATTCAGTTCCTCATGTTGTGGTGACCCCCAACCATAAAATTATTTCATTGCTAATTCATAGCTGTTATTTTGCTACTGTTATAAATTGTGATATAGCCAGGCAGTGGTGGCATATACCTTTTATCTCAGCACATGGGTGGTAGAGGCAGATGGATCTCTGTGAGTTCGAGGCCTGCCTAGACTACAGAGTTCCAAGACAGCCAGGGCTACCCAGAAAACCCTGCCTTGAAAAACTAAGCCAAAATAAAACAAAACAAATTCTAGTGTAATAAACATCTGATATGCAGGATATCTGGTATGCAACCTTTGTGAAGAATCATCTGACCCCCAAAGGGGTTGATACCTGCAGGGTGAGAACCACTGTTCTGGACAATTATCGTTTCTTGATAAAAGGAGTGGCAAGAAACCCTAATACACGTTCCATGTATGGCACATCTGTTTGCATCCAGGCCCTGTCTACACACAGGGCAGACAGTGTGGCCAGCATCATGGTCAAGGTTCACACAGGGACATTAGAAGGGCATGTCAGAGGCCCAAAGCCAGAACGACAGTCTCTGGGAGAAGGCACAGAAGTGGATTGAAGATGAATGGCAGATGTCCTGTGGCAGACCCACGTTGGTAATGCTGGGAAACAAACCGAGGGCCTTCAACATACCAGGCCGTCGCTCCTTACTGACTTCTACCCTGCGTGCCAGAGGCTGGCTTTTAAGGAGAGAATATAGGTTGAATGAGATTATAGGGTGGCGTCCTAATCCAAAATGACTGGTGTCCTTTAAGAGGAGGACGGGCCACGCCACAGAGGCATGCATACAGGAAAGACTGCTTGAGGATCCTGCTGCAAGGAGGCCATTGTGAGCCAAAGGGGAGAGGCTCAGAAGAAACCAAGGTTACCAAAACCTTGATTTTGAACTTCTCTCCTGCAGAATTATGTATGAGGCAACAATTTCTGGTGCTGAAGCCACCCATCTTCAACTGCCAGCCAACAAACATCCTTGAGTGCCTTGAATATCAAAGGAGTTTCTCAGGTCACACAGCACAATTGCCTTGACACTGCCAAAGCCAGAAAATGGCGGTCATTCTCCCTCCCACCCTCCTCAGACACAGGGTGAAGCACTTTCCCTAGACATGCACCTGAGTCATAGAGCAGCTGCGGCTGGGCAGGGTCCCCCTGGGACAGGAGTGGTAGCCATGGGAGCTGTGTATTGTTTCCTGAAGTGGTGGCAGTGCTGGGCGGGTGGGAGCATCTGGAGTGGCAGAGGCGCAACACCCTCCCTGGACTTGTTCTGGTCTATAGTTATAGGCTTGTCACTGCCTTGCAGAACATAAACGCAGATTGCTACACTCTAATGACCATTTGTCAAGTTTTAAATATGTATATTCATTACATGGCATCTATTTGAAGTCCATAGTCTGACGAGTCTTTACAAATATCCACATTTGAATATTTATTACCACAATCAAGATATAGAGCACCCCATTATCCAAAAATTGTCTTGTGCCTTCTTATAGTCAGTCTTTCTCTTCTCTCTGTCTAGACAAACTCTGATATATTTTCAGTTGCTATAGATTAGTTTGGTGTGTTTTAGAACTTCATAGAAAAAGTATATACTGTTGCTAATGGCTTATTTAATTCAATGTAACGTTTATTTTTTGTTTTTTGAGATGAGTTTTCTCTTGTAGCTTTGGATGTCCTGGAGCTAGCTTTGTAGACCAGGCTGGTCTTGTACTCATAAAGATCCACCAGCCTCTGCTTTCTGAGTTCTGGGAATAAAGGCATGCGTCACCACCGCCCAACTTAATTTATAATTCATCCATCTTATTTATCCCATTTAATGGCTGCATAGTATTCCACTGTATAGACGTACCACAATTTGTACATCTCCTTGTCTGGGGATGAGGACTTGAGTTGTTGCTAGTTTCTGTCTTCTGTGAGTCATGCTTTTATGAATGCCTGCCAGTATTCCAGGTAATTCTCTTCCTGTATAAATCATGCAGTCTTTGCTTTGGTTGTTCGTTAAGTCTGTAAGCCATGGCCACAAAGGGTGTGAAGTCTATTGTTTGGAAATGGTCATACAAGAATGGAAGTGGGGTAATGAGTCTGAGGTCAGAGACAACTGCTGTGTGCCCTGCCAGGAAAACAGTGGGATGCTCGCACGGTGAGCTTTGGACTGATGTGACCTGGTTAACTTCTAAGAGAGCTTTCAGTGGAGAGCAGAAAGGCTAAGTCAGAATGTGTGAGACTGACACTCAGACCAACTAAGATGCTCTCTGGGGCAGGGCAAAGGGATGATCCAAATAAACAATGAAGCTGTGACCCAAGGCGATGCCCCAGACGTTGGAATGCGGGTACAGTAATGTGTGAGGAAGACTTCTAGGAGAGTGCCCAGAGACAAGCTGACTACAGCTAGATCAAGAGCTGAGGACGTGAACTGTTTCCAGTGTCGCAAGAGCAAATAAAGAAGGAAATGAGGGAACTGGAAACTGGGGGCCTCAGAGCTGTAGAGTCATCGCAGGTGAGCAGAGAGGGAATTTCCTTCTGATGTACTAGCAGGAAGGTGTTTTGAGCTGAAGAAGGAACAGTCATGTTTGTTAACTATGGACCCCACAGTAAGAGACCCAGAGCTGGTCAGCATTCAATCTGAGGTCCATTACCCTAAGCCTGTTTCCTACCCTGGATTCTGGGCTGCCACATCCAGAAACACTGGATGTTTCTTTTAGCTCTAACTCTACCTGTAGTTAGTGAGCACCTACTATAGTTTGGGCATCTACCAAGTCCTAGATGGACCCTTAACCAGATCTTGGGTTTCAGCTTGAAGGCTGTTGATTACAGATTACACCAAGACTCATGGCCCTGGAAACCCTGATTCAGTAGGTCAAGCTCTCGTATCAGAATTAAGACAAAGGAACAGAAGGTCCACTAAACAATGCAGACGGCTCAGGTGTTATGCACGGCAGATGAATAACACATTGTTCCTTGTATCTTATTTAATTTTCTCTTTTCCTGGCAGACCGGCATCATTAGCTGAGCTCATAATCTGGTGGGTAAACACATACGTGCACATGTGTAAATGACAGGGATCTAAATGAGGAGGACATCACTCTTGGGAGGACTATATCTAATTATTCAATTCTTTCAATGTTTACTATGTCCCTAGTAAGGAAAACCCAAGGGCTGGCAAGGTTCAAGAGCTCAAAGTCAAAAGAATGTAAAGACCTCCTCTACAAGTCTAGAGCACGTGGGGCATACATATCCAAATCTTATTAGTTACTGGGGAAGTGAAGGGTTTATTTGGATTGTGTATCCTGGGTCACAATCCATTGATTGAAGACGAGGCAGGAACTTAGAGGCAGAAACTAAAGCAGAGGCCATGGAGGAATACTGCTTACTGTCTTGCTCCCCTTGTCTTCCTTGCCTTGCTATCTTGGGTACCCCAGGGCCACCTGCCCAAGCCTGGCTCCTCCCACAGTGGGCTGGATCACCACATCAGTCAAGAAAATATCTCACGGACTTGTCCACAGGCAATCTGATGGAGGTATTGCCTCCCTTCCTCCCTCCCTCTCTTTCTTTTTTCCTTCCTTCCTTCCTTCCTTCCTTCCTTCCTTCCTTCCTTCCTTCCTTCCTTCCTTTTCTTTCCTTTTGCTTTTTTTTCCCAAATAGGGTTTCTCTGTATAGCCCTGGCCGTCCTAGAACTCACTCTGTAGACCAAGCTGGCTTCAAACTTAGGTCTGCCTGCCTCTACCTCCTGTGTGCTGGGATTAAAAGTGTCCACAGCACTTGGATGGAGTTATTTTCTTAATTGAGGTTCCTTTTTCTAGATGACTCCAGTTTGTGTCAAGTTGACAAAGCAAACAGTAACAACACAACCGACCAGGACACACAGCAGGGAAGACCTCTTCCATTAAGGTGCATCTCCAGGCCCCAGGTTTTTTGAGACAGTCCTGTTATGGAGCTCGGACTGGTTTGAATTCCCTATATAGCCCAGCTAGCCTTGAATTTTCAACCTTCTCTCCTCAGACCTCTCAGAACTGGAATTACTGGCAAGTGCCACCACACCCAACCTTGACTAAACTGACGGCTAACACTTCCCCTACAGAAATTCAGAATTTAGGCCAAGAGATAAACCTGTTTCCTCTGGTTGGTTGGGTAATCGTGGGAGCTGACTCCTGCAAAGTCAGATGCTTTGGGCCTGCCTCGTGTGCAGATGAAGCAAGCATCGATGTGGGAAAGGCAGGCAGACAGGAGGGAGCACCCAGGCTGGCTTTACAAGCCTTGTTTCCCAGTCGTGCTCGGGGTCCATGGAAAGCCTGCCTTCCCTGTTCTGGATTTTATTCGACCTGCCATAGACCCTTTGTTTTGGGGTAAGCCAGAATGAAACAAAACCCTTCTGATATAGATGTATGGTTTAGTTTCTCCTGTCTTCACATAAAAATGGCCAGTTGAAGTGCAGATTGGGAGATGAAGGACAAGCGAGGATGGCTGACAGCTATTCTCGGAGGAGAATGAGGGGTGTGGTGGTTTGCTTTGGGAGTGGCAGGAAGATGCTCGCTTTCCTACTAGACAGCTGGGCTACGAGGGCGGAAGATGAAGACAGGAATGTAAATAGTCACAGGAGCCCGGGGACCACGGAATGCTCCCAGTGACGGTCACAGTCTCTACAGACCACGAGGTGAGTGAGCCATAGCTCACAGGAGGTTTGAGGGGATGACAAGTTTGGAGAACAGCTACTTCCCCAGTGTATCCCCCATCTAGCCACAGATCAGAGATGGCCAGAGCACCCAACGTCCTGTTCCTAGTGGTGAAAGCTGCGGCAGCCGCACCTCCCACCCAGAGCTGCCCTGCCTATCCACTCTTAAAATACAGTCAAAGCAACTATATAAATAGCTGAGGGGTACAGCTCAGTGGTAGAGAGCTGCCTGGTGTGTGCTCATGTACACACACACACACACACACACTCACACACATGCACACACTCACACACTCACACACATGCACACACTCACATACATGCACACGCACACACATGCACACTCACACACACACACGCGCGCACACACACACATGCACACACTCACAGACATGCACGCACACACATGCACACACACATGCATACACACACACACATGCACACACACATGCACACACTCACATACATGCGCGCGCACACATATGCACACTCACACACACACACACGCATGCGCGCGCACACACACATGCACACACTCACAGACATGCACGCACACACATGCACACACACATGCATACACACACTCACACACATGCACACACACATACACACACTCACATACATGCGCGCGCACACATATGCACACTCACACACACACACACACACGCACACACACATGCACACACACACATGCATACACACACACACACACATGCACACAGAGTGTTTCCAGTTTTGTTTTCTCTGACTAGAAATGGGGAAAGCTGAAGAAAAATGGATTGATGCAGCGCTGGGTGTGGGAACTGACCCAGGAAAACGAGGCAGAGTGTAGGAAACCGAATCTAGAGGGGACACCAGGGACCTGGGGGATGGAAGAGAGCTGCGTGGGTGGGGTGGGGGCGGAGTGGGAGAGAGAGGCACAGACTGGAATGGAGAACTTGAGCCACAGACAGCTGAGTCTCTGCATGGAACGTTTGGTGGGGCTTGAGGTGGGAACAGTTAATTAAGGCTTGTCTGAAGTATATATGGGGACAGACAGAACTTCTGTTCCTACAAGCCATCTCCCACCTTTTTTTGGTTGATAGCAGTTACAGTCGGGAGCCATTTGGGAGAAACCATCCAAGAGGTCTAATGGACAGCTGGGTTCAAGAGAGGAGGCCGGAAGGGATGAGCACTCTGGGTTTCCGGTTTGAAAAAAACCTCGAAACTGCTTATAACATTTTCATCTCCCTCCCTTCAGCTCCCCTTTAGGCTGGGGGCCAGACTACTCACTCCTTATCAGCTCCACCTTCAGGCACACCTACCCGGGAGACCTCGGTCTCCCTCCCTCCTTTCTTCTTTCCTGAAGGCGAGAGTGCTCTATTTATAGTTCCTGAAGACCTCGAGCATCTCCTGCTCCTGTGTTTTAGTCACATAGTTCCGGTGACAAGAAGTCCTTGAGGGACCTTCCTTGCCCTTTCCCTGTTCTTACTTTTGTAGGATTCCTTATATCTGCAGAGACATGAGAACCCTCGTTCCCTTCCAAAGGAGATTTAGGTGTCAGCAGCCTTGTATGTGCTCTTGGCACAGAACTCACCAAGGCCTGAAAACTCTTGGGGGAAGAAACTGTTACTTTCACTCAGAAAACTCAGAACCTGGGGCTGGAGAGATGGCTCAACAGTTAGGGAAGCATCTGCTGCTCTTCCAGAGGATCAGTATTCGGGTCCGAGTCCCCACATCGGATGGCTCACAACCGTGCGTCACTCCAGCTCCAGTTGATTCCCCTGGCTCTCACAGGCACCTGGACTCATGGGAGGGCACACATACCTACACATAATTTAAAATAATAAAAATAATTCTTAAAAAAATCCCCAGAGCTTAAGACAAAGTCGAGCCAGAGAACATGCTCAGGGGTGTTATAGAATGAAATTAACATTCAGGGGTACATGCTGGCGGCAGGAGCTGAGGCGGAGCCTTGTGAGTCAGGCCCAAGTCCTGAACAGGAGTGTTTATTAGCTGTTTTATAAGACACAGCTGTCAACAGAGAAATTGCCCTGTTAACTACTCAGCTGCCCCATAGCCCTAAACCCCGCCCCTGTAAGAAGGATTCATTATATTTAAGTGATCCCACCCTCTTTGTT
This sequence comes from Apodemus sylvaticus, assembly GCF_947179515.1. Taxonomy (NCBI): domain Eukaryota; kingdom Metazoa; phylum Chordata; class Mammalia; order Rodentia; family Muridae; genus Apodemus; species Apodemus sylvaticus. The sequence goes on from NC_067486.1 coordinate 69,300,695, forward strand.
TGCCAGGGACCCAGCAGTTGACTGAAGTCTGAATAGCTCCGGGGGCAAGGGTTGAGAGGCCCTGCCAGGAACCCAAACCCATGGAAGTTGCTAAGTGGCCCCAAGACTTCTTTTTTATGGCCTGTGCAATGCAGCAGTTAAAAGGTGCTGCTAACATTTGAAAATGGGAGTTTTTACATTAAAATCTAGCTATTCCAAGATTCAGATCAGAAATCTGAAGATCTGGTGTATTAAACAGAAGAGAGTTGACCTTACACAGGGAAGATGCTTTCTGCAAACTTGAGTTTCCTCCACTCTGAACTGCTTATGGGAAGTGAACTTCATCGCATTACCGGCTGGCTGCCTGTCTGTTACTGGTCGGCAGAGACTCCAGTATTGATGATGTATTATGGAAAATAGAAGTGCCAGGCAGGTACTAGGCCCATAAAGAACAGAAAAGAAGGTCCTAGAGACACGGTTCGGTAGTTATGAACACTTGCTGCTCTTGCAGAGGACCAGGATTCTGCTCTGAGCACCCACGTGGGAGTCCAACCATCTGTACTTGAGTTCCAGAAAATCTGATGGCCTTTCCCGGCCTCCAATAACACCAGGTACATTTGTGATTCTCATACATGCAGGAACACACACACAAAGACACACGCGTGCGCATGCGTGCATGTGTGTGTGTGTGTGTGTGTGTGAGAGAGAGAGAGAGAGAGAGAGAGAGAGAAAGAGAGAGAGAGAAAGAGAGAGAGAGAGATCCTAGGAGAAGAAAAACAGTTCCCAGAAGTCCTGGAATCTTAGTGTTTCCTGGTACCAGTATCTGACCACAAAACCCCTCCACCATAACCCATTGAAATCTCAATGCATCAGCTAAGCAAAGGCAATGAGTTCTGAGGGAACCAGAGGGTGACAGTGATGAGAAAAGCAAGATGGTGGCATGTTTAAATGGCGCAGCCTCAGATGAGCAATTCTTGCATGAAGGTGGGATGTGAACTGTAAGTTATGAAGTGTCAGACTCTTGCTGACCACACACCCCAAACCAGGAACACTCCAGGGAAGGGACACTAAGCAACCTCTGCTCAAGCAGAGGCATAGTCAAAAGGACCCTCAGAGGAAACTCAGGGCATTCTGGGAAAGAAATGAAGGAAAGAATGGTCCAGGCTTCTAGAGGGTTGGAAGGGAGAAGGCCTGAGAACTCTAGAAGAATAAGTTTGGGAAAGGTTTAATGTTTGAGCATTTACATAATTTTATTATTGCTGTTATTATTGATTTTTTGAGACAAAATCCCATAATGCAACCTAGGCTATCCAGGAGCTCTCTGTGTAGCCCAGGCTATCTAGGAACTTTCTTTGTAGCCCTATGCAGCCCAGGTTAGCCTCAAACTCACAATCCTCCTGCCTCAGGTTCTCATGTGCTTGGGTTACAATCATACACCATCATATCCACCAATTTATATTCTGGTATAGTACGGATTGGGCCTGGTGACTAACTATAACTGTGTCAGAAAGAGAAGAAAATAGACTCCCGAGGAGGTGACATTTGAGCCGTGTGATTTTATTGTGACTGGCAGCAGTGAGCATCTTACCTGGGGCGTGGCACACACTAGACCAGTGTAGTGCTAACTACACATGCACCTTCGATGCTGCACAAATCCTCAAGGTCTGGGCGGGCAGTGCGCAGTGAAGAGCCCAGCGTCACAGAGCTTACGCCTGGCCTGTCACCTGGAATGTAATTTTCACATATAGGGACCCTCACTTTCATTATTATGAGATGAAAATTATTGAATTTCTTCTATTTTAAGACCTACTGCAGGTATCTCAGAGGAGGAGAATCCAGATCAGCACCTCACAGGAGACTCTTCCATATTACCAAGCATGGCTGCCAGTTTGAGATCCTGCCTTCTCTCCATCTGGCCTCCTCTCCACAGTTTCTGGATGCAGACCCGGAGGAAACACTTCCCAGAAGATTTTTGCCTCAGTGATGCTGTTTCCTTATTGGCCACAGCTGATTTTTCAGCCCAACCCAACCACCATCCATTATCCCAATAAAGGACCAGCTTCCATTCTTCCTGCTGCTTTGCTCCTTTGATGTAGTTCCTCCTGTTGTGGTGATCCCCAACCGTAAAATTATTTTTGTTCTACTTCATAACTGTAATTTTGCTACCGTTGTGAGTCATTATATAAAGATCGTGGTGGTTATAGGCAAACACTTATAAAGAATTGTTTGATTTTAAAGGGGTCGCGACCCACAGGTTGAGAACCCCTGCAATGACGCGAAGTTTAGCTATGGTGGTACTTACTGGGCTCTTGTTAACTACAACTGATTCTTTGGCCCCAGTTGACCAGAAACCACAGATTTTTAACTAGAGTCTTTGTTTCCCTCGGAAGTTTCACAAGCCCAGCCCCCAGGAGTGGCCCCATCACGCTCTGAGCACTAATGACTTTTCCAGCCCAAAGTTTCATACACTCCCACAGTCCTCAGCAGAACAACATGGCCGACGGGGCTGCCCCAGGAAGAGCCCATTCCCTGGAACGAATATCTGCATAGTTTGCTCTGTCTCTTTAAGTAAACACCTCAACTTAGGGAGGAATGGATTCATGAGGCTTATAGGTTAAAACCTATTAGTGAGGGAAGCCGAGGCAGGAACTGGAGCGGAGAGAAGAGAGAACCTTGGCTTACCAGTTGCATTCTATGGCGCGCCCAGCTTGCTTTCTCATACAGCCCAGGATCACTTGCTTATGGGTTGCACAACCACAGTGGGCTGGGTACTCCCGCATCCATCAATCATTAGTCAAGAAAATGCCGCACAGACTCCCCCATAGGCCAGTCTGAAGGAGGCAACCCCTTGATTGACTGTCCTTCTCAGATGGTGTCATCTCGTTGGCTCCTGTTGAGTTGACAAAAACCAGCCAGGTGTTTATCCCATTACCTTCTCTTGCCCCCACCCCTCCCCCAAAGCCCGCCCCTCCCCCACCCCTCTCTTCCTCCTGCTTTCTACTTTCAGGTTTTCCATACATTTGTTAGGTTTCACAAAGTGCCTGTGTCCAGAAATGACGGTCTTGACTCACCCTATCTCTGACGGACTACAGAAGGATTTTGGGTGGTTAGATAACATTTCCTAGGGACTTGTGAAATGAGTTTCCCATCTGTCCACCAAAAGGAGTTATTTCCATCTCACCTTACATCTGGCAAGAGGGGACACATAGCTCTCCACTGACTTACCCACAATGGCTATCAGCATATCAAAGTCTATGTTAGCCTCCAGGCTCTCACAGTTTCTAGTCACAAATGTCCTTCTCACTTCTGCATCGACCCTAAACTACCCAGGCCTGCTTCAGTTCACAGGCTCCCGTCCTTCCAGATACCCCAAACTCCCCCTCCCCACCCCCTCCTTAATTCTACTTTCTCTCACAGATAGCCCTATCCAGTCTGGTTCTTTTTCTCTCTGCTCTGGACTCTTCCAGATCCTTCTGGATATTCCTTTCCTTTCCAGTAAAAAACCTTTCCCCTAACTACGGAGCAGCCATTCCTGTGATATCTTTACAGTGCTCCTCATATACAATATCCAGGGACAGCTACGCGAACATAGAAATCTGAATGTAGATTCTGCCTATGAGAGAAAATCTTGTATTTTTTCTTTATGAATCTAGATGATTTCATTTCTATATCCCTGAGCAAGTACCTGTGGAGTAGGCTGTCTGGTCCTTTGCGCATAAGCCAAGGATGCTATAGTTGGGCATATGGTAGATTTATTTTTAGCTTTTTGAGAATTCTCCACACTGATTTCCAGAGTGGCTTGCACAGGTGTGCAACTTTCCCACCCATGAGTTCTCCTTTTCTCCACATCCTTCCCTACATTCCTTGCTTTGTTGACCTCAGCCACTCTAACTAAAATCTCAGAGTTATTATGATTTGCCTTTCCCTCACTGTCAAGGATAATGAGCATTAATTTTTTTGAGATATTTCTTCCTTTGAGAATTCTCTGTTCAGATCCATGGTCTTCTTTTTTAATTGGGTTGTTTATTTTCTTAACTCTTTGCTTTCTGAGTTCCTTATATATTAAAGATATTAAACCTCTGCTGGACATCTAGCTGACAGATGGCAAAGATTCACTCCTATTCCATGGGTTTCCTCTTTAGTTGGTTGTTTCTTGAGCTGTGCAGGAGGCTTTCTGGGTTTTTGACATCTCACTTGTTAATTGTTGGCACCAATTCCTGGGCAAATGGAGTCCTATCCAGAGGCATCCTCGCCTTCACCTGCATCATCACAAAGGGGCAGTGGTTGTGTTTTCTTCTAACATTTCAGGTCTCACATTGAGGTCTTTGGTCCATTTGGAAGCAGTTATTGTGTAAGGTGATGGGTACAGATTTAACTTCATGTTTAATCTGATGACCTCAAGTTCAATCCGTTTACTGCAAATATCATGATCCCTATTCATCTGTTGGTAGTTTCATCTTCTTGGTTGTGCCAAGCAGTGCCTCAACAAGCATGGGTGTGCAAGTGCCTCTGTGGCACGCTTAGAATGTTCATATCACAGGCGACCACACGATAGTTCTCATTTAGGATTTGAGGTACTTCCATATTGATTTCTATGCTGACTTCAAGTTTCCACTCCTACCACTGCTATGTGAGGCATCCTCTCTTTCCATTTCCTTGGTAGCATTTCTCGTGGTTGGTTTTCCAAATAGTCATTCTGACTCTGGTGAAATATAATCTCAGTGTTGTTTTAATTTGAAGGGTACTGAGCACTTTTTTATTTTCTTTCTTTCTTTCTTCCTTTTTTTTGAGAACTGTTTATTTAATCCATTATCCCATTTATTACTAGATTATTGTTATTATTATTATTATTTGTTTTTTTCGAGACAGGGTTTCTCTGTATAGCCCTGGCTGTCCTGGAACTCACTCTGTAGACCAGGCTGACCTTGAACACAGAAATCTACCTGCCTCTGCCTCTCAAGTGCTGGGATTACAGGCGTGCACCACCGGCTTTTTTTTTTTTTTTTTTAGTGTTTAACTTTTGGAGTTTTTTTTCCCATTAGTGAAATTTGCATTTCTTTTTTTTTTTTAGTGTGTGTGTGTGTGTGTGTGTGTGTGTTGAGGCTGGAGAGATGGCTCAATGCGTAAGAATACTTGTTTCTTCAGAGGACCCTAGTTCAGTTCCCAGCACCTGCATCAAGTAGATCACAACTGCTCATAACTCCAGCTTCAGGGATTGGCTAGTCTCATCTGGCCACTGTGGACACCAGAACACAGGTGTATACATTTACATAGACAAACACACATACATTAAAAAATAAATAAAAGCTGGTGTGCGAGTGTGGAAATGAACGTGCCACTGCACGTGTGGGGGTCAGAGCGTGAGCTTGGTCTCTGCTGTTTTCTTTCCACTACGGAATCCAGGACCAAGCTCAGGTTTGAGTGACTTTTCCTGACCCTGGATGCTTTTATTTTTCCCCTTCTTTTTGTTACAGATTATAGATACTAGTCTCCCATTCTATAGGCTGTCTTTTTACATAGATTAAAACAATTTTGTGGGGGGTAGGTTTGTGGCATATGGATGTGGCTGTGCTCATGTGTGGTCCAAGTGCCTGTGGTAGAGAGGTAGATGATGGGTGTCTTCCCGAATTTTAGATACCTCTGTCAAAGCTTTGGTGGTACAGGTGTGTGCTTTTCATTCTGACTCTCAGTGTTAGCCCAATGCTCTCCCTGCCTGGTTTTGTGCCAGTGGCACAGGGTTTTTGTTACTATGTCTATGGTTTTTGAGACAAGATGTCACTATGTTGCCTACATTGGCCTCATATTTAAGATATACTTGTGCAGTTGGATTTTTATTTGAGTTCCCCCAAGTACCACTTTAAAGGGTCTTGCAACAGGATGATGAAACATTGAGACAATAAATTACTGTATATGCTGATTAGTTATCACAAATCATCAATGCAATTCAGTGTAGTATAACTGGTTTCTCTTGGTAAATTTACAATCATTGAAAAGATTAATTTGACCAGTGGATACATTTGAGGACATTGAGCATTTAACAGTATGTAGTTCGTTGCTATCAAGAGGACCTATGTCTATCATAGACAAGTAAAATTCAATTAAAAAAGTGAAATCAAGTGAAATCTAACAAAAGAAGAAACACATATATGTTTGTGTACCTTTGAAAAGTTTCAGCATTACCGTAAGAGATCAAGGTATAGCTGGAGGTTATGAAAAATAGCATGTGGTGATGACTCTCTAATATAGGCAAGTGGTCAAAGGTTATATAGACTTTAGATAGCAAATGTGAGCTGGCCGAGGTCTGACCTTCGGTTAACCTGTAAAGACAGTACTGCAATTATCATCAACCAACACTTACGGGATGATTACTATGTGGCACAGTGTCAACTGTACTATTCTAGCCTATCGGGGCTGTTATTTTTAAGTGGGAAAGCTAGAAGATAACCCTAGAAGTTTACTTCCAGGTTTTCACACCCACCGGGTTAAAACATTCCACTTATGCATTTTTATAGATACTCCCAAACTTTCAAAGGTGATTTTAATATAATTTAGCCATTATACTTCCTTTCAGGAAATGGTCTCTGATTATACGAAAAGATGTATGTAGGAGCAATTTCCAAATTATTAAGCGGTGGAACCAACAAGCAATAGGTTATCAAAGATGTCACGCATCTCCTGCTCTCAGTTTCTGTAAACTGAAAGGCTTAGTCTAGTCTCTTCCTTGTTATAATTCCTGCTCCCAGACTCTATAGACTGCTGCCAAAGCTGCTTAAAAGACTACTTCTTCCTTTTAGACCCGAGGGCGGGGCGAGGGGTGGAGAGAACGAGGCAGGCCACGTGACTTCCTTCCTTCTCAGGGCGCCTGCGTGGTCGGCCTCCTAGCAACCCGTGCATCCCGCCTAACGACGCCTGTGCAGCGCGGTTGGCTGTCGCAGCGGCTGTGCACCTCCCGCGGGCGGTGCTGCCGGAAGCCCCTCCCGGGGCCGCGGCTCGGTGGCTGGCTGGCCGGGGCTGTCACTCCGGGGCGTTTTCCCCGGCCGGTGCTCAGCTGGGGCGGAGGAAGAGGCGGCCAGGGCCTGCCGAGCCGTTGCAGTCTTCGCGGCTGCTATGCCCAGGGAGCGCAGCGCCCTCCGCAGCTCCGCGCAGCCCTAGTGGCAGCCGAGCGCCCACCGACGCCGCCCGGATCTCCGGTGCCACCGCTACCCAGGTCCCGCAGCTCCCGCGGATCCTCCGGCGCTGACTGTGAGGCCAGGCGGAGGCAAGATGAAGATGACGGTGGATTTCGAGGAGTGTCTGAAGGACTCACCCCGCTTCAGGTAACCGCCGTGACTCCCCAGTGCCTCCCGGAGCTACCCTATGCCGGCGGCGGGGTGTGAGAGCCGGTCTTGGGGAGCGGCTGCTGACCCCAGGATCACTCGTCGACCCGGGGAGCAGTAGCTAGCCCCGGTGGTGCCCGCCAGCTGCGGGAGCATCGTCTGATCCGGGAATACCCTCCAGCCCCCGGCAGCACCCACCGACCCGGGGTGCACCCTCGGCTCCAGGGTACACTGGCAGATCTGTGTGCACCGCCCACCCGGGGAGCACCAGCCAGCCCGGGAGTACCCGGGCCAGCAGTCCGCGCCTTCCGACGGGGCGGGCCGCAGCCTTTTGCCCGCAGTCCGAGGCGTGGCCGAGAGGGGGATGTCGCCTCTTCAGCCCTGGCTCGCCGCCGCTTCTCCCGGAGCCAGGGCACCGCCGAATCCCTAAAGTCGCGTCCCGCTCTGCGCTCTTCCTCTCCCTTTCCTTCCGCTGCGCTGCCCACCTCCCCACCCCCTCTGCGCGCAAGCTTTCTGGGCATCCTTGCGGGTCACTTAGTTCCTCTTCCCGCTACTACGCGACCCCGGGCTCGGGAGGAGGGGGACAGCGCTGGAGGCAGATTAGATGGAGTCGGGACGGGGGGGGGGGTGAGGGGGTGGGCTTTGAACCACCTCTTCTAGGCACCCTTGACCACCACGGTCTGCTCTGCTTTCCGTCGAAGCTTTTGGAAGAGGTGCAGGGCTGAGTGGGCGAGACAGCATTTCTGTTTTGAGAACGGAAGTAGGAGGGCCCCGAAGATTGCATTTGTGTTCCTCTTCCCGCGGCCTGGAGAGCCCTGGATCACAGTCGGATGCTCCCAGTGGATCTGTCACAAAACTGATGTGGTGGCATTCGGATTCACATGGGCTGGCCAGCCTTCCACGTGAGAGGCGGCAGTACTGAGGGGGGGGGGGTCTCCAGAATCTGTGTTTTTTCCTTTTTGAGTATTATAGCAAACTCTTGGTTTGGAAAATGGATTTCTAGGTTGTGTTTTACACTGTGCTGGATAGGGCTGGCCTGAGGCCTAAATAAGACCTTAAAACTTATTACATAGTGACATTTCTTGAAAGCTTCCCTGAGTATTGGCATGGGGTGTGTGTGTGTGTGTGTGCGTGTGTGTGTGTGTGTGTGTGTGTGTGTGTGTGTGTGCGCGGTGTGCGCCCGCTTGCAAGCCCCTGAGCTCTCTGCCAGGCGCACATTGTAAATTCTTGCATCCTCCCGGAACTCACTGTTCTCAGCCTTCTGACTGTTAATTTGGCATCCCGTGCTCCTCTCCAAGAAGAGGAAGGAGAAGAAGTGCAGAGGGAGGAACTTGGAGGAGATTTAAGGACACGTTGTCTCTGCCTTTTGCTCCTTTCTAGGTGCAAGTTTTATTTGAAGTTAGAGTTTAGAAACACAACACTGCTCTGTACTTGATTTGGCTACTGTTGTTGCCATTCGATTTTGACAGTTTTATGTCCTGGGTGAATTGAAGGGCCCTCAGTGACACAGATAGTTTAAGGCAGCCTTTGGGGGCATGCTTCACTCTCTGGGCAGCCAATGAAGTAATTTTTAAACAATACTTTAGAAAGTTATGCTTATTGTGAAATTTTTGCTTTTGTGATTTTTAGCTGTTTATATCTGTGTGTGTATGTGTTCTCTCTGTCTCTCTGTCTCTGTCTCTGTCTCTGTCTCTCTCTCTCTCTGTGTGTGTGTGTGCAGGCCTGAGTTAGTCACAGGGTGTCTTCTTCATTGTTTCCTACCTGACTTTTGAGAAGTCTCTCACTGAACCCCAGGCTTGCTGATGTGGCTAGACTGGCTGGCCAGCAGTACTCAGGGATCCTCCCCTCCTCCCCTCCTCCCACCTTCATCTCCCCAGCTCTGGGATTATAGGTATGGGGAGGCACCCTATTTTTTTTTTTTTAAACATATGTTTTGGGGAATCAAACCCAGTTCCTTAGGTTTGTTTGGCAGGCAGTAACAACTGAGACATCCCCCCAACCGGCAGCTGTGTGTCTTCACACCGAGTAAAGGATTTTTCTTTGTGCTTCCCTGGTTTTGGATAAATTTGATTTGAAAGAAAGAAAGAAAGAAAGAAAGAAAGAAAGAAAGAAAGAAAGAAAGAAAAAGGCAAGTTAAGGGAGGAGCTCTGAATAGGCTTTTAGCCTTTGCTGTTGGTCACTTGTCATGTGACATTTTAATTTTTAAATAATCGTTGAATATGAGTTAAGAAATAGAGATACCAGGTTGTATGGCACGATATGGTGAACTTTTTTGTTCAACTTGATTGTGATAGTTTATGAAGGCAGAGATTTCTAGGATTTTTAAGTTTCTAGCATTCCAATTATTGTCAGCTGCAAACTGGGAACAGACACCATAGCGCCAAGAGCTCCCACATCTTGTATTCATTTTGCGGCCTAGATTAGATTTATAATAGAGAAAAATGCCAAGAAATTGACACCCCATTGTTCACATTCTCAACAAATGTAATTTTTCTGTGACTCTGCCCCTGTATGGATTTGTGTTGTATCTGAATAGGACATTTCATTAGTATTTGTTCCCATTCTGTATATATTGGTTGGAGTTGATTTAAGCAGATAGGTGGATTTTGAGTGCTATATCGAAGCATATCAAATTAGAGAGCCTGGGAGTTGTGGGAATGACTGATGCCTATGAGCCATCTACTTCAGAGGGTGAGGCAGGGGGATTGTGAGTTGGAGGCTAGCCTGGGCAGATAACAAGAGCCCTGTCACGTGGGCTGAGCTTGCTCAGGGTAGAGCATTGACTGTGCAGTCACTGGGAATTGGAGTGTGGCTCCCCGGCACACTTGTCAATGCTGGGCTGGCAGGATCAGCCCTGGGAGGCAGAGGTGGATCCTCAGGAGCCAGCTGGCTGGCTAGATGAGCAAGTTGGCTCGCTGGACATGGAATCCGAGCGCTCTGGGATCAAGTGGAGAAGGCTGGAGGACCATCCACCTCTGGCCTCTTATGTGTGCTTGGACCCCTCCCCCCATGTAAATACAAATACACACATGCATACCACGCACATACACACATGCAAACAAAACAAAACTTTGTTACTTGTTGTTACCAAGAAAATTAAGGAAAACAGAAGAAATCCTGAGGGCTGGTCTCTAACCCCCAAGCCCTTATTCACTTTGGGACTGGAGAGACAGCTCAGCTGTTACAGAGCACTGGCTGCTCTCGCAGGGGACCTGGGTTCGATTCCTGCCGCCTACATGTCCACTCAGAACTGTCTGTAACTTCAGTTCCAGGGATCCAATGCCCTCTTCTGAGTACAGGGCATACATGTGGCGCACAGCCATACATGCATCTATACACATTGTACTGGCTGGTTTTGTGTGTCAACTTGACACAAGCTGGAATTATCACAGAGAAAGGAGCTTCAGTTGGGGAAGTGCCTCTATGAGATCCAGCTGTGGGACATTTTCTCAATTAGTGATCAAGTGGGGAGGGCCCCTTGTGGGTGGTGCCATCCCTGGGCTGGTGCTCTTGGGTTCTATAAGAAAGCAGGCTGAGCAAGCCAGGGGAAGCAAGCCAGTAAGGAACATCCCTCCATGGCCTCTGCATCAGCTCCTGCTTCCTGACCTACCTGAGTTCCAGTCCTGACTTTCTTTGGTGATAAACAGCAATGTGGAAGTGTAAGCTGAATAAATCCTTTCCTCCTAACTTGCTTCTTGGTCATGATGTTTGTGCAAAAATAGAAATCCTGACTAAGACACGTATAAAATAATAAAAAAAATTAAGAAAAAAAATCAGAACAGAAGCTGTGGAGCCTCACATTAAATTTTATACTATCAGTATTGACTTTATGTACTTATCTACCACCAAATATGTGAATTTTAACTGTATAGAAGTTCATTGGGTTGTGTATACTTTGGGCCAATTATTTGATATTTTTCTTTATTTACATGCTTTTAAATAATGAAGCTTAGCAAATAAAAAATGTTTTCACCAGGCGAATCTTAAGGCATTTAAATGTGGCATTTTTATATAACTGCCTTGGGTGCTAGAGACTTAATACAAAACATCAAATTTTGCTGAAGAAAGGAGTCAACCACTATTCAAGGTTAAGGCATTCATTTTCCTGTTAAACTGATGGGGAAGTAGGAGGGGTTTGCCTGCAGTAGGGAGAAAAGGATGTGACTTTTGATGATTTGAATAAACTCTGTGCTTTATCTTGCATTCCAGGGCTGGGTATTCTGGATTTTGCTGGTAGAATGGAAGACACATTTCATTGTGTAACTTTGGGTTCTATTTTTAGTTTTTAAAAATACCAGTTTAAAAGCTTAAAGGTCAAAATCTTGTTATAAAAGTCTGGAAGACTGTAAATGTATCTAAGTGTACTTTTTTTTTAGAGGGAATGTTTGGGAGGCAGAGACATTTTAATTAGTATTTACTGAAGTTTGAATTTGGGCTGGAGCTATAAGTAGTCCTTTGTTTGAATTTTCAGGACTTGTAATTCAAATCATTTCTAAGGGAAATTGGAGTGTTGGGTCACCACTACAGCCACAGTACCAGGGTGCCAGAGGCAGAAAGATTGTGAGTCTGAGGCTACTAGGGCAATGTGATGATACTTTTGTTTGTTTTGTTTTGTTTGAGACAAAGTGTCTCCTTTGTGTAGCTTTGGCTGTAATGGAACTCACATAGCAGACAGTGCTAGCCTTGAACTCAAGGGATCCACCTGCCTCTGCTTCCCGAGTGTGTAGAGTAAAATCTTTTAACAGGATATTTTGAATGAGAAGTTTTAGTGGGTGAAACTCATTGCAACAAAACACAGCTGTGTACACCAGAATTGTATTTTGCTGTGAAGCTGGTCTCCATCCTGGCTGATTTGCCTTTTTTTTTTTTTTTAAAGATTCATTTATTTATATGTAAGTACACTGTAGCTATATTCAGACACACCAGAAGAGGGCATCAGATTTCATTACAAATGGTTGTTAGCCACCATGTGGTTGGTGGGATTTGAACTCAGGACCTTAGGAAGAGCAGTCAGTGCTCTTAACCGCTGAGCCATCTCACCAGCCCTGATTTGCCATTTTACATCCCTTCTTTTAACAGACAAACTCCTTGACAACTGGTACCTTCTACAGTAAAAATAGAACGGCAGAAGGATAACAGGAAATGTGCTTTTATCTTAGAAGTGGTAGAATGAAATTAACATGTACCAATGTCATGAGTTCTGATGTTTCTTATTGCTGTTTCTAAGTTTTCATTCAATTCAGTCAATTTAAGTTGACAGGAATAGATGCAGATTTTCCTGGTGCACCAGACTTCATTCTGGAGCTTTTCATAGCTAACGTATTTTGTGAAGTAGAATTATTACTATTATTATTTTTTCAGGCAGAGTCTCATTGTGGAGCTCAGACTGAAATTCCACTGCTCCTGCTTTCCCTGTGTTGGGGTTACAGAAATGCACTACCACACCTCGCTAAAATTCAGAATCATCCTTACTACAAAAATTAAAAAATATTAACAATAGACATTAATGTTAAAATGCATTAAATATTAAAAGCTAGCTGAATATTTTGACTTTGTTAATAGTATAGACTTAAATAATGGTTCTGTGTGCTTATAAAAATAATTTAAAAAAATTGTCTCAAGGATTCAGTTATCTGGATGAACCTTGGTCTGGGAAATAGTAAATGGGGCCAGCTTGACGGTCCAGCATTACAGAGCACTAGTCTGATGACTTGACTTGGATTCTTGGAGCCTATGTGAAGGTGGAAGGAGAGAAGGCAACTCCAGAGTTGTGTTCTGACTGCACATCTGTGTAGTGGCACACAACAAACCCCCATTGTGTAAACACAATAGAAATCATCAATTGTGTAAACACAATAGGAAAAAGTAGATGGAAAGTTCTAGAAAATGTAAACTAGAACATTCATGCTGTGTTTTGATTTTTTTTTTATGTGTGTGTGTATATGTGTGTTGTATACATGTGTTCACAGGTACGTGCATATGTGTATGAATTTGAGGCCATGGGGTTGGAGTCCTCCTGGATTGTTCTTTACCTTATTAGATTTTCTTAGTATCTATTCATTATATATGATGATGGGTCAATGGGTTTCTTTACTGTCATCCTTGAACATAGCATGTGGCCCTACTCAACCATTGTCACCCTTCAGTATTTCCCCCACGCGTCTGCTTTCTTGTCACTTCTGGCTCTTCTCTACCTTTGTGTCTGGGTGATCCTTTGGGATGTCTGCAGGAGCACAGGCCCCTTCCAGTGGTTAGACCACTGAAGAAAATGTCTCCCCTTCCCCATCAACCATTAACTGTGCATACATCCTCAGGGCATGGTGGAACCCCTTGAGCCCTTCTGCTTTCTGTGACAGGCAGGGTGTCGACAGTCCTACTCTTGTGCACACCTTGTGCAGGCGATCACAGCTGCTCTCCGTCTAAGGGTGATGCCATCCATGCCTGGAAGTCAGCATCCCACACTGCTGTCTCCTTCCTCTGACTCCAACATTCTCTCTGCTGCTGCTCCTGTGAGCCTTCCTGGGGAAGATACAGATGCCTCATTTCTGCAACAGCAATACTATCTGTAGGCATCAGCAGAGTTATTCAGATGATAATTTGATGGATCCATCGTGTCCATTTAGCAGAACAGCAGTAGTAGCTTCCCTTTTAGGGCCCAGGACAACTGCAGCTGTGGACCAGATGTGAATCCCCATGTCCAATCAAAAAATGGTTGGTTGCTCCACAGCAAACTTGGTGTTATTGCAGCCGTGGAGGCAGCTTGCATGGCTGGTGGATTTGTAGACTGGTTCACAGCTGAGTGGGGCTGCTGTTGGCACTTCTTCCTCAGTAGCCTGCATAGAATGTCCTGGTCTGGAAGACAGGACTGGGCAACAAGAAGGAACCTTCCAGTAGAGTTAGAGTTTGACTTCTGTTTTGTGACTGGGGTGTGTTCTATCTTATATTTGGAGGATCTCACATATTGGACCCAGAGCATGGATTTGGCTAAGGTGGCTGGCTGGCTGGCAGGTGAGCCCCAGGTGCTTGCCTGCCTTTGTATTCCCGGTTACAGACGCTTTTCGGCCTGCCCCCTCTTACATTTAGCATTAGGGATCTGAACTCAGGTCCTCATGCTTCGGCAGCTGGGAGGGACTTGCTGACCGGGTGAGCCATGGCCCCAGCCCTGAAAAACCTGTGTTTTAAAATTTGCCCTCCTATGTAGAATGGTGAAAGAAATCTCTTGTTATCCTTCTCTGTGCAGCTGGGATGTACATTCCTCCTTTCCCCGCATATGTTTACAGGGTATGGTACTTACCTGTCTAATCGTCAGATGGATGGGTTGTTGGAGTGCTTGTTATCAAGCAACCTTTACTTATTAGTGGCCTAAGGTGTCTGAAAGTGCAGGAGTAGCTGTGCTGGAAATCTAGAAGTGCCAAAAAGAAACCATAAAGTATTTATGTGAAAAGGCAAAAATTCTCCACAAGGAGAGAAAAAGATGAGCTTACGCTGAGATCGCTAAGAAACATAGTATTATGTGTGAGTGCCCATCCTCGGATCTAAGATGTGTGGTATTATGTGTGAGTGACAGTCTTCAGAAGCTCATTTATGTTTGCTCCCCAGCAGCAGTACTGTTTTGGGGAGAATGAAACTTTGGAGATTGGGGCTGGTTGTAAGAAGTAGGTTTCTCAGGTTAGTCTTGTGAAAGGCCTGGCTCTGCTCTCCCTTGACTCTTCTTCCTGTCTACCTACTGTGAGGCAAATAGCTTCCTCTGTGTGTTACTGTCACTGTGATGTCCTGCCCACAAACGTGGGGCTGAGCACCTGAGGGTGAATCCTTTGAAACCACAAGCACGAATCAATCCCTCTACTCATACGTTGTTTATAGCAGAGATTTTAGTGCCAATGAGGTGAAACTGACTGATACAGAATATTGGCACTAGAGAAGTAGGGCGGTTGCCATGACAACCTTATGATGTGGTTTAGAAGCCTGTGGGAACTGGTTTATGGGAGGATTGTGGAAAAGTTTGGCGATGTGGGCTGTGGGGCTCTAGTGCTATAAACAGGTTGGTGGATGGCTGTGGTGGGAGCTCAGAACCAGTCAGCTGAGATTACTGCAGATGCTGAGGCCAGGCTCACGGGAAGCCGGGCTCACGGGATGTCAGCTTGAAGGATTCCTGGGGAACTGGCTCCTGAGGGTCCATTACACATTCTGTTCATGGTCTGAGATTTGGCGGGAGGGGATTAAGCTGGTGGACTAGGTGTGGCAGAGGGAGATTTTTAGGGTACCCTAGCAGTCAGTGTGGCAGTCATCACTGGCTACTTTTAGCCCTAAGGGCTTCCCCAGAATTGGCTAGGGCTTCAATCCGAGGAGGCTCAAGGGTGTAGATAAGTAAATTCACTAAGAAACTTTCACTTGAGATGAGAGCATTGCCCAGGGACATGGCTTGCAAACTGCAGCCTAGGAAAGTGATTTCCCAGGATTCATTTCACTGTAATCTCTTGCCCAGGAAGCCAGTGCATCCATGTGATGGTCCAAGGGGGTTCAGACCTCTCATCATCCGTGTGATGGTGGTTGCAGGATCATGGAGACTTCTAGCAGGATTTCGGAGGGAAGGCTGGGAGCTGTGTGGCAGGGTGGGAGTCTGCGAAGGCAGATGTGTGGCAGTCTGAGGGGGAAGCCGCACTGGGGACTCTAGGATGGCGGAGACAGAGCGCAGCTTGCAGTTGTTCCTCTGTGCAGTATAGGAACTTAGGACTCCCAGAGGTAGCTACGCTTATTTTGCAGCATGGAAGCCAGGGGTGAGATGTTATGCTTTGAGCGTGAAATGGCCTCCGTAAGCTTTGTGTTGAGTGAGTGCTTGCTGGTGGCAGTGTTTTGGAAAGTGAAGACACTTTGTGAGGTGGACCTCGGTGAGGAGTAGGTAAGACTGGTGTAACCGAAGGTTATACAGTCCCCAGTTCCTTCCTCTCTGCTTTGCTTCTGCCTCCGTGAGCTGCTTTGTAGCTTCCTGCTGTGGTAGGCAGAGCTTAAATAAGTTCTTCCTCCTTTCAGTGGTTTCTGGTTTCTGCTTAGGTCACAGCAACAGCGGTGTGACTGAGTCTCCTAACTTACTCGCTCCCGTGAGAAGAGGCAGAGAGACTCGCTCGAAACTGTCTGAACGACAGGCACAGAGCTGTGCCCAGCTTGCAGAATGCTTTTGAAATTATTTAAAATACCTTTACTCTGAAATTGTAAGTGTAGAAACTGTGTGTGTGTGTGTGTGTGTGTGTGTGTGTGTGTGTGTGTGTTGGTCAGAACACAACCTGTGAGAGTCATTTCTCTCCTATCCTGTGGGTTCTGGTTTATACTGAGGCTGTCAGGCCTGGTGTTAAGCAGCTGACTTACCTGATAAGAAATCTTGCCTTGTTTTGCTTTTTGTAGTTTCTGCTATCCTAGAGCCATAACAATCCTGCCTCAGCCTTTTGTGCTGGGATTACAGATGTGAGCTACCACATCTGGTTAGAAAAATAAATTTTTGTGAGTTTTGCTGTCCAGGAGAAGTTACAGCTGTCGGTGAGATGGCTCAGCAGGTAAAGGCACTTGCCACCAAGCCTGACAACCCGTTTGATTCCTGAGAACTGGCTCTTCTGGGTCGTCTTGTGCCCTCCATATGAGTACTATACAGAAACAAGTAAATGTGATAAAATTACAGCTAGAGGCGGAACAGGTAGTAAAAGCTAGTTACGACGGGAGAAGCCTGTGGTGGGGCTTGAGCAGAGAATGTTTTCTCAGGGTTGCTGTGTGTGCCAGGGCAGGCAGCCTTCTGTAGTGAGGACTCCCGCCATTCAGCTGCAAATAAGGGACAGTCATGCAGATTTAGATGTATGTTTGGGCTGAAACCCAACTGTAACCGTTGCCAGATGATCTATTGATGAAGACACCACTGACACATTTTCAGTCATACTGAAGAAATTAGATTAAGATCCTGTCTAAAGCAAGTGTAGGCCGATCTGGAAGAACTCAGCAGAAACAAGTGCCGAGGATCCTACAGTCTTGACATTTGTTCCTCGTCTTCACTACCAACACCATCGGGCTGGAAACCCAGGCTGGCCTGAAGGGCATATGAGCCTGATGCATGTCACAGTGCCAGCGTCCTTCATCTTTCCCACCTCGGCACGCAGGGTGGGTGACCTCACAGGGCACAAGAAGCAGCACAACTGCAGTAGGACCTGGAGAGGCAGCATTCATGTAACGTGATTCTGAAGATTTCTTAATTTTTATTTTATGTGTAGCTTTATTTTATGTGTTTCCTGCGCGTGTGTATGTGCACCTTGTGTTTGCCTGGTGCCTGAGGAGGCAGGAGAGGACGTTTGTCACCTGGGACAGGTGGTTGGGAGCCGCCATTTGTTACATGGCTTTTAACTTACAGGTGTTTGGAGTTTGTTTAATTTAGAGTTCTGTCCCCCCCAAGAAGCTTTAACAGCTGAAAATCCCTTCCTCTTAAGTTTCTGTCTCAAACGACCTAACTCACCCCTGCCCCAAACACCCCCAACAACCTTAATGAACAAACACACAATGAAATTTGGGCTCATAAGGGATTTTTAAAGACTTGCTAGTCTCAGTAGCACACATTTGTAATCATAGCCCTTGAGAGGTAGAGGCAAGACGATCAGGATTAAAGTCTATCCTGAGCTACATGGCAAGCTCCCGAGGTGCTAGCCTTGTGCCCTGGTTTGTGGTTGTTCCTGAGGTGCAGCTTTTAGCAGTCTCTGTGTCACTGCAGTGGTGCTGTGGCAAGGGCCCTTTCGAGGCACACGCTGAGCTGGAGATTTACAATCTTAACGATTAGTATGCTCTTTAAATTGGCACCTGCTTAGGGGATGCTGTGTGTAGGAACTTAAAGTGAGTTAAGCCAGCCTTTTCAGTCTGCTTATGATCCAGGAGTCGGGAGTCAGAAGAGCCTGGCTGCATGGTTCCTCTCTGACTCATTCCTAGCTCCCCGCCCCCAGCCAGAGAAGGCTGAGGTTGGAAAGACCCCCTTCCAGCACAGCCCCTTCATTTCATGCACCCCTGGAATTCTTGGATCTCCCTGTGCTTTCCACACCGTTCCCCATTTGTTTCTTTCCCCGTGCCTTGGGCTTTTGTTATTGTTAGCGTAGTTGTATGTTCAAAGTAGTTTACTTCTAAGACACAAGAAAGTTAAGCAGTTGAGAGTTATGCCTGCACTAGCAATGTTAACTTTATCATAGTCTCTTAATATGGGTATTCTTAATACCCAGCTCCAGGGGATAGAGAAAAGTCACTCTGTGTGTGTGTGTGTGTGTGTGTGTGTGATGTTGGGTTTGAACTTCTTTTCTCGTGTCTGCCTGGCAAGTCCTTTAGAGCTGTTTTTCCTTTTTATCTTGAAATAGGGTCTCATTTGCTCAGACTGGTCTTGAATTTTGCTGACTCATACCTCACAATCTAACAAACATCTCCTTTGGGGTCTGGGAAGATGGCTCAGTGGGTAAAGGTCTCTGCTACCAAGCCTGCCAAACTTGTCCTTGGGAACACATGGCGGAGTGAACCAGTTGCCTCTACACAGGTTGTCCTCTGACCTCCATGCACATTCCCCCAACTAATGAACGTACAGATTTTTAAAACAAATTAAAAAAATAGATGTTCTGATTGGTATTTTAACATTTGGTTCTGCCCTCTGAGCAATATTAGGGCGAGTGTGGCGTGCACAGTTAATGCGTTGTTTATCAGGGCAGAGGAGGAATTCTGCAAAATGATGTAGAACCTTGGCCAAGTAGAATGCTGTTTAGTGATGAAGATAGAGTTGTCAGGCCTGGGATGCTCAGTAGTAGGTTGCTTGCCGGGTACGTGCCAGGCCCCTGCTTTGATTCCAGCACTGCAAATGGCAAAGGCAAAAACCGACGGCTAACAGGCATGAGGTTTGTCATGCATACTAGGCGCTTCCTAAATCCATGTTTATTCCTAACAACAAGCGGGAGGTGTCTGATTGTCAGCCCAATTTAGAGACAAGAAACAAAGGAACAGATGTGGCACAGGGGTATTAGTTAAGTGTTAGGAAGCAATTTTGATTTCAGTTTGCCCCTGCTTCTGAGTGATCTTAAGTCAGGAGTTGGCTGGCTGTGGCCTCTGCCTGGTGGATGTGCAGCAGTCACACGGGACTCCCTTGCAGAAGAGCCTGTGCTCAACTTAACACACTTCTGTCCTAGTTTGAAATCCTGAATAATTTTTAAATAAGAGGTCACACCTGTTTCTGTTTCCTTTTCATATTTTCTTAAAAATTCTGTCACTCTTATTTCTGCCTGTGAACTCAGCTTTTATGTTTTAAAAGGTAAAAACGAGATCTTATGATCTAGGAACATTACTTAGATTTCAGTGTCCATAAAGTTACATACTGTTTATAGGTACCCTCTTCCCCTGCCCTCCCCTCTCTCTGTGCCCTCAACCCTGTAACTGTAATGTTGAGTACAGTTAGCTCTCTGTATTTGTGGGTTCTGTATCTGCAGTTCAACCAACACAGAGTAAAGATATTTAGAAGGGAAAAGTTGTGTCTGAAGTGAATATATATGTACAAGCACTTTTCTTGTCATTGTTCCCAAATAATATATGACAACTATTTACACACTAAGTGTTGTGAGGCGCCTAAGAGTGTGTATGTGTTATATACAGATATGGCATCATTTTATACCAATCTCTATCTGTCTAGAGCATCTGCGGAATTTGGACTCTGTCTACACGAGATGGCCTTGTTTGCTCTTTGGTCCTCTGCATTCTTCTTACTGGCCCCTGCTCGAAACCGCGCATGATTGTGCCGTTCCTGGAAGCATGAGGATACAGACGGAGCTCAGTTTAGATGGAGGATGCACACAGCAGACATGATCCCAGAGTAGACGAAGTAATAGAAGGACGATAGGACACAGGGTCAGACATACATATTACTACACAGATCTGAGGGGGGGAGGGAGGAATGGAGAGGTTCTGACGGGGCCACCCTGTCACAGTGAGGAGTAAGATGGCCGTGTTTCTGCACAGTGAGTGGCTGTGGACGGCTATGTGCTTATGAACCTTGTTTCACAAGTTAGAAAAGACTTGAATGTTTTTAGGATAGAGAAATGGCAGATGTTTGGGTTGGCTATGTTTAACCTGATTTAAACATTAAACTGTAGAAGTGTATCAGAAGAGAACTTGGAACCCTGTTTTGTACAGTGGGGCTCATGGTTTCTAAGGCTTATCGGCCCTCTCTCTTGAATCTTGCATGGCCCTTGCGACCAGGTCCCTGCACAGTTGCTGCTCTTGTCTCGCTCCGACTCCCACCGTGGCCTTTGCTCCCCGTTTCCATTCTGTTCTTTTGTTTTTTTCCCCACTGTTTTCTTGAGGTCCTTTTCTCTCCCGCAGGCCATGTGTTTCAAGTGTTTGGGCTCAGTTTTCTTTGCATGATCCTAGGAACCCAAAGTCATGCAGATTGTCTTACTACCACCAAACGGGATCTGTTCCCAGTGTACAGATGAGTCTTGCAGAGTTTGGCTAGCTTCCCCAAAGGGTTGTCTTAATATTTTTTGCCAGTGGAGGGTGTGACTATTTGATCCCTCTGATGCATCTGGTTGGTCATGGACGTCCTGGTGTGGTGATCATTGTGGTGTTGGTGATAACATCTATCCTTCAGTAGCCAAGAGACAGCAGTGTTTTTTTGTGTCAGTGAAAACACCTTTGCAAGGCAGGCTGTAGCTTTGTGGTAGACAACTGGCCAGCACACAGAGGCTTGGGTACCCTAGATTTTGTCCTGGCACACCACTGTCCCCAGAAGGAAAGATGGCTAATATTTTATTTCTGGCTGTGTTCTGCTTGCTGTTCTGTCCTTAGTCTTTCTCTTCTTGGTAGGACTGAACCCAGGTCTCACACGGGCTGGCCGGCACTCTATCCAGGGCTCACACGGGCTGGCTGGCACTCACCTGTCCCCATTGAACAGTGTTCTTTACAGGAATCGGTACAATCAGTAAGCCCAGACATCTTACTGGGGATGGTGTCCTTTCCTTTTAGTGGGTGCTGGGGTTCCAGATCAAGATTCTCAATGCTTGGGCTGGAGAGATGGCTCAGCGGTTAAGAGCACTGACTGCTCTTCTGAAGGTCCTGATTTCAAAACATGGTGGCTCACAACCATCCATAAAAGAGATCTGACACCCTTTTCTGGTGTCTGAAGACAGCTATAGTGTACTTAGATATAATAAATAAATAAATCTTAAAAAAAAAAGAGAGATTCTCAATGCTTGTGTGGCAAGCATTTGCTTAACTTACTAAACAGTTTCCCCAGGCACACACTGAAGATTTCAGACAAGTTATTTTAGTGTGTTATAGTATGTAACAAAAAGATACATCCTTGGATAAAATGAGTTGTACAAATATATTCTGAAGCAAAAGTTAATCGTGAAATGGGTATGAGAACATTAAGTAATTTTCATGTATATGGTTTGTTGGTAAGTTTTTATCAGCATGACACAAACTAGCTCATCTGGAAGAAGGAACTTCAGTTAACAAATTGCCACCATCAGATTGGCCTGTGGCCATGTCTGGGCATTTTCTTGATTGATGATTGATATGGGAGGGCCCAGCCACTGTAGCTGGTGCCACCCATGGGCAGGTAGGTAGTCTTGGGTTGTATAAGAAAGCAGGGCTGAGCAAGCCATGGGAAGGAGCCGTTGAGTAGCATACTGCTGTAGTCTTTGCGTCAGCTGGGTGGTTCTCTTAGGGATGGACTGTGACCTGGGGGTCAAATGAAGCCCTTCCGCTCTAAGTAGCTTTGGTCATGGTGCCTAGCAGAGCAACAGAGAAGCTAACTAAGGTATTTGGTAACAACGAAGAGACTGTCACAATTTATTTGTTAAAGCTGAAAAGTAATACAGTGTGTGGGATTCGCTTTAAAGTATATCAGCAGTATGGAACCATATGAAACAAGTAGAGCCAAGTTCTGATAATTGTCAAAACTTGTTGGGTACAAAGGAATGCATCGTTCTCTGCTTTTCTGTCCTTGGCTCACTTTGTAAGTTTACAAAAGGCATAACTCTGACACTTCATACTACACACACACACACACACACACAAACATACACACACACAAACATACACATCATCCAGAATGTTGAATTGTATGTGAAAGTTTTCCAAATGTTTCTTACTTTTCAAGATCTTTATGTAAAATTGTCAAGATTTATATACTAAAAGAACTTATTTCTAAATATTTGTTATACAAAGAATTCTTAGCAAAAACTATTTATGTTTCTGAATCTTTTGAAAAGAAGCCCAACATTGGAAGTTTTAAAATAGTTATGTCCTTATAGTAGTTATTAAAAAGAACAATCCCAAATCCACATTCTTTTAAGTGTGGCAGAAATCTAGTTATTACAATAGAAAAGTTCTGTTTGAGTTACAAGCCTGTTTAAATCAAAATTCCACTCAGGATTGTAGAGCAGTATTGTGGAGCGCGTCTTGCCTGTCAATCAGCTTTTGTGTGGGCAGTATGTAATCTCTTCTGTGATTGCAGCACAGATGGATGGCTGCTGCTGCCTTGCTGTGATTCTAGCAGATGTACACAATGGCCTCTCTCTTGATTGGAATCCAGCAGCTGTACTCTGATCATAGGGCTAGAAATGATTATTGAGTCATGTGTGACGTATGTGGAGGTAGATTTGAGCCTAAGAAACATTAACACATGATTCAGTATCTGCCTAGGAACCCCATATTAAGAATCTTGTGGGGTCTGTCTGTCTATCATTTTTGAGAAAGGCTCTTACTCTGTAGTTCTTGATGGCCCAGGACATGAGCTCCTCCCTTGTGTGCTAGGATTACAGGCATGTGCCACCATACTTGTCTCTGACTTTAATGTTTAACGGGTCACTTGAGAGGTTCCCCATGCAGTCAGATAGGCAGCTCTGAATCAGAAGTATTTGTCAGAATCATGTGGGAAGCTTTTCCCAGAACACATTTGGGTCAGTTTAGGCCTACTGAATTAGAATTGGGGGGTGGAGTAGACAAGAGTCTTGGGCATAGATTCCCTGAAAAAGTACTTGTGGGTCATTCTGATGTCAACCCCAAGGCACACATCTCTTTCTGTTTAGCCTGATATTTACAGGCACAGCAAACTTTTCTACCTGCTGCCTGTAACTCTGTTCCTTATTTTGTCTCTAGAACAAATGTTTTCAAATTGCAGATGTTTCTAGCACTTAAGTGCTGTGAAGATACTGTTTGGCAAATGTCTCTCCACTGCCTCATATATACACACACACAGCGTAGTGTGTCCAGGGTCACACTGCGTAGCCCAGGCTGGCCTTACACTTGTAATAATCCATTGTTACCCCAGCCCTCCCAGCCCCCACTAAGTGTTGGGATGATAGGTAGCTCTGCTGTAGCAGTTTCTGTGATGTTTCCCCCCCCCCCCCCTCCTTGTTGGGTGCTAGATAGAGGAGTATTCTGTCTTTGCAGTTTGTCTTGTTCATTTACATGAGAAAACTTTGATCTTTTAGGGTCATGAATTATTAATATTGGCTGTCATTGCAGATTCTACAGGTGTTAACAATATAATGTGATATTATTTTGTATCTATATTTGATATGTCTATTCTTATACTTATATTCATAATACAAAGGATTTTATCCCTTCAACTTTGGTACCTTGGATGAAATTAAAATGTTCCTGCAAGTTGTAACTTGAGCGAGCTCAGTCATAAGGAAATGAATTTATCGATAGTTGTATAGCCTTTTAAAAATGGCATTTGTAGTTTAAAAATTAGCAAGCAGGAAAGTAGTACCTGGTCCAGATGTTTCCTTATGGGCTAATTCTAACCAAACATTTAATGGTGCAGTCATGTCAGTTGCACACAGATGTGCACACAGATTCCTTCAGAAGCAGATAAGCTGGGAACTTCTCCCACTCTGTCTGTGAGGACTGCAACATCCCCCCATGCCCAGATCAGGCAGGAAACATTGCCCTGACAGCTTTGGAAATTACGTCCAATGTTTAATTGATAGTATGTCAAGTGCGTTGATTTCAGGAGTTAGAGTTGGGTATAATGTTCAAAGGCAGTTGATGTAATTGGCTACATTAGCAGAACTAGAACCAGACGATCATCTCATATACTCAAGAAAATGCCTCTGACAACCCTACTGCTTCATAGCTCAGGCAGGAGTTTCTAGCAAATGAGGAATAAAAGGGAAATTTTTACCTACTAAAGGGCATCTGTGACAGTACTGCAGCTAGCATGCCCCTGGGCAGCAGCTGGATGCTTTAGTCCTCAAGTGAGGATCAAGGTAAGTATGTGCTTCCACCCCTGGATTCAGTGTTAAGGATCCTAGCCGAGCCAGTGGGGGCTGGGAGGAAGGGGAGGAGGAAGTCGTTTTTGTTAGCAGACAACATGATCTTAGATGTAATTCATTTGCTAGAATCTACTAAACTGACAACAAACCCCCAAGAGTTTGTAATAACTAAATTCATGTATACTGGTATCAAATAATTAGAAATCGAAATGTAAAAATCTCCTTTTATGTCACTTAGCTTTTTTGTCACTATAAAAAATGTTCATAGCAGCCCTATTTATAATAGCCAGAAGCTGGAAAGAACCCAGATGTCCCTCAACGGAGGAATGGATACAGAAAATGTGGTATATATACACAATGGAGTACTATTCAGCCATTAGAAACAATGAATTCATGAATTCTTAGACAAATGGATGGAACTGGAGAACATCATCCTAAGTGAGGTAACCCAGTCTCAAAAGAACACTCATGGTATGCACTCACTAATAAATGAATATTAGCCTAGAATCTTGGAATACCCAAGACACAATGCACAATGCATATGGTGCCCAAGAAGGAAGGAAGGAGTGGCCCCCGGTCCTGGAAAAGCTTAGTGCAGCAGTGTAGGGGAATACTAGGACAGGGAAGTGGGAAGGGGTGGATTGGGGAACAGGGGGAAGGAAGAGGGCTTATGGGACTTTCGGGGAGGGGGGATCCAGGAAAGGGAAAATCACTTGAAATGTAAATAAAGAATATATCTAATTAAAAAAAATGCCTGAGAAAACCAAGGGGAAACATTGAATTTGGTTTATGGTCTCAGAGGTTCCATTGGCTGCGTTGTCATGATGAGGCAGAGCATTGTGTCGGGGGCACGAGGAAGAACTGCTTGCCTCATGGTGACTGGGAAGGTGTGTGTCCATCAGGGACACATGCTCGCTGGCCTCCTCAGTCTAGTCCCCTCCTAGGCCATATCTCAGTAAAGTCATCAGACTATGAATCTGCCAGGGCTCCCGCCAGTCCATTCATCATGAATCACATCCCCAGAGCACTGTCAATGGTAGATGAGCTTTTATTGCATGAGGGCCTTATCTTTGTAGTTTAGCATCTCATTTAGGATTTTGGCCATAGTAGGTAGAAGTGTCTTTGGAACTTGTGCTAAGTAAGACTGAGACGGGCTTCAGTAAAGTATAATATTTTAAAAAAAATATTTTTTTCTGTGCATCAGTGTTTTACCTGCATGTATGTTGGACCCCTGGATCTGGAGTTACACATGCTTGTGAGCGGCCATATGGATGCTGGGAATTGAACCTGGGTCTTCTAGAAGAGCAGCCAGTGTTCTTAACTGCTGACTTATCTTTCTAGCCAGTAGCATATAACTGGTGTTGATGGACCCTTCCTGACTCCGACTTAATTTAAATATTTGTGATATATTTGGCATCCTTACAGGTGTGAGAGCCCAAGTTTGGTCTTGCACCTAACTATAGTGTTGGACATTGGTTCCTCCCTGCAGCCCAGGACTGTAGCGAGTTCTAGTTTCCTAGGTTCTTGACCCTCTTTAAGTCTGCGCAGCCTGGTTCACTTCATGGTTCTGTTTTTCTAAACTTCCGTAGAACTCATTTCTTAGTAACAGTTGTTCTTTATGTTTTCTTTTCTTTTCTTTTTTAAAAAAGATTTATTTATTTTTTTATTTATTATATGTAAATACACTGTAGCTGTCTTCAGAGATACTCCTAAAGAGGGAGTCAGATCTCATGATCGGATGGTTGTGAGCCACCTTGTGGTTGCTGGGATTTGAACTCTGGACCTTCAGAAGAATGATCAGTGCTCTTAACCACTGAGCCATCTCTCCAGCCCTTTGTTCTTTTTCTAAACTTAAGTACTTGAGAGGAACTGCTTTCTCCATTTTTTTTTTTTTTTAAGATGGAAGAGTTACAAGGCTTCTTTTTAGGACATCTTACAGCTTATTTAGAGATTTTAGGACTCTCAAAATGCCCTTGAGAGAAGTAGGCGAGGTAACATCTGTAGTCACAGGTAAGTCAGTCAGATGTAAGTGAGTGGATCACTTGGACAGATTGAAGGCAGAATCAGAACCCAGGCTGTATCAGTCCCTTCTGTGCTCTGGGTACTAGGTGTTTAAGCTTTGCCGTGCCACTGAGGAATACCATTGACTTATTTATTGCTAGGGCAGGTAATGCAGGAGTAAGGATTACGCTTATTAAGTCATGTATTAGATATTTATATTCTTTGCTTTAAATCTTGCAATAGAGAACACTCAGTAATACATGCGTCAGAAACAACCACATACCTTATTGTCAGTAAACATAGGAACTGCAGGCTAATAAGGTAATTCTTTGTTGTGTGTGTTTTTTTTTTTTTTTTCTTTTTGAGACAGTATCTCTTTATGCAGTGCTGCCTGGCCTGGAATTCATTATACAGACCAGGCTAACTTCAAACTCATAGAGATCCACCAGGCTTTGTCTCCAGAGTGATGGAATTAAAGGCATGTACCAACACACCCAAGTTGTGGTGAGTTTAAGTGCAGATGAGTACACTTAAAAACAAATTATCAAACAATCTATACAGGCATCCTAAAGATAAGCCTGTAACTCTTCCATCTAAATGGAGAAAGCAGGTCCTCTCCAGTACTTAAAGAACTTTTAAAAAGGAAAGGAAAGGGCATACAGCCTTCCTGTCTCAGTCTCAGGGAAGCCTGTACCTGAGAGCCAACTGCAGTAACAGTTTCAAGTGTTACTTTGATCTTCAGTCCCAGAAAGAGTATCACAATGCCTTAGAAAGAGAGAAGCAACCCAGCTATCATCTCCTTTGTCCTCGGATTAACATTGTAACAAAAATCTTTCCAGATGGTTCATCACTGAACACATTTGCATATTATAATTTATTCTACATCTAGTGAGATTCCTCTTAAAGAAGGTTATATTTTTGATATATACTACCTCTTTTGAAGTACAATTTTTGGGAAAATAGGGCATGTTGACTTGTAAGACAAATTTAGTGTTTGGAGTTTGGTCAGCAGCCTGCTTTCCCTCTCACACTGGGGGTCTGCTGCTCTCCTCGCCTGCGTTTGTGGATCTGGCATCTGTCTGTGGTGGTGTGGACATGGTTACTGTGTTCCTGGGATACTTAGCTTGTGGAGTATAATCAGACAGAGGTGGGTGTGTATTTTGACCCTATTCCTGTATGCCTTTTACCGTTTTTTTTTTTTTTTTTTTTGTTAATTAGGTCTCATTAAATATAAGGCAGGCATAATAAAAATAATAAAGTAATAAAAAGATCTTTGAATATGTGTGTGTATGAAATAAAGGTAGTAATTTTGCTCTATGTCAGTAAGTCAGAAAAATGTAGGGAGGAATTCCACTTAAAAACAAAAGGTAGCAAATAGTAGCAAATTAGCATACAACAGATGAGATGTTTCAAAGCAGCCCTAAAGGTAAGTTTGTCCTCACAGGAGAGAACATAACTAAGGAATGTAGACTCCCCTTTGCAAGAATAAATTCTAGATTATAATAAGTGTAATAAAGACTAAATATGTGAGTGTAAAGTTCTAAAAGTCAATAGCAGTGAACACAGCACCCCAAACAGATTTAAAACAATAGCAATTAGCAGTGTCTTTAACCAGATTTTAAAGTTTGCTGTTAAAGGACAGAACTTGATCATGGAACAGATGAAAGAGATTTTTTAAAAATCCAGAATAGACCAAAATGTATATAAATGTACAGAATGGTGAAAATTAGTCAAAAAGGAAGGGATTGGTAAATATGTAGGAGATAACTGACACGGTGAGTGGGTTTTAGATGTTGTAATTAGTTTTGTGTACTGCTGGAAAATACAGGTGAGGTACATGTATCCTTAGGATCAGGACAGCTTTGCAAAGAATGAGACCAAAGATGGCCGTGATATAAATTTGACTTTATCAAGGTATTGCCCCTTTCCTATGGGAATCTGGAAAATGGGAAAGGTTTTAAATTCTGTATTTTAAAGGCATTTTTTAAAAGTTTTGTAAGCCAGGAATAGTGGCACTTGTGGGGAAGCAGAGGCAGGTGGATCTCTGAGTTAGAGGTCAGCCTGGTCTACAGAGTTCCAGGACAGCCAAGAGCTATGAGACAGTGTCTTTAAATAAATAAATAAATAAATAAATAAATAAATAAATAAATAAATAAATGGCCTGTGGTTCCAGTTAAATAGTTAAATATCTAGAAAAGGCCAAAGGCCAGTCTACCAAGACAGGGAGCCTAAGGAGGCCTTGCTCTTGGGGCAGAAGGAGCGGGGAGGGGAGAAATGACTGATGGAGCTGGGGGGTCTTTTTAGGGTTATGAGAATGACCTAAAATTAGGTGGTAGTAGGTAAATATATTTAGAGTTATTGGGTGTGGTATTTGAATTATATCTCAGTAAAACATTTTTTTAACCATTACTATGTTTTATTTTATTTTACTTTTTTAAAGATTTATTTATTTATTTATTTATTTATTTATTTATTTATTTATTTATTTATTTATTGTGAGTACACTGTTGCTGTCTTCAGACACCTGAAGAGAGCTTCAGATCTTTCTATGGATGGTTGTGAGCCGCCATGTGGGTGCTGGGATTTGAACTCAGGATCAGTGGAAGAGCAATTGGTGCTCTTACCTGCTAAGCCATCTCTCTAGCCCTGGTTTTGTTTTGTTTTGTTTTTTAATTTTTAAATTGGAGAAAAATCTCAGTAGATGGATTGATACAGTAAACAATGGACTAATAGCTAAGAGACCATTGTGAGTGACTAGTAAACTTAAAAATGCTTCACTTCTTATATTAAGTAAACAAATGCAAAATAAGTCAACGTTGTGAAGGCTTTATTTAAACTCCTGCATTGACAGACACTGAGAAACTGCTGGGTGTGTGATGGTTTGTAATCCTAGCCCTTGTCATTGGCTCATCAGGAGGCGGAAGTGGAAAGTTTTAGGCTAGTCGGAGCAGTATGGAGACTGTTTCAAAGAGTAGGACTGTGGTTGTAGGTTTGTTGGTCTCTCAGACACTTGCCTAGCAAGGGTGTGGCTCGGGGTTCTCTCCCCAGCACTGATTTTTAAAAAGCCAATCTTGAGTGTCAAAAATTTAAGACCTTAGTCTAAGGAGGTGTGTCTGTTCTTCTGTAGGTGATGCAAGTGTGAATTGATTCTTCCGGTCTGGAGAGGCTGCAGGGGAGGAAGGACACTGTTATTATGTAACAAACCCTCACAGTATCTGCACTCACAAAGCATCTGTTTCAGCATTTCCACAGTAAGAATGCCCTCAAGGCTGCTGTGACTTAGGTCTGCTGCAAGTTTCTCCAAGTTACTGCTCAGTGCTGTAGGCCCGCCCTGCACAGTTGAGGCCTCACTATAAACCACTTTATAGAAATTTATTTATTTTATCATTATTATTACTATTTTGTGGTGTTTTTGAGGATCAAATCTAGACCCTTGCCAGTAATGGGGAAGTGCTGTTTGAGTACCAGCCCTGCCTCAGCTTTGCACCTTTGTGAAGTTGTTTGAAACCACCCTGAAGATGCAGAACACCAGCTCCGAACAGGTTGGATACATTGTCAAATGAAACACGGCGTTGTGTCTCAGTTCAGCGTCTGGTTTCCCCTCTGAGAACAATCGTTATATGGATTGTGTGAAAGAAAAAGAAAAGAAAATTGCTAGAAATTGTAATTCTTGGCTTTTTGAAGAAAATTCAGCCCCATTGGCCCATGAAGCTGGGCTTTAGCCCCCCCCCCCCCCCCCAGTGTTGGGCAAGGCTCTGGTCCTGTTCTTACATAATTCTTCATCTAATAAGAATTATGGAAGTGGAATTTAAAATCGCATTAAATGAGTAAAATTGATGTAGAAATCTGGAGAATGTCGGAGCAGATGGAGAGACCCTGTGCTGCGTGGAGAGTGGGCACTCTTACTGGAAGGATGCCAGGGTGATTGTGAATTCCCGAGGTGCAGGCTCTGCTTGAGAGGACAGTGAGGTTGGTCTGTTTCTCTAGTGGTTAGAAATCTTTCCTTTCTTTCCCTCTGGGGTTGGCTTTAAGCCCATTCATTGTTGAACTCACAGTCCCCCGCCTCAGCCTCCTGAGCCCGGGTAGCAACCCTGTGCTATCACAGGAAGCTCTGGGAGTTTGCTGCTGCCTCTCCAATCTGTTCCCCTGGTGCCTTTTACACTGTGTACCCCTTTTCTCTGGACAAGTGGCATCCTGTCAGGGTGTGATACAATGTAACATGCTAGTGAGGTGGCATACTGTCAAAGTA
Organism: Apodemus sylvaticus; assembly: GCF_947179515.1. Lineage (NCBI taxonomy): Eukaryota > Metazoa > Chordata > Mammalia > Rodentia > Muridae > Apodemus > Apodemus sylvaticus. Next base: position 69,331,516 of record NC_067486.1, read on the forward strand.
CGACACAGTGTAACACATGCTAGCAGTGACCAAGGCTGTAGAATGGTGCTGCGTGGCCTTTAAGTTTGTGTCTTCACTGATAGTAAGATTGAGCATCAGGGGAACAGTTCCTTCCCCTTCCCTCTTAGTCGGCTAGCGGTAGTGTTGTGCTGTTTCTCTTGGCCCGCTTGTCCTTTACTCTGTGATTTGTAGACATATTCTTCAAATGTTAAAATGTGTTATCAAAAAACCTCCCCTATCTGCCATTTTATATGTAAAACTTTCCATGGAATAGTCAATTTTAACGTCTTTGTCTATATATTTCTTGAATTTTACCAGAAATATTTTCCATGTAAATCTTCAATTTTATTTGAAAATGTGTATAATTCTACCTTCAATCAACTTAGAATTATCTTTATGCCTATCACTTTATCTGTATAATTTCCATGATAATCTTTAATTTTAACATGTTTTTCTATATATTTATTCAGTCTTATCAGAAATATTTTCCATGTAAATCTTCAAGTTTATCAGAAAATGTTTATAATTCCACTTTCAATCAACTTAGGAATACTTCTATGCCTACCATTATTATATCTATATAAAATTTTCCCTGATAATCTTCAATTCTAACATGTTTAAAAATTTTAACACCTAAAATTTTTCTACGATTTTACCAGAAATATTTTTCATGTAAATCTTCAATTCTATCATAAAATGTTTCTATTTCATATTTCAATTAATTTAGCAATGTTTTATATGTCTACCACTTTACTCTTTAATCTTTTATGAAAATTGACAATTTTAACGTGTTTTTCTATGTATCTCTTCTATTTTATTGGAAATATTTTCCGTGTAAATTTCCATGTAAATCTATAATAATAATAATAATAATAATAACAATAATAATAATAAAAACCTCTCATAATCTACATTTTATATTCACTTTTTATAGATTTCTTTTTAAACTTTAAGATTTCATCTTTTGTTGCCTGAAAAAAATTTAAATTCTGCTGCATAAAAAACATATTTTTTGCATGTCTTATTTTTCTAAACCAATTTTTCTTTTATATAGAAAGCTATCAAGTGAGTAGTATTAAAGCTCTCCATTTGAACATATTTAAACTTTGTGTTGCTGATCCCGACACCAGCAGATGTGTTTTCAGATTGCACCTTACTCTGTGGCCATATTTACCTTTGCCCACTGAAGGCAGGATTTACTTCTTAAATAATGAACTTAGGTTTTTTGTCAATTTCTTTGGGTTCTCTGCAACATCAAGCAAACAATTAAAAGAGAAAAAAACACTATAGACCCTCTGCTCCAACAAATAGATCCTGCACCAGAAGGGTACATTTGTTACAACCAGTGAACACAGCAGTGTCCCCAAAGTCCGGTTCGCTCATAGGATTTGGGTAATGTTTTAATGGCATGTATCTGCCGGTGTAGAATCATGCAGATAGTTTTGCTATTTTTACTAAGTGGAAAAACCCTTATTCTGCCTCTCTTCCATCTTCTCCCCCAGTCTTTGATAACCACTGGTCCATAAGTTCATTTTTTAAAGGAAACGCTGTCTAGAATCTGGAAGTGTGCATCCTGACTTCTTCCACTTACTACACTGTGCCAAAGGTTTCTCCATGGCTTTTGGGTGATGTTCTTGGGTTAGGACCCAGGGCCCTGCATGTGCAGGCAGGTGCGCTCAGCTGTGCCCTTCGCCCTCTCTTGACTTTGGCTTTTGATATAGGGTCTTGTTCACTTACTCATTCTAGTCTTGAACTTGCTCTGTGGCCCAAGCAGTGTTTGAATCCTGCTCTTGTTGCCTTTGGCATCCAAGTAGTTAGGATGATAGGACTCCGCCAGGCCTGGCGCGCGGGTTCCTACGGCTTGAGAGCTTGTTTCTTTGTAGTGTGAATCACAGCCCACTGCCTGGATGGGTATGCCACACTTTTTCCATCCACCTACTGAAAGACGACATGACTGCTTCACTGTTTGGCACTTTGAGTAAACCATGTGTAGCCTTTGACTGTGTGGATGAGTTTTTAGCTCCATGGAACGCAGAGGGTTGTGTGATCTTGCTTGATTTTGTTGGAAACTGCTAACTGGATTTCTGAGTGTGCAGCCTTTTGTGTCTGCGTTGCTGTGAGTAGCTCTGTGTGGCTCTGCGTCCCTGCCCGACTCTGATGCTGCAGTCTTCTGGTCTTGAGCATTCTCACAGCGTGGAGGAGGACGTTGTTGGGGTCTGCTGATGGAGGCTGCTGTGTGTCCGCACACTGGCCATCTTAGCATCTTCAGTGAGAGCCTAGACCACCTGCTCACTTTAAAATGGGACTAAGTTTTAACTTTTTATATTTTGGTTATCATTCCTTTATTATTAGTTTTTTTTCTCTTTTTCTCGTATTGATTGCACGTGGCCTTGAGCACACTAGGCAGCTGCTCTACACGGAGCTGTTTCCCTAGATCAAACAGTTCATTACCAAATAAGTGCTTTGTAAATATTGTTTTCTCTGACTATGGTTTGTCTTCCTGTTCTCTTGGGGAATGTTTACTTTCAAATGAAGACAGATATGTTTATTTGTGACCATAGTTTCTAATAAGCTGATGAATGTTTTTTACTCAAGAAGTCGAGACTGTGGTTGCACATGGCAGGTAGTTGACGCCTGCCTGTAAATCTAGCATTTGTTGTACAGATGCAATGGTTGCTGCTTAGTCACCCACGCTCCTTAAAACCCATCTGGGCTGAGAGGGGTCGCGCGCCTTCAATCTCGGCAGGCAGATTGAGGTCAGCCTGGTCTACATAGTTCCAGGACAAGTAGGACTATACAGAGAAACAGGATCTGGGAAGTTTTCATGGCGATGGGTATGTGGTTTGGCCATCTTCAGTGGGTGGTGCTGCAGCCTCCAGCTGGTCTCTTTGCTTCCTGTTTGGTTTCTTTACACTCCCCAGTAGCAGACTGAGCCTTAGCAAAATGGTCTTACTGTTGCCTTGTCTCTGGTTCGGACGGTCAGTGGTCAGTGGTCATGTGGAGTCCTTCCTGTGTCCTGCACGGCTGTCAGTGTGATATGGTCTCCCTTGGCTCGCTTCAGCCCTTTATCTCTGCCCACCCTAGTCATGACGCCTTCTTCAGGGCAGTTCCAGGGCTGCTGCCTCGGTTGGTTTTTCTAACAGCCCTTCTCGATGACTTACAGTACCTTACCCGAGGCCTTTGGTCAAATGCCACTTTTTCGGTGAGTACTATCTAGGTCACCCTGTTGAAAATTGTAACCCAGGCCAGTTTCTTTTACTCCGTTTGCCCTTCCCCATCTCCTTATAGCGTCTAGTTGGCTGCCTGTTATGTTTTTATTTACTGCCTGAGTTTCCTCCCTCCCTACCAGCCTCTCATCTCTCTTAGAGACAGAGCCTCATCATATAGCTCATGTCGACCTTGAGTACCACCGCGCCTGATCTTGTTGTTAAACTTCTGTAATTATTGAGGTAGTAGGGATTGAGCCAGGATCTCGCTCATGCCAGCATTGGTTACACCCACATCCCAGTTGTAAAGTGTGTGTGTTCACATGTTCCTTTATGTGCAGCTTCATGTATGTGCATGCATGTAGATACCATCTACCTTATTTTTGAAATACCATCTCTCATAGGCCTAGAGATCACCAAGGCTAGACTGGCTGGCTAGCAAGTCCAGGGATTTACCTGTCTCTACCTGATTACAAATGCTATTATTGTTGTTGTTGTTGTTATTATTATTATTATTGAGACAGGGTGTCTCTGTATGTAGCCTTGGCCTCTAACTCACACCTTACACAGATCTGCATATAGCAGCAATTGGCTACATTGCTTTGGCTCCTGGCTGGTCGAATGTGCACACCCTCAGGAGCTATCTGGATTCAACACTGGAACACACACACACACACAGAGACACAGACACACACACACACACACACACCAGTTGATTTAAAAATGCCTTGGCTAGCTTAAAGGCTGGGCAGTTGTAATCCTCCTGGAGGCCAGCACACATTTCCCTCCTGTAGTTCCCTCTAATTCTCTATTTTATCTTTGTTGCCCTGGCTTCTTCTGGGCGGTTCCCTAGTCTCTACTGCCCAAGATGCTTCCGGGCAGCCCTTCCAGGGGCCACATTCTTTCTCACATTTCAGATGGTTTTCCTCTACAAATCTGAATCATGACCATTCTTTGTCTCCTTTATCCCAGTTCCTAGCTCTCGAAATCTAAAGGTCCCGCCCGTCTCCCTGTCCAGCCATTGAGCTGTGGGGCAATTCTTTATTGCCAATCAAATCCAGCTGGGGGCGGAGACCCTCAGTGGCTGGGAACGCGGCCTTTTGGGAGCTGAATTGAATTGAGAGAGCATTAGAATCAGTCCCTAAGCTCCACTTGCCTCTGCCTCCTGAGTGTGTTCAGCTGTGCTTACAAGGTAACCCCTTACTGACCGAGGTACTTCCCACCCCTCCGCTGTATTAAACAGTCCTGCCTTCCTATTTTTTTGAATGTTCATAGACTTAAAATATTTGAAAACATTGAGGGAATCATGGAAGCAATTCTGTTGTAGTGGTGATGGTGTTGGAGGAGGAGGGGGAGGAGGAGGAGAAGGAGGAGGGTAACTGCATACCCCTCCCCCTGTCAGGCTTCTACCGAGAACATTTAAACAAGATTTTAAAAAAGTTTTCCTTTTATTTTCTTGCTAAAGAAGTCCATCGTTTTATTTGTGGATGTGAGTGTTTACCTGCATGCATGTGTGTGCAGCATGAGAGTGCAGTGCCTCTAGAGGCCAGCAGGGAGTGTCAGAGCCCCGGAGTTGGAATCACAGATGCTTGTGAACCACGAAGTGGGTGTTGGGAACCGAGCCCCGTTCTTCTGCTAGAGTAGAAAGCACCCTTTAACATTGAACTGTCTCTCCAACCCAAAAGAGGTTTATTCTTTTTATAATTATATGTGTGCGTGTGTCAGAGTGTGGACCAGTGCACTAATACAGTGCCTATGGAGGCCAGAAGAGGGCATCCGGCCCTGGAGGGAAGGGGGGCATCAGGGCCCTTGGAGGAGGAGCTGCAGGCGCACAGGGACATTTCTTCTTCTTCTTCTTCTTCTTCTTCTTCTTCTTCTTCTTCTTCTTCTTCTTCTTCTTCTTCTTCTTCTTCTTCTTCTTCTTCTTCTCCTCCTCCTCCTCCTCCTCCTCCTCCTCCTCCTCCTCCTCCTCCTCCTCCTCCTCCTCCTCCTCCTCCTCCTCTTCAAGATTTATTTATTACATGTAAGATTTATTTATTATTATATGTAAGTACACTGTAGCTGTCTTCAGACACACCAGAAGGAGAGCATCAGATCTCATTAAGGATGGTTGTGAGCCACTATGTGGTTGCTGGGATTTGAACTCACAACCTTCGGAAGAGCAGTCAGTGCTCTTAACCACTGAGCCACCTCTCCAGCCCTACACAGGGACATTTCATGTGAATGCAGGGAACAAACCTGCGTCCTTGGCAAGAGCAGTAGGAGCCGCTAAGGCCAGCTTTCAAGTCCAGAACTGTCGCATGTCCTAGCCCTTCATCCACACTTCTCATTTGTCTGTCTATCCTGGAACTCGCTCTACATGTAGACCAGGCTGGCCTCAAACTCACAGAGACCCACCTGCCTCCCTGCATCTCTCAGTCTTAAAAATGTCACATGATCAGATCCAGGTGTCCACGGTCATCCTTGTGTGTGGAAAGGGGACTGACTGTCCTGTTTGCCTGTCTTCCTTTCCTTTTGTAGTACCACTAATTTAAGCTTATTCCTGACTAGCTTTCAAATAAATAAGACTCAGACACTGGTCATTTTGTTTGGCTTTGACAATTACTGGGGGAGCGTGTGACCCCTGATTTACTTTTCTGCTTGATCTGGCTACCTGCCCAGTGGTGTCCCCCACATATCACTGTCTGTCCTGGCCGTGCTCGGAGTGCGGCTCCCTCACTGCAGCCCCCTCCTCTCCTCCCATTCCCCTGGGTCTCCCTTCTCCTGCTCTCTCCTCTCTTCTGCACCCCACCCAGGTGGCTCCAAACCCACCTACCTCTAATGCTCCAGTAATTTTATTTAGCCACTAGTTTTAAATTAAGGAGCAAGTTTGCACAACAAAAGCTTGTAAACAGGAGAACAGTCCTCAGAGGCTGAGCTGTAGCCTCACAAAACATAGAAACCAGGCAAACCTAACACCTTTCTTCTCCTTTCCTCTCTCTTCCTCCCTCCCTCCCTTCCCTCTCTCCCTCCTTTCTCTTGTCATTCCTTCATTCCTTCATTCGTTCATGGCTTGTGTGTGGGTGCTGGGGATCCAGATACCAGCCTTACCCTTGGCAAGGCCTTCATCAGTAAGCCGCCGTCTCTCCAGGCCACAGTTTAAAATGTGTTCTTCATCTAGCCCTCTTCCACCCTTCCCTGCCGCTCTCCGTGTAGTGGATGCTATCTGCTTGGTAACTGAGCTAGGATGAATTGCTGAGAGGCCCACAACCCCCACTTAGACCTCACAGTCTAGGCATACTGAGCAATAACAGTTATATAGTTGGTTATGCTTGGCGAGAGAAGGAAATAAGCAAGGGAGCATGACTGCTCCTAGGTCTGGTGGAGGAGGTACAGGGGAGAGCGGGGCCAGAGGCAGGGGCAGTTGGGAGAGTCCGGAGTGGACATTAGCCTGAGCTGGGGCATGTGAAGAGAGGGAGAGGGGGAGGGAAGAGGGAAGGGAGGGGAACTTTTGTGGCAACCAGGAGGCCCAAAAGCGAGTAGGACAAAAACCCCAGGTAATTAAAATGGTCACATTATATAGGGAAGGGCAGCTGTGGGAGGGCAGCCCAGCCCCTTGGTGAAGAGTTCAGGAGTGTGCCCGCCAGGAGAGGCCTGTAATAGTTGGGGACTGAGGGAGGGATGCCGGGAGAACCCGGTAGCCAGGTCCACTGTGATATTAAATAGGGACCTCAGCTATTTGTCCCCAGCTTGAAATCTGACAGTATGGACTAGCAGGCTCTGTACCTGAAGTGAGCACAGTGTGACTTTATTCATTTTGAAATTGGGTAAATATATGTCTGGGAAAGGGCATGTGTGAGCATGGGTTCCCGAGGAGTCCAGAAGAGACACCGGAGCCCCTGAACCTGGAGTTATGTTGGCTGTGAGCCTCCTGAGGGGACCTAGGGGACTGAGCGGTACATGGTTTTAACCTGAGCCATGGCTTCGCGAATTTTACTGTTTTAGATTGCTCATAGTATGAAATTGCCTTCAAAGCTTGCCTATTAGACTTTTAAACATCTGTTATTGTGTGTCCATGTTATAAGTAATGTAAGACTTCAGGCTTTTCAGGGGGATACAGTACTGAAAATATGCTTTGCTAAGTACTTTAGTTTCACTAAAAGGTTTTGCCATTCAACAATTCTCTAAGACATGTTCCAGTTCTTGCTTGCGGGATTGCGATTTTAGGTGTTACTGTGGGTATGCTCTGTTCCAGGAGGGCCTGGGACTGTTGTAGCTGTGATTGTAGAGCCCACCACGTCTAGGGCAGAACCCTGAAAGGCTGAGTTCGCTCTTCTCCAACCTGCTGTGGTTTCCAGGAGACCTCTCTTCTCCTTAGCCATTGACTGAGAAGGATATTTGGGATCCATTGACTGAGAAGGATATCTGGGATCCATTGACTGAGGATATTTGGGATCCATTGACTGAGAAGGATATTTGGGATCCACTGTGAAAGCAAGAGCCCCAGTCCGTGTCCGCCCACCTTGCTGCCTTCGTCCTTGGCGTCTCTTCTCCCTGCTGCTTTTAGTTGCTCAGTCAGCCTGATGGCTTCTCCTTTGCCTCTTAGACACCATGCTGCTTATAGTGTTCTTCTCTGTAAAGCTATTGGTGAAGCCTCCCAGGAACAACGCGAGGCGAGCGCTAGGTTCTAGCTTGGGTAAATTTGATCTTACCTCTTGATGGTGCCTCAAACCTGGTAATTTTCCTATCAAACCCCACAGCAGTGAAAGTAGTTCTTGGAGAAGAGTGACCTTGTAGAACGTTAACTTTAGAAGTTTCTACTGAAGGAAATTTGCCTGTGTGCATGTGTGCGTGTGGTTTTAAGAGAGAAGAATCTTCTACATTTGTTTCCTGGGCACAGTTGAAGGCAGCTTTACATAGCCTGTGTGTGTGTGTGTGTGTGTGTGTGTGTGTGTGTGTGTGTGTTACCTTTAACTCTTTCCTCTCACTAGATTGGCTTCCCTTCATTTGAAACCCTGAAGGGTGTGAGGACGGGCTAGCAGTTGTCACTGCTGATTATTGATCCAGTGTAACAAGTGGGCTCTGTCTCCTGCCACCTTCTTCTGTGGCGTGGCGGTAGCTCCCACGGTGATTATCCTGGCGTCTCCCCTGCTTGAATTCACTAACTCCCTAAACAGGAAATACAGGCTGTTAGGGGAGGAGGAAGACATGCAAATAGCTTTCTGAACTAGTATTGAGTCTTATGAGGGAGAAAATAAGATGATTTCACACCTGATTAATGCTTCTCGTATTCCTTTAGGCTGGTGTCCTATCCATAAGAGAATATTTGCCGTCGCATGTGACACACATTACTGCTCATAGCTCTGTCTGCCATGCAGAGGAGATGCCAGGTGTGGCTGTAGAAGTCCTGCACACTTCTCTGGAGAGAGGCGGAGTGCTAGGGTTGGAAGATCCTTTTGAGTAGTTCTCCTCCCCAGCTCCATGGTGCAGAATAGGACAGTCCACACAGGAAACACAAGCTTAGCCCTTGGCGTGGCGTGGTGTGGCTTGCCTGCTCCCTCCCTCTCTCCCTCCCTCCCTCTCTCCCCCTTCCCTTCCACCCTTCCCCCCCTCTCTTTCTCTCTTTCTTTTCTTCTTTCAGTTTTTTTTTCAAGTCACATTTTCTCTGTGTAGCCCTGGCTGTCCTGGAGCTCACTGACGGACTGGCTGGTCTCACAGCCTCTGCCTCCCCAGTGCTGGGTGCAAGGGTGTGCGCCTCCACTGCTTGTCTATTTTTTATTTATTTTTTAATTGTGAGTTGAGATTTATAGAGTGAGTGATGTATGTAATGATTTGAGGATGTGGGCTTGCCCCACCGTGCTACCTGGTTTTCAGCCGTGTACCTTGGCCTATTGCGTGTTTGGTTGTACTCTTTCCAGTCCCTGCCATTTCACTGTGGATGACACGGACTGGAAAGATAAAGAACTGTTTCTTAAGTTATAACCCTTTCTTTTGAAAAATTACTTTTATTCTGGGAGAGTGATGGTATTTTGTAATCTGTATAAAATATAACTTTTCCTCCTAAAATGTTGTTGTTCGAAAAGCTTTGAGGAATTCTGCCATTTTCATATCCCTGTGTTACATGATGTACACAGAGGGAACACGGAGGAAGGATGAAGGAGTTGGTACAGAAAAGACTTCATAATTTATAAGTTTTGCTTGTTTATTCATTCGTTTGTTTGTTCATATTTAACTAATTCACAACAAGAGCCTAGAGAAACTCTCCCTTGGGAAAAGAGAATCAGATTTAGGTTCTAGACTTAATTAGAACGCGGTTAGAATAGACTGTTGATTTTAAAGCAATACTGCAGGCGTTCCCAGTCCCATCCTCTCCTTTTATGGGTGACGAGACAGAGGCTTGAAGAACTTCACATATTTTGTAGGGATTCATATTAATTGACCGGAAGAGTGGAAATTTACCACTCACTTTTACTAGTTTTCCGTTGTATTTTGTTTGTTTTCTTCATTTTAGATGTTCTTGTTGGAGCCTGCAAGTTTGGTTGGTTGCAGTTTGATGAAATAGGAGTAGCTATAATATTTCTAAGATAATTGGGGAGGGCAGAACTTTTAATTCCATTCATTGGGACTTAAAAACAAAGTAACAAAACACGTCTGTAGTTTGCTAGTGCCTGGGGATGGGCCCTGTTTAAAGCCTAGGCTTGCTTTTGTTCTGATCTCAGAGTGGGTTTTCCTGTGTTTACACAGGCTCTGGGAGGACAGCTCTGGGAACCCCGCTGTCATTCCTAGTCCTCTGGCCTGGGTTGGACTCGGGCATAGGAGACCTTGGCTGTGTACTCAGTACTGGAGGACTGGAGGGCAGGCGGGCAGGCGCATCATCATCTGTTGCCAAGTGCCTGCCGCTTCCCTACAGTTTTCAAAGTCTTCAAAATTGGTCACACTTTCTCCGGGATATCTTATTTTATTTTGTAGATGAAATAGAAGCGTAATAATTAATTCATATAGTTGGTAAGATATAAAGTCAAGGTCATAAAGACTTCATTTCTCTGCCCCACCATATAAAGGCCTCACAGACATGGAATAGAATGGCGCCAGGCTTTACCAGGTAAGTTAGGAGCCATTCATGATTTAGTGAGAGATTGCTTTTAGGAAACTACCTTCCAGGGCTTATGCTGACTGTCACGGGGAGCTGTGGCTTAGTCATAGGGTCGGCTGCCTTTGGGTCGGTGAGCTGCCTGCATCTGGCCATTGTCCTTCTTTGTAAAGAATAGTCCGGTGTTGCTCAAGTTGGAGAAGGCTGTTGGGCCGAGAAAGGAAGTTGGCTAGGGATTATATTTAACCTTGACACACACCCAACAGTTCAAGTATAAATGCTTATTCTGTGTGTATATAATTTCTTGGAGTAGAGCCATTTTATAAAAAAGACCTACAAATGTTAGTTTCAAGACCTACAAATGTGCAACTCTTTGTGTGTGACGTTGGGCTCACATCCAGGGCCTTGCTCACAATCATAAAGTATTAGCCCTGTGTGATGTTTTGAATATTTATCCTTACTTTATAACTCGTTAGCAGGTAGTCAAGACTTGGAGTCTCCACTCTGCTTTTAATTGCTGGAGGACATTTGTGTGCTTATTGGTGATCCTGAATATCTCGTTCGGCATTGTTATTGCATAATTGTATGACCTAGTTCAGCCAATCCATCGTAAGGATATTGCCAAAGTTGAAGTGAAGGGCGGTGCTGGTGCCTTGCAGTAAAGTAGCCAGGCTGGCCCAGAACGTGTGATCTCCCCCAACCCAGCAACATTAAAATGAGAGAGAGAGAGAGAGAGAGAGAGAGAGAGAGAGAGAGAGAGAGAGAGAGAGCGCATAACTAGTGTCCTTATTACTTAGTTTTGCTTATTTTTATGTTTAGTCTTATATTTTCATTCATCATTAGGCTGAGTGACCTTTTGAAAAAAAATGTACTAGTGCATGTTTGGGATAAAGCCCAAGGTTTTTACCTGCACTTCCTGGCAAACAATATTCTACCCCTGAGCTACAGACCAAGTTTGATTTTTTTTTTTAAAGTGTGTGCATGGCTGGCACACGCCTTTAATCCCAGCACTAGAGGAGCAGAGGCAAGCAGATCTCTGAGTTCGAGGCCAGCCTGCTCTAAAAAGTGAGTTCCAGGACATCAGGGATATACAGAGAAACCCTGTCTCAGAAAACCAAAATAAACAAAAAAACCAATGTGTGTGAGAGAGCATGTGTATATGTTTATGTTTGTTCATGTATGTGGAATATATACATGTGTGTGTTCATGTGGGTGGGAGCATATGGCTTTGGTCTTCTGTAGAAACATGCATATATGTGTATTGGTCATGTGTGCTTGTGTGTATGTATGAATTATGTCTTTATGTGGGGGGCAGGGCATGTGCATGCATGTGTTTTGCTCATGTGTGTCCATGTATGTTTGTTGATGTGTGTGTGTAGGCTGGAGGACAGGTCTCTTCCTCCTTAGAGACAGGTTTTTCCCTGGCTGGCCAGAGAGTCTTGGCACCTGTCTTTACCTCCCCAACCTCCCCGTGCTGGGACCGCAGCAGGGGTGCACCTTCACCCCGGTATTTTCATGTGGGCCCTGGGCATCAGACTCGGGTCCTTATGCTTACAAAACAACCGTGTTACCAACTGAGCCACCCTCACAAGCCCCCTGAATCTTTTTTTTTTTTTTTGAACATTAAATTTTAAGCTGTGTTCCAGCACTTGGGAGGCAGAGGCAGGTGGATTTCTGAGTTCGAGGCCAGCCTGGTCTACAGAGTGAGTTCCAGGACAGAGAAACCCTGTCTCGGGGAATTTTTTTTTAAGCTGTGGAAGAGAAGGAGCCTGTGATTTTGGCTTTTGTAACGATTTGCACTTAGAAAGTTTTATGCTTAGTGATAGCTGGGGAGAGTTGCAGAGGACTGAGTCATCGCTTCATGCAGAGGCTGAAGGAAGGTTGCATGGATTTATCATTTTATCCAGCACATGGTTACCATGGTTCTATCACACCAGTGAGTAGAAGGGAAAGGAACCAGACCTCGCCTGAGTGCAGGGTGCCAGTGTTTGTGCTGATGGCAGGGACTGAGTCAGTGCTTATGCCCCTCCCCCCTCTTACATTTACTTGTTTGTTTGTTTATTTTATTTTAATAGTCTTGCTCTATTACAAGCTGATGTGGACTCCTGGACTCTAGCTGCTTTCCTGCCTTCCTCTCAGTAGCTAGAGCTACAGAACACTCTACCAGCACCAGCCTTAACATTCACTCGTTTTATAGACAAAGGTGTAGGATTATCCAGTGAAGTATAATTGAACAATATGGAAAGTGTTACCAGTCTGTGAATACGTGCTTAGTAAAGATCAGTGATGTAATCAATCTGACATTGCTTACTTTAAAATAATAATTCGAAAATTTAGCTAAGGTAAAGCCTAAAATTTAAAGGAAGCCCCCGAAGTCAGACTGAATGTGCTTGTCCCTTAACTCAGCAGTTCTTAGAGCCTCTCTTCACTGCCGTGGCTGCGTGCAGGGCCGTGTGAGTGTGCAGGGCCGTGTGAGTGTGCAGGGCCGTGTGAGTGTGCAGGGCCGTGGCTGTGTGCAGGGCCGTGTGAGTGTGCAGGGCTGTGGCTGTGTGCAGGGCCGTGACTATCTGCATGGCTGTGGCTGGCTCCAACTGCCACAGAGAAGAGGATGCTGGGAGAGATGGGCACCGCATCCTTCAGGGTTCAGGAGCGTTTGTCACGTAGTCTGAGTGAGTGAGGGAATAAGTCCTAAAGGAAGCCATTTGTTGAGTTATCTAAATAAAATGTAGCATCGTTGAAAATACTGACCTATCCAGAGGTATAACTAGTTAGATGCAAAGCAAATCCTTCTCTCTGCAGCCTGCTCTCGAATCCCAGTTCTTCTGTGCTGTAGTTTGGATTGGTGAATCTGCTTGTAGATAAATTTTTATGTGTCTCCAAGGTTTTTTCCCCCCACATAAGGTTGGGCTTCTGTTACCCTGCTGTGTAATTTTCTTCTCTATTGGTGTTTGAGGGTGTTGCCCAGGTTGTCTTAGAACCCCTAGGCTCAAGGGTCCTCCCACCCCCGCGCCCTCCCTGAGTGCTCGACTGCATGCCTTGCAGCCTCATCTGGATGCTTGCTTCCTTCCCTATGGGGAAGACACCGTCATAGCTATGTATATGATTGTACGTACGTCTTAGTTTTCAACTACAGGATCCTCACAGAGATACATTTATTTGTTCTCAGGTGTGAAATGAGTTTAAATGGTGTATATGGTAAGGGTGAGTGTTATGTTTTCCAGGCTGAGGGACCAGTGTGTAGTGTGAACAATACTTGAAGTCAGTGGGCAGCCGCCAGTCAGGAAGAAGTACCCTGCTTCAGAGGTGTGCACCTCCTGTACCCTTGAGGCATATGTAAGAAGGTCTCATTGGTAATGGCACATGCATACTGAAAAACTTAGGTTAGAAGCTTTAAAAATGTGTGTCCTCAGATGGAGCTGATAAAATATTTATTCAAAGGTCATCCAGGTAGCAGAAATAGGAACGAGGGTTTATATCCTGGCTGTCTTTTGTTTAGTCCATTTCTTGAGAATGGGAAGGTAGTCTCCATTACTATCCAATTAAAACAAGTTCTTAAAATAACTATTGGAAAATTGCTAGGATATCAAGTAGGTCTAAGAGAGCAGCGTGGGGCTGTGGCTGTGCTCAGGGCCACAGTTCCCCCTTGGGTCTGCCTGCCTTTGCATACTGCTGCAGTATGCACAGAGAGCAGAGGTGACTCAAAAGAGATGTGACTGGTGTTTTGTTACACACCACTTTTAGTGTAACATCTTACCCTTAAACAGTTGTGATTGCAGGTGTTTTGTTTCAGACGTTTCCAGGGTTGGGATGTGGCCTGTGGTAGCATTGGGTGCCTCCTGTGGTAGCATTGGGTGCCTCCTGTGGTAGCATTGGGTGCCTCCTTTGGTAGCATTGGGTGCCTCCTGTGGTAGCATTGGGTGCCACCTGTGGTAGCATTGAGTGCGGCCTGTGGTAGCATTGGGTGCCTCCTGTGGTAGCATTGGGTGCCTCCTGTGGTAGCATTGGGTGCCTCCTGTGGTAGCATTGGGTGCCTCCTGTGGTAGCATTGGGTGCCTCCTGTGGTAGCATTGGGTGCCTCCTGTGGTAGCATTGGGTGCCTCCTGTGGTAGCATTGGGTGCCTCCTGTGGTAGCATTGGGTGCCTCCTGTGGTAGCATTGGGTGCCTCCTGTGGTAGCATTGAGTGCGGCCTGTGGTAGCATTGGGTGCCTCCTGTGGTAGCATTGGGTGCCTCCTGTGGTAGCATTGGGTGCCACCTGTGGTAGCATTGAGTGCGGCCTGTGGTAGCATTGGGTGCCTCCTGTGGTAGCATTGGGTGCCTCCTGTGGTAGCATTGGGTGCCACCTGTGGTAGCATTGAGTGCGGCCTGTGGTAGCATTGGGTGCCTCCTGTGGTAGCATTGGGTGCCTCCTGTGGTAGCATTGGGCGCTTTCTCACTGCCATTAGGAGCCTCTGGCTTACTGCATGCTTTCTTCTTTTCATATCCTTTAATATTTTCAGAATTTTCTGTATTAAAGTTAAATTGGCAGGAGACAAATTATCCTTATTTTTATCTCTCAGAGTGAAAACCCCTTGATTTTTTTTTTTTAGTGCCTGGCTTTTTGGTTACATATACTTCGTCATCTACAAATCAGAGTCAGTTAAGGCTCAACTATTAGAACATTTTTACTCTTTTTCTTTTTTTCTTTTATGAAATTAGTATTTTGGATGACTTTATTTGCTTGGCATCCTTTCTCTGTATTTTATGTTCTTGCTTACATACTCTTAATCCATTTTTAAAAATATACAGAACAATTCAGAATACTGTTACTAATTTGAGTCGTGTTAGTGATTAAACGTAAGTTAGCCTGGGGCGGCAGGTGGCTCGGCTCTAAGACCACTTGCTCCTCCTGAGGATGGGGATTCAGTCCCCACATCGCGTCAGAAGGCTCAACTGGCTCAGCTCCAGCTCAGGGCATCTGACGCCTCGGGCTTCTGTGGGCACTCATGTAATGTGACATAGCCACCTACATACATGTACTTACAAATGAGTGTTAAAGCTCGCCTGATCATCATGATCTGTGCTGCTGTGTCTCGTCAGGTTTCCATAAAGGATAACTCAACCATTTGTATCTGTGTTCTCACTTAGAATGAAAATCTGTTTTTCAAGAGTAAAGATATCTTTACAGAAATGAACTAACTTGCTCTCTATCCGATTCTCCTAGGGCCGCTTTGGAAGAAGTAGAAGGAGATGTGGCTGAGCTGGAACTAAAACTCGACAAGGTAACCCTTACAATTCCGTGTGAAGAACATTAACTCTTCCCGTCACGAGCAGCGAGCGCCCCCAGCAGTAGTTGGTTTGTTTATCTGAGATCCCTGTGAGGAGAGGTGCTGTCGTCCTGGCTTGCTGCAGGAGGAAGCGAAGGCTGGAGACCTTGAGTAGCTTGCCTGTCCAGAGATGAATTGTCATAATTGGTGTCCGTGCCTCACTTCAGAACGGCTCAGTGCTTTCTTTATATCGTTAGAAGTTTGTTCCTGTCTCCTCCATCCAAAAGATCTCCCGTTTCCTTTCAGAGACTTAATGGATTTCATATACAACCTGGACGATCCTTGTTGTAAGTTTTGGTGTGGTTAGGTTCAAATGCAAATAAAATTTAAATTGTTCAGTTCATTTTTAAGCTAATTCCAGAAATGCTTAAATCAAATTTTGTGTAAAGTTACGCATACATTGGTTCTCGTCCCCTCTGTTGTTACATGGTTTTGGATGTGTGTCCATGAGGCTTTGTCTGCCGTGTGCCAGACAGAAACATCAGAACGAGAAATACATGGCTTTGACCCATCTCTTCAGACTTTCCTCTGTAACTGCTGTTTGGTGACATCTGTCATGCCTAGAGACAGGCATATGCATATGGTTAACATACCTCTCCTGACAGCGATCTCTTATACTGTACAGTTGAATGGTATTGCTGTGGCCTTAGCATGCATAGGCATCATCTGGGGATCTTTTGGCAGCATTTTATCAAAATTCTGGAATTCTAGAGACTTTCTAAACCAACAGGGACTCAAAATGTGGGGAAACTAACAGCATTTAAAATATTGCTCTCTGAGGATTGCCTTTGTCTTTGAGAAAAGACACATAGTTATTTTCTATGTTTTTCTGGGTTAAGCTCTTGGTTCCTTATAAAATAAATGTGGCTGTTCGAGTTCTTAAGCCATTGCCTCCATTTGCCTTGGAGTTTTGGGGTACCAGAGAGTAGAGCATGAGGGACCTGGGATGGGGGTCATCGTCAGTGGCAGCAGGGAGGACTTGGGTGCGGCCTTCAGCCCACAGCTTCCCTCACATCTGCTTATGGTGTCATGGTGGACAACCTGGACTTGCTTGCTGGCTTAGTTCCTGTTGAGTTTGTACACTAGCAGCGGTAGCGTTCTGTCTTGTGAGTCATGCTTTCTGAGTGCTGGTGTTTATGGTCCGGTTATGCATTCTGCGAGGTGTTGTGCTGTTTGCCACACCACGGTGTCTCATCATAGCCACCTGGCTCCGAGCCCTGTGTCTGCTGTGTCTGTTCTCAGGCGCACTTGCTTTGTGTTGCCTGTCTGTGTAGTAGATTCCTTTGAATCTCAGCTCAATTTCCACCAAACTTCTGCCTTTTGTTTTTCTTTCTTGGTTTGTATCACTTCATGAATGCACTTTCTTTTAAACTACTACAGTATTGTAATTTTTATTTCGTAGCAGAGCGTTGAGCTGGAGAGCACAAGAGCCCGGAGCCGCCTAGTTTTGCAGGAGACTATCATGTAACCAAGTTACGTAGTTTTGGGCAAACGCCTCAACTTTTTGGGGTTTTCGTTTCTTACTTTTCAACCAGGAGAAATTAGGATGTTTGTCTGTCTGACAGGGTGCTAAAAGAACAGCACAAGGTGTTAACGTGTAGAGCGCCTAGTGTGGTTCTTGTGTGAGGTCTTGGAGGTGAGGTGCCTACTTGAAGGCTCTGTCACACTTGTCACACACAGTCTCTCATTGCTGTGAACCCTTTTGTGTTTCTTTAATTCTGGGGGAGGGGGGGAGAGATAAGTGACTTCCTCTAAGCCTCACAGCTATAGGGCTTGGTCCCTGTGAACATTTTTTTGTGTTCTTTTAGGTAGGCCTGGGTGTGAAACCTTCTGTACACATTTCACATACAAATGGCCTGTCCTCTGTGTGCAATTTTACATACTTCTCAATCTGCATTATTAGAAAACATCTTACCATGTGCCTGACAGCCAGTTTGCTCCCGATGGCGACCCTAAAGCGCACACTCACTCAGAAGCTGCCGCTGGCATCTGATGTCCAGCCCGGAGGCTGCCCGTTCTGCCCCTCGCCCATTTCATATTAAATGTCAAAAGGCTTGAGGCATCTGGGACCCCAGATCTTTGGGTTCTCCTTACAGTTTGACTTGATAAAAAGATGGTGTGCTGTCAGACAGCCTCTGGGTCTTCTGGGTTGCCTTTTTGGTATAACATTTCGGTATAGCATAATTCATTTACTATGTAAAGCAAAGGAAAATTTCCCCAATAATTTCTAGTTTTGGATGAAATGTAATCTGTATTGAGTAGGTTATCTCACTGTAGCAAGCGCTACCCCTTCCCCAGGGGAGGCACTACAGGAGCAGCCCCTTCTCATCTCAAGCGCTACCCCTTCCCCAGGGGAGGCACTACAGGAGCAGCCCCTTCTCAGCTCTTCTTTGTCCTTTTTCAGCTTGTGAAGCTTTGCATCGCCATGATTGATACCGGCAAAGCCTTTTGCCTTGCAAATAAACAGTTCATGAATGGGATTCGAGACCTGGCCCAGTATTCTAGCAATGACGCTGTGGTGGAGGTTGGTATCACTGGGATGACAGGGGATTGTGCTGTGCGCTAATGTAACCGGATTAATGGGTACAGCAAAGGGAAACGCCCAGCAGCTTTGCCGGGCCCTCGGAACCGTATTCTACAGATCTTGTTCCTGTTTTCTTTTGACTTGATTGCTTGCTTGATTGTTTGGAGACAGGGCTTCTCTGTGCAGCCTTGGCTATCCTGGAACTTGATCTGTAAACTGGCTTGGCATTGAACTCACAGAGATCTGCCTGCCTCTGCCTCCCGAGGGCTGGGATTTAAAGGTGTGGCACCACCCCTGCCCAGCCTACAGGTCTGCTTTTTAAGGTAGTTGTACAGTAAAGTTTGATTTGGGTATATTTAGCGCCACTGCCCAAATCTTGTTTACAGCGTTCAAGTTCACATTCAGATAGGGGAGCTGATGGAGCCACCGGTCGTCAAGAGCAGAGACAGGTCACCAGTAGTTGACTGTATAGTGGGCAGAGTATTAGCATGCTAGTACCAGGACCCCACTGTGTGCTTGGTGTATGTGTATGTTAGCCTGTTGTCCTGGGTTTGTTTTCCATGATGAGAACTACTGAGTGCAGCAGTGGGTGTGCTTGGATAATTATCTGACCCATCGTTCTTACAGGCGCACTATTGGTGCTTTCAAACATTTAGGGTACTGTCCACTGTACATGGGGCAGTACTAAATTCTTTGTCTAGGCCTCTGCGTGTTGCCACTTGTAGACTTGTAGGCATGGCCCCTGCAGGGTACGTCCAGCCATCGAGATTGTCCTTGCAAGAAAATGTCACTGTTTACATGATAATTTGATTTTTCTGTCAGGATTGCTACTGTAATATTTTTGTAACTTATTTTAGTAGCTGTTAAATGATTTGCTTTTCCTTTGGTTTCTTTCTTACAGACAAGTTTGACCAAGTTTTCTGACAGTCTTCAGGAAATGATTAATTTCCACACAGTAAGTATGTGTGAGCAGGGGATGCTGGGCTGGTGGCAACTCAAGCGTCAGTCTTAGGAGTTGACTCAGTTGGTGACCTGCTTGGTTTTGTGTTGGGGTGGATATAAAATACTCCATAGTGTGGATTGTGGGGAAGGAAAGTGAATTTGCTTTATTTCCAGTTCTGGTATAATAAACCTCTTCTCTGCTGAGTTTAATTATCATTGTTGTTGGAGCCATGGGTAAAGGGTTGTTTACTGGACAGTTTATTAATTTTATGGATAGTTTACCAGTGGCTACACCACTGAATAAAATTATACTCTATCTCCCATAATAAACTTAATATCATAAAATAATACCCATTAAAGTTATTTTCCCACTTTGAGTCTGTGTCATTTTTAAGGGGTGGGGAGAGGTTTGGGCTGGTTATGTTGCAGCTAAAGTTACATATCAATATTTATTGTAGTTGTAGTTAGCTTTTTCAAAAACTGTCATGTACAATCTTCTGCCTTAAAAAGGATGTATTTATTTTATGTGTATTTATTTGTATGTGTATTTTATGTGCACAAGTGTTTTGCCTCCATGTTTGTGCTTGCCTGGTACCTACAAAGGTCAGAAGAGGGCATCAAATCTCCCTAGAACTGTAGTTACATATGGTTGTAAATCACTGTGTGGGTGTGGGACTCAAACCTAGGTACTCTGGGGAGGCAGCCAGAGCTCTTAACCACCAAGCTGTTTCTCTAGGCCCTGAAACATTATCATATCATAGTCTGATTTCATAGTGTAATTTCTGCAGTCCTAAGAGTTATCTTGGCCTTAGCTTGTAGTTAGTAATCATGTAAGTGGTTGTTTGCTCCTGTGTGTCCAGTCTTGTGGAAGGAGGTTATTTCTTATGTTGCAGAAGCTCAGAGTATATGTATCTATTTATATATAAGCCTTTTTGGCAGGAAATAATCACTTGGATTTAAGTATTATGAGCCATTATTACTATTGATTTATTCAATATCTTTTTGATAGGTTGAGGGAGATAGTTTTGAACTACTATATTTGTCCTTTTGGTGTAATTAATGAGACGTTCAGTGTGCAGAATCAGTGGTGAGATAGATCTGCTAGTGGTGAAACACGGGGATGAGTGTTGTAAGATTTAGGGGTTGGAGATAGTTTTTGTGTGGATGTGCTGCATACTGTATATGATAATTTAAATAAATTATATTGATATATGAAATTAATTAGTAAATAAAACAAAGTATTAGCTCACTTTAGTGCTACTTACATATATGATTAGAAAGTGGATTTTTCAAAAAAGATCTGTAAGTCTCTAGAACTACACTTTCTAAAAATATTACATATGTGTATTTAGTTCCATTTACATAAATAACTTTTTCAATAACTGAAAATAAGAAAGAATGAAATTTTGTCAGGAAAGGCTTTGATTAGCTATCACCACAAGCTAGATAAAAATGCCAAGAAGCAACAACTGACATAAAGATCAGTTTACTGGGGTTTGGAGAGATGGCTCAGCAGTTAAGAGCTCTGACTGTTCTTCCAAAGGTCCTGAGTTCAAATCCCAGCAACCACGTGGTGGCTCACAACCATCCATAATGAAATCTGACGCCCTCCTCTGGTGTGTCTGAAGACAGCTACAGTGTATTTAGATATAACAATAAAAAAAAAAAAAAAAAAAAAAAGACCAGTTTACCAGACAGAGTCACCTAGCACAGCGTAACCATGCTGAAGACTGCGTCAGCTGTGTGCACTTCGTTGTTAGAGATAATTCGAGAAATAATGACAAGCAGTAGTCTGAGTTAGGACCAAGATTCTTGATAGTTTTGGATAATTCAGAGTGGAGACACAAAGGGATGAGGTGTATATCTTTGTTAAAAGAATAATTCCTCTTTTAACTTTGAAAGTTAGCAGAGGAAGTCATCTCAGCATCTAAATATAGCCCAGCAGCTGGGAACCGCAGTTGTATCAAGTGGTTTACAGCTTTTAACATTTTTACAAAACAGCCATCAGTGTCTTATGTGTGGCTGACAGTATCTTACAGTGTCTGACATCCATTCCAGGACTTGGCCACTTCGAAAGACACTCTTGTTTATTGGGCAGGAAGTGAGGTGGCCAGCGTGCCTCTGCTCTTGGTCTGGCTGGGTGGCTTGTGACTAGAGGGTCACCATGTCTGGTGCTGAGTCCAGCTGGAGTTGGCTACATGTCTTGAACCTCTGACTTCCTGAGACCAAGGTCTGGAAGGCACATTGCTTCCCTTGGGCTACAATCTTTTGATCTAAGCAAGATTCACTGTCAGGTCAAAGTCAAGATAAGATAATTAAGGCTACCTCTTGATTGTATAGTGACATGCTTCTGCAGATGTAGGAGAATTGTTGGTGGGTGTCGGCACACAGCTGATCACAGTTTTAAACTCTAATATATGGTGTTTAGTTGTATGTATGCTGGGAAACTTCCTGTAGTAAACTGTCCGATGTTTATTATGATACCCATATCAGAACTCTAACCTTAGGTCACTTTAAATTACCCTAGGTGATTCTGAGAATCACTAATGAAATTTGAGATCCTGATTCTTTTTTTTTATTTAAATTTTTTATATTTCAAATTGGAAATATTTTTCCCATACAGTATATTCTGATCATGTTTCTTCTCCCTCAACCCTTCCCAGATCCCCACCTCTCCACTTTCCAACCCCACACCTTCCCTTTCTGTCTTTAGAAAACAAAAAGGCAAAGACAAAGAAGCAGAGCAGTATATACATTAAAGAAGTGCACGCACACAGACACACACAGATACACACACACACACACACACACTTAGAAACACACACTTAAAATAAACAAGCAAAAGACCACTAAGGTAAAAAATGCCCTAGATGAAAAATCTACAGAAATACCAATGAGCTTGTTCTGTGAACTCATCTGCTGGCCTGGGGCTCGCCACAAGTAGGGTGTGTGTCCCCAGTGAGACTCCATTGGAGAAAACTAATTTTTTCTTTACAAGTTGTCAGTTGAAGTTAGCTTCTTGGTTATCGAGGGTAGCTTGTGTCGACTTCCTGTCCCTCTCATATTTAGATCCCTTCTGGCTTGGACCTGTGCAGGCCCTGTGCGTGCTGCCAGCAGTCTCTGAAGTCATGTGTAAATAGTGGTCCCTGGCCCAGGAGCATCAGTATCCCCAGCATCCCCTGTGAACCTGTGGGACCCTCAGAGCCTCAACCCCACTTCCAGGTCTGCGTTATCAGAGAGGCCAGCAGCCAGTTTGAAAGTCACTCTTAGAGCCCACTGTGGCTCACAGGCCAGATTTATTACTCTCTTGCTTTTATTTTTTTATTTATTTCCATTTCAAATTTTATTGGAACACAACTTTACTCATTTCTTTGAGTACTTCATTCATGACAGGGTTGCATGATCGTGATGGCCAGTGCATATCTCGCATGAGCAAAGCGCTCCTTATGATATAGCCCCTTACAGAAGTGTGCTGACTTCTGCTCCTGTAGACCTCTGATTTGTCTGCCTCTTTCTGGGGCTGTGAAACCCGCCAGAGGCGCCTTTCTGAGTGAGCAGACTTGAGTCGATGATTTAGCTGCTGTCAAACCTGGGGCAGATTTGCAAAGCTACCTAATTATGGTCAGAAGCTTTGTTAGCAAGGACACAGAATCCAGAAATGTGTGGCTGGCCAGTCTGTCTTTCCTCTTTTTCTGTCAATCACCACAGGCCATCCTTACTGCAGTTTAACTGTTCAAGCTACTTGAAGACTTTAGTAAACCGGGATTTTGATCATCTTTCCTGCCTCACTTTCTCTCCCTCCCTCCCTCCCTGCCTGTCTGCCTGCCTTCTCCTCCCTTCTCTCCTCCCCTGCCTTTCCTTTTTCCCTTTTCCTCCCTCCTTTCCCCTCTAATCTCCTTTCCCTGACAGGGTCTTTATCGTCCAGACTGGCTCAGCGTCCTCCCTTTGCCGGCTGCCTTGCGTTTGTGATCTTCCTGCTCCCTGTCCTGCTCACTGTCGGGCTGTGTGCTGTGGCTGCTGGGCAGTGACTGCATTTCTAGGAAGTCTGAGATGCTTGCTGAGTGCTCTGGCAGAGCAGGCTGGCCTAGAAGGCTGAACTTGGCCTAGAAGGCTGAAGTTCTGCTGCAGTCTTCAGATGTTGGAGTTCCTGGTGTACGCTGTCATGCTAACCCTCTGCTGACAGTTTGATTTTAATACCTAACCCAGTAGAGAGCCCTGCCGGAGGAGGGGCAGAAAGCTCTGGGGATTAGCATGGGCAGAGGAAGTAGGACAAATGAACGTTTGTTAACCTGGTGAAAGTTAGACTAGCGAATCTTCACTGTCAGTTGATTGGATTCGGAGTCAAATCTGTTGGAGAGTCTGAAAAAGGGATTTCTAGATTCAACCCAGGAAAGAGGAGCACCCCGAGTGTAGGTGCGGTTCTCCCATGACAGAATAAAGAAGCAAAGGCAAACTGAACACCAGCATCCTCCTCTTTCCCATCACCAGTGTGCCTCACACCCCTGCCACCCGAGAGCCACTCCCTCTGCTGTGGCTCGCCTCCCACTGCAGCAGAATATTCACCCTTCCTTCCCAGTGGCCTTAGTCACAGGGCTGAGAGAAGCTAAGGCAGAAAACTGGCTGGAAGCAGGACTGTTGCTGTGATAACTCTGGTCACGTGGTTGGTGGGGTTTACAACTGGTTTGTTGGGAGTGTGGAGCACTTAAAACGTCAGACCGCAGAAGCCCTGCAAGCAGAACTCAGTGGACCATTCAGAGACTGCTGGGAATGTGGGCACTGAAGACTGCTCGTAAGGCTGCAGAGAGATACAGGTTCCAACAGGTCCACAGATGCGTATTAGCCACGTCTTCTCTATCCTCTGCCCATGCTAATCTGTACGTAGGGGAATTGAGCTAGAAGCCATTCCTGTTGCCTTCTGGAAAGCAGTGTATGTATTCTCTGCCTGAGTCCTGAGAAGTGAGACTGCGCTAAGGAGAGGGACTAGCTGGATTGGAGGAGGACATTTCCAGGAGCACAGCGTCCAGGCTGCGTCACGGTCACTGCCAGTGCGCTCCTCCAAGTATCCAGTGAGAGGCCACAGCTAGGATGGGAGAGCGTGAAGAGCGCAGACCTTGCTGAGGAGTGTGGCAGATGTTAACACCCTAGTCAAGCAGAGTGTGGAGAAAGCCCCACTAAAGGTGTCCTGACAGTTCGTACTGGGACAGTAGGTGGAGAGCCTTAGTGAGACCCCACCATGAACGGTGCCACACAGCGAGTAAGAAGGAGAAAGAACCAGAACCCCAGCGGGGGGTTTCCTGCCTGGAAACAAGCTCTAGGAAGTGCTTGTTTCTTCATGCCCAGCCCCCGAGGTCCATCGAGGTCCAGATGTGGTAGAGGGCACCCGACTCCACCCGGGCCTGGCAGCACTGTCTGCGTGGTGCCGGTTTTTGGGTCGTGGCATCTTACAAGGTTCTAGAAAACTGCTGAAGCAAGGTTGGGGTGCATGCAGGGAAGTCCTTTTGAAAATGAACTCTAAGTTACAGTGGAGACCCTGGAGGCTGGAGATGCCAGGACTCTGGTATATCATAGAGGAAACTTGCAGGGACCAGATGGTGCCAAGCTGAGAGAGCAGGGCCACCCAAGGCCGTTCAGGTCTGAAAGCTGCCAGGAGGCCGGGATGGTGGGCATGTTGCTGCGGGATTTTATGTTTCCCCAACTGGGTCTTGGTCTGATCCTTTCCAGGTCCCCAGTTTCTCCATTTTAGAGCGAGAGCGCTTATTCATCTCATTACATATCAGAAATAGTTAGCTTGTTTATTAATTTTATGCCTCGAAGATAAGACATTGCTCTGAGTCTTATAAATGACATTGGGCTTTTGAACAGTGTTGGATCTGCTAAGACTTAGGGCACTTTGGAAGTCGGATGAATTAGGAAGCTAGGACTGGAATGTTACAGTTTAAAGTGATGTGCTTGAGCCACAGGATCTATAGTCACAGAGAAGGCACTCCTGTGCGCATGTCTGTAAGGGAGGTTTAAGCAGTGAATCCACCTGAGTGTGAACAGCGCCACCCCCGGGCTGGGGTCCAGGAATGCTCCAACAGGCAGAGGGGAGATGGAGCTGAGCGCCGGGGTTCATGCGTTTCTGCTTCCTGACTGCAGATGCAGTGTGACCAACTGTGTCACATGCCTGCTGGCATGGCTACGTCCTCTCCCCTACCATGCCTTTCCTGCCATGATGGAGTCAAAGTAAATTCTCTTTAAGCTGGCTTTGTCAGTTACTTTATCACAAGATTAATAGTAACTCGCAGGGCTGTTAACTACTGGGGGTTACAAAGAAGAGCCCACTGTTTATTTTAGCTCTTTATTGTGGGCCTAATGAGATTGCTCAAAAGATTCAGTGACCCTGCAGGGTCAGAAGCCGGTACTTTGGCCCTTACTCAATTCTGGAAAGGGTGATAATGATTTTGTGTCCTCTACAGTCATCAGGTAGGAGTGGTGCGGTCCCTAAATAACAGGAATCATAAAGATCTTCATAACACGCTGTCTTAGTCACTGACCCCTAAATAATGGCAGGGATTGGAAGCAGGGTCGGAGCTACCTGCACATCTGTAGCAGCTTTGCCTCATTGTCTCTGTCTAGTTTTGTTTTCCCCTGCTGAGTTTCTGAAGTGGTTGTCTGCCATCTATGATGTGCGTCTCAGCTTCCCTCTTTCCTTGAGTACAGCAGAGAGAATGTTGCTTTACTGAGGCCCGCGCACGAAGAGGAAGTTGCCTGGGTGTGAGTGCTGGTTCCCAAGTCCTGGATTCTGTCCTGGAGTCACATGAGACCCATCTGTAGTTAGTAGAAAACCTTTGTTGGTTGCTCACAGCAACAGTGTTAAATTTCTAGAAATGGAGGTGAGTCTTAGCTTTCTCTTGATGGCTATCGTAGCTGTTTACTTTTAGCATCTGAAAAGAAACGTCTGCCTTAGCAGGGTATAGATTAGTGACCAGGGATTGAGATGAAACTAGCCAACTAATTGAAGCAGTTCTGCACAGCAGTTGAGCACTGGGAGAGTTTGTTGTTGGGTAGTATTATGCCTTGACAATGGCATAGGAAACAGCTTTTATTCAGTTGCCCGTGTGTTAGCAGCCTCACTCTTACTGTAAAGGATGAGATACAAATACCTTGGCTAAGCGCATGCAATGTGCTTGCCTGGGAGGCTGAGGCAGGAAGACTGCTTGCTTGAAGGCAGCCTGGGCAACATCATGAATCTCCAACCAGCCTGGACTATGCAGTGACTTCATGTTCCAGAAAGACACAAGTGAGACTACTGCCTATCTTAAAATACTTCTCTTGCTATTCAGATATGTATACATTTGTATTTTGGGAGTACAGTGCTTAAGAGGGTGTGGATGCTATGTTACAGTGTCAAAATACATTTTCCTTTTGGAATACATTCGCTTTTTACAGTGAGTAGTATACATACTGCATAATAACAAATTGTGGTAAGCTTGGACATATTTTGTGCCCCCTCCAAATTTTCTTCTGCTTCTTTGTAATTCCTTCTCTGTCCTCAGTCCTAATTCCTAGTCAGTTCCTGACCTGCAGTGTGGTTGATGTTGGGTGTCTAGTAAGTGTCACTCAGTTATGTATAATGTGTGGCGGCTTCTTACTGCTCAATGACATTGCATCGTATGACTACGTCACCATGTGTTTCAGTTTACCCTGAACTTAGAACGTATCTGTTACCTTACAGTTTTCTGAGTTAGGAGTTTGGGAGAGACTCCCTTGGGTGGCTCTGGCTTGATGGCTTGATGTCCTTCCCTGGGTGCTGCATGAATCTTGGGGCTGGGACCTTAGTCATTTCAAGTCCTCACTTGGGCTGACAGGCCCATACCTAAGGTGTTTTAATCATATTTCTCTTAGCCAGAGGCCCAAGTTCTTTATATAGGGTCCCTCACCATACCCTCCCGCTCCGCTTTTTTTGGTTTTTCAAGAAAAGGTTTCTTTGTGTACTGTTGGCTGCCCTGGAACTCAATCTGTAGACCAGGCTGGCCTGGAACTCACAGAGATCTGCCTGCTTCTGCGTCCTGAGTGCTGGTATCAGAGTCCTGTGCCACCACTGCTGCCTTCCAAGGACCTTCTCTGCAGGGCTGAATGAGTGTCCTTATGATAGAGTCTGTTATTATCTAGATGTGACCCAAGACAAGGGCAGAGGGTCTGCTGTGACCCAGTCCCAGAGGTCACACTGTCAAGTCTCTATTACTGTTTGGAAGAAGTAGGTGATAGCTCCCACCTCAGTAAAGAATGAGGGTCTGCTTTTGAATCAAGGGTTGCCGAAGAATGTGTGGATGTTCTAGGTGAAGTAGTGTGGCCTTTTAGTCAGAGCTTGAGTGACTCAGAAGGATAGAGTGTTATAAACCAGCTGGAGGCCAGCCTGGGCATCAGGTCTCAGCAAAGAAAAAAAATGTGCCTTGTGCCTGGTGTGGTGGTGCACACACTTGGGAGGCAGAGACTGGCAAAACTCTGATTTGGAACCAAGCCTCGTCTATGTAGTGAGTTCCAGGACACTGGAGCTATGCAGTGAGACTGTGTCTCAAAAGGGGGGAAAATCTTTAAACAAATTCTGGTCCTGTTTTGTTTACCGCAATGGGCTGTTTGTAATTTTTTTTTTTTTTTTTAGTTTTGGCTATTTGCTGGCTAAATATACACAAGCATACATTATATAATACACGTATCTGTAGGTAAACCTTTGTGTATATAGAAATGCCTAAGGGTAGTGTGACCTATTTCGGGATGCCATGTGAATTTGTACCACTTGCATATTGAAGGAATTGTGTGCTAAGAGAAAAAAATTACAGAAAAATAATTTTTATCAAATATAAATGTTCATTTTTAAAAATTAAAATTTCTTTACATATTACATTCCTTAAAAATTGACTATCATTAAAGAAACCAAAGCCTTCAAAACTTAGGGCAGCTTCCCAAAGTTGATCACACCTGTCCGCATTCGTGTGTATGTGTGTCATACCTGTGACATTCGTGGTGTATGTGTTCTTTAAAATTCTGTAGGCAGCACTTCTGGACTTTTTGGCAAAGATCAGGTATAAATGCAATAGTTTTAACTTGCTTCTCCTTAATTTTTATTTATTTATTTTTTGGTGAAATGTCATCTTTTGTACTTAAAGAAATTACAGAGTTGGTAAGAAGACAGACTCTGTCCATGCTTGTTATTTTTAATTTACGTGTATGAAAACATCTCTTGTGGCATAGAGCTTTAGGGGGGTTGACTGTGTGTGTCTGTGCTGTGCTGCTAAAGTCATGGTATCACAGCCCCTGCCCGCCCCTCCCCCACACCCTTCCTCCGCCCTTGCTCACTCCCGT
Organism: Apodemus sylvaticus; assembly: GCF_947179515.1. Lineage (NCBI taxonomy): Eukaryota > Metazoa > Chordata > Mammalia > Rodentia > Muridae > Apodemus > Apodemus sylvaticus. The sequence continues at coordinate 69,359,907 of NC_067486.1, forward strand.
CAGCATCACCTCTCCTCTCCACTGGAAATTGCTGCTCTCTATACCTAAAGCTTTGCTTTTTCCTAAATGTCGCATGAGGCAGAGCCTGTGAGGTCTTGTGAATAGGATTGATTTACCTAGCCAAGTGCCCGAGAATCATCTGTTTGTATGCATTACGGAATGTTCCCTTTTATTACTGTCTTAATGTCTTTCTGTGTCATGGGGAAGGGCTTTCAAGTTGCTTCTGTTTCCAGCAGTTGTGAGTACAGCGGCTGTGGAATCCTCCTCTGGGCGTCTCTGTGAGCCCGAGGCTTTCTCTTGCTATTGGCTTGGGCTGCTGAGCCTGTCCAGCCCAGCGTGACCTGTATAAGAATTGGAGGCTTTAAGTCACAAGTTTTATTTCCTAAGTCTGCTGGTTATTGATTCCTTTTTAGTGAGCTTTGGCAGATTTTTGTTTCAAAAACAAAAGTGCTCCTTTTTCTGTTGAGTTTATAGGTTTATAATTGATTCCCACACATGTTATCCTTTCAATATCTCCCTAAGATAAGGCCATACCCTGACCCGGAAATAGCAACACATGTGACTTTCTCTCTCCCTTCATCACTTTGGCTAAGATAGATATGTTTGTGTAAGTCTTCATCCTTCAGATAGAGAAAAAAGATCTTTGAGCTTGCCACAGGTGAGAACTGCATCTAAGGGTGGGGGCTGGCGAGAGCCACCTTCTCTAGAGTGGCCACCATGCAGGTTCCATTTTGGCGTCCCTTCCCTGTAAAGCTGACTGGGTGGCATTTGGTTCCCAGCAGAGCCTGGGTTCTCAGGGCAGCAGCTACTAGTCAGATAATTTTAACTGACAGCATCCAGTCTGTCCACCTGACGTCCCACTGCAGCTCCGTTGGCCTTCTTTAGGAACACTCTCTCGAGCAGTCTTGTGGAAATCGCCCCGCGGGAACTGCCTCCTTTCTAGTTCCTGGTCATAGCCTTCACTCTGCATTTACCAATTGTATTATCTCAGAGAACCATGCTTTGGTTTTATTGAATATTTTTCTTTATCAATTTTCTATTTAGCTCCATTTTGATTTCTGTAGTTTCTTTTCTTTTGCTTATGTTGGGCTTAATAGGACACAAGAAAAAACGTCTTTTTTTTTTTTTTCTGGCCGCAAATTGGGCAGATGTGGTAGTATTGTAAATGAGAATTACTCGTAAGTTTTTTGTGACCCTTTTATGTATTGTTTCTCCAGCCTCTGTTCATCTCACTCTATTTCAAACCCAGAATTTGAAGTCATTGTGAAAATTCTGAAAGGACTTGGGCTTTCTGTCGAGAGGCCTCAGCGAGGGGTCCGGGGCACCGTGACACCTGGACAAAGCCCTGCTCCGAGGACTGAGATCTGTTGTTCTCTCTCCTCAAAGCTGTGCTTTGGCCCACAGGACTGGGTGATGCTGACAGGAACTCAATGCATGCATTGTTTCTCTTCCCAAGTCTTCCCAATGCAAACTCCTGGCTGGAGTCACTGCGGCTGCTGTTCTCAGCTGCTGTGGAGAACGAGGGGTTTGCATTGCTGTTGGGTTGTCTTCCAAAATCTGAAGAATTGAAATTGCTTTCCGCAGTGAAGTAAAGCAAGTTATTTTTGAGGTTCATAGAATTGGCTGTTCATCACTTTCATGGTCTTCAAGAAGAAATGAGGTGTCATTGGAATGGGGGTGTTGGTGAGATGATGCGGTATTTACATCCCGTTTCCTTTCTAACATTCAATGTTCTGTTTTACTTTCTAGATTCTGTTTGACCAAACTCAGAGATCAATTAAGGCCCAGCTTCAGAACTTTGTCAAAGAGTAAGTCAGCTGTAGTTAAGAGGGTGGCATGGGGTGGGGTGGGTGGTGGGTGGAGGAATAACCAGCCAGCTGTGGGGGTGTGACTCAGGGTGTTGTTTGGGGGTGTGGCCGTGGATGTGGCTAATGATCCTCAAAGAAAATTACGGGTCTCAAGTTTCTGAAAATACTGGCATGTTTGCCTTGTCAAATGTGTTTCATTTCTTCTAAGTCTGTGGGGGAATCAGATCTACCTTGAGCATTTGAAAGTCCAGAAAATTTTCTCAATACAGATAAAAATGTAATTTAAAAGCCCCAAGGGTGGTTGAAATACTTACTGTATTTGAAGCTCAGTTGTCTAGTCTTTTTTTTTTTTTAAGATTTATTTATTTATTATTATATGTAAGTGGCTGTCTTCAGACACTCCAGAAGAGGGTGTCAGTTCTCATTACGGATGGTTTGTGAGCCACCATGTGGTTGCTGGGATTTGAACGCAGGACCTTCAGAAGAGCAGTCAGTGCTCTTAACCACAGAGCCATCTCTCCAGCCCCAGTTGTCTCGTCTTGATATGCTGTTTTCTTTCTTTTTTGTTAAAAGATTTTATTTATTTATTTTACATATATCATGAGCACACTGTAGCTGTCTTTAGACACACCAGAAGAGAGCATCAGATCTCACTATGGATGGTTGTGAGCCACCATGTGGTTGCTGGGATTTGAACTCAGGACCTCTGGAAGAGCAGTCAGTGCTCTTACTGGCTGAGCCATCTTTCCAGCCCCAATATGGTGTTTTCTTTGAAGAGAAGATAATGTAATAGATAACAATGAGTCACAGAAGTAAGTATGTTGTTACCTGTGACAGTTTGGAAGAGTTGCATCGTGTTTACATACGAAATAAAATTGAACTAGGAATAAAAAAAGTAAGTTCAAATTTTCCAAGTTAAGGAAAACTTTTCCACATTAGTAATCTAGTTTTTCTACAGTTTCCAGTTGAGCATTTATATAAGTATCAGGTTAATTGGACACAGGATTAAAGATAAGTAATGGACATTATAATGTAGGGCCAGCTATCATTAGCTGTTGTTGTGAGTAGTTAATTTTGGTGTGGGCTCTTTAGACAGCACTGCGGGTGGGCCCCCTCCCCTCCCAGCCTTCTGTGTTAAGCAAGGTCTCTGCCTTGAATCTAGCCAGTAGTTAGACTTTATCCTACAAAGATGGCTCACAGCAGTGTTTACAAGTTCCTTCATAATGCTTTAACTCTCAGATACACACATACAAGCTTGGGAATGTTTAAAAAAATTACATAGTTTTTTTTTTTTTTAGCTGTATCTATTATAATTAAAAACCGTTCACCCTCAGCTTACTTTGTCAGCTTCCTAGAAGTAGAGCAGAGAGGTGTTAGGTGACAGAGGATGCTGAGAGCCAGCGTTTCCTTCATCTTCTCAGACCACGCAAGGCCTGTCTTCTGCCTTCATGGGCCCAGCTCTTTCCACATGTGTACATGTGTGCTTGAAGACTTGATTTTCATTTTTTATGTGTTTGGCTAATTTCTTCTAACAAGAGATTGTTTCTTTTGCTTCTTTTTTTTTATTTTTTAAATGTGTTTTGAGACAGAATTCTGCTCTATAGCCCAGGCTGGCCTGGAGCTAACAGCCCCCTCTCCTTAACCTCCTAGGGTTAGGAGGTAGGCGTGTTGCCTTTCTGAGTATTGTTTCTTAAAAGCAAAAGTATATTTTAAAGTACCTCTTAGATCCTTAGGATTTGTCCAGAAGGTAAATGAATTTTAATCTTTGGGAAAGGCCATTGAAATCTGTATTTCTCTGTAGGAAGTCTTACATATACACTGGTGTTTAAAAACAGTATCATGGTCAAACCATGTGCATGCTTTGAATTTATCTGTAGAAAATTATTTGTTACATTAATTTTATCATTATTTCCATTTTTTAACCATGCAGATTTATATAATGAGACATAGCTCACTTGATATACACAAAATGATAAGTTCCATAAGCCAGAAATTAGAAATCTGAAATGTGCTGGCTGTAGTGGTGCACACCTTTAATCTTAGTGCTCGGGAAGGAAAAGCAGGAGGATAGGTCTCTCTGTGAGTTCAAGGCTAGCCTGGTCTACAGAGTAAGTTCTAGGACAGCCTGGGCTACAGAGAGAGACTCTATTTAAAAAAAAAAAAAAAGTCTAAAATAATCCAAATCTGAAACTTTTTGAGCTCTTATCTTTGAGTTTTGGATTAAGGTGGGAACTCAAAGTCTGTATAAATATTCCCAAGTCACAAAAATCTCTGACCTTCCTTTGTTCGGGCTTCTCAGGTAAGTAAAAGCCAGGACCTTCAGGCTAGCGGTGACTGCCAATGTCTGACAGGGGAAAGCGGCAGTGGTTAAATTCTAAGGTTATTTTGAAGAAAGTTTCACTAAATTTTTGTTTTTCAGAGATCTTAGAAAATTCAAAGATGCCAAGAAACAATTTGAAAAAGTCAGTGAAGAAAAGGAAAACGCACTAGTCAAAAATGCCCAGGCTCAAAGAAACAAGCAACACGAGGTTGAAGAGGCCGCCAACATTCTCACGGCCACGCGGAAGTGCTTCCGGCACATAGCGCTCGACTACGTCCTGCAGGTACTGCGGCTGCGCCTTCCTAGCAGGCTCCTTTGCGTGATTGTACTAGAACTAGTAAAGTATGCCTTTTCTTCGACTTAATGTTTTTTTGAGGTGGCCTCAGACTCGCTGTGTAGCCTATACTAGTCTCAACTATCTTCCTGTCTCATTCTTTAGTGTGCTGGGCTATCGGTGTACATTTTTACCTTCAGTGGGTAACATGTTTGTGCACGTGCACACACACACACACACACACACACACAATGTAGCTGTAGATGTCTTTGGTTCTGATTTCTTTCTCCTTTCTATTGGGTTATAGTATCTTACCCATATTTTATTATCCTGTAGCCTTTCCTGTTTCAGTTTAGTTGCTATCGAGCACCAGGTTTAAATGGTGTTAGTTTTTACTGGCCACAGTGAACATGTGTATCCTTTTGTCAGTTTTTCAAAAACTTTTATAGTGCTTCTAAACCGGAACCCCAGAGTGTCTCAGGAAGTCCACTGTGGGAAGGGCTCGCCCGTGAGCTGCACGTGAGTGAGTGCCCTGATTGTTCTTGGTGTATCTGCTTCACTAACTGCCGAAGTTAGCGAGTTTCTGCAGTTTGTCTGCTGCTCTTGAAGATGAAATTCAAAGTCTCCAAAGGATGACTCCCTTTGGAGGCTGGAGACAGTGGCAGGGGTGTACTGGTTCCACAGACACCCCTGGGAGAGGTTGTCCTCTTAGGGCCCAGGTCCTTGTCAAGGCGATACCAGATGTCAGGATGATACAGGAGTGCTGGCTAGAAGGTCCCTGTTGAGTCTCCGAAGCCAAGCTACAACTGCACTGAAATTTGTCGTGAAGATCTCTAAGCCTAACATCTACAGATGGTGATGGCTTCACTATGTCTTTCTTCAGAGTCCATTGCCAGCCCTTCAGCTGTAGCCCAGAGCCTCCCACGAGTGCAGCCGGGGCAGGAGCCTCAGAACTTAGACATAGGTGGTAGACCTACAGGAAAGGTAAAAGTAGGATTTTTAAGAGATGCAAATAATAATAATATTTATTTATTTGCTCTTTGTGTGAGAATGTGCGTGTGTGCACGCATGCGCATGTGTGGATGTCAGAGGGCAGCTTTCAGGAATTTGTTCTTGTAGTAGATCAGTTCCAGGGATTGAATTCAGTAGTCGGGTATGGATACAGGTGCCTTTTTCTGCTGAGCCACTTGCAGGCCTTATAAGGTAGTCTTTTGCCACACTTTGGATTATTTACTTTGAGTTGACTTCTATAGCCATTAAAGTTCATTCTACAGCCAAATGAAAAAGACCTTGTCCAGTCACTGACTGGTCTTGAGAATGTAGGTTTTCAAGGGACTCGGACATAAGCAGATTGTAAACACATGTATAGTATATTTTTAATGTGGTGTATAGTTCAAAGCTTAGAAGTTTTAAGGTATAGGGAATCATCTTTTCTTTATAAAATAGCAATAGTTTCCTCAAGGATTGTTGACTTCATGATAATACTTATGAAATGCATATATTAGTGATTAAAAATGATCTAAGCAGAACAGTAGGAAGGTAATTTGAATTTTTTTTTAGTACATTCCTGTTCAGTAAGTGAAAAGTTTTTTGTTTGTTTGTTTTGTGTTTTCTAAAGAAGTAATGCTCCCTCTGACCCTCTTTAGGCTTCTAGAATGGTGCAGTCCGTTTCCTGTGTCCTGCTTCTCACGTTCATGTTCCTTCCTACTGAAGTGAGCCTGCACACACCTTTTCTGTCTTGCTGAGATGACAGCCACTGTGGTTCCTCCCACCGTGGCTCCTCCCACCGTGGCTCCTCCCACTGTGGCTCCTCCCAACTTCGTCCCCCCTCCCTATTTTCCCCCTTGTTCCTTTGCTCAGCTTTGTCTCCCTTATAGGTTGTTCTCAGTTCTGTTTGGTTCCTGATTCTTGGACATTTCCTTCATGCTCTTTGACAGAACCTGTTTTCCACAGAAATTCCTCACTGTCGTGTGTCACAGACAGGCGCACATCATTTTCCAAAATGGCTTTTTTCTTTTTCCCCCTTTCTGGGTGACCTCATCTCTCACTCCTGTGGCAGCTTATAATGTGATAGTCTCCTCATTTTAAGTGGTAGTGTTTAGCCAGTAGGACATCTTGGAAATCCCTCCTGCCTCTGTCTGAAGTCTGTCCTCCCCAACACCATTGCTCTTGCCCTTACCTCTGTCCAAAGTGTTTGAGTGGTCTCAAGAAAGCTGTCTTTTTACACTGTCTGTTCTTGACCCCAATACCAGGTCATTTTCTGGCCTCTGGTCAAAGTCACCCAGATGTCCCCGGCAGACTGATCATCTCTCCTCTACCTTGTCTGTGCTGCCATCTCTTAGAAATACCACACTTGCATTTGCTTTTGGTGTGCATGTGTGTGAGGCTGATTGGGCACCTCAGATGTCACCCTCAGGGACACCTCCACCTCCTTTCAGACAGCATCTCCCATGTGCCTGGAGCTCACCGACTAGGCAGCCTGGCTGTCCAGCCAGCACCTGGCATCCTTATTCCTGCCTGTCTTTGGGATTGCAAATACTTCTTACCATGCCTGGCATTTTTTTGTGTAAATTCGAGATTGAACTCTGTTGTTTGTAGAAGGTCAGCACACACCAGCATACTAACTGAACATTTCTATGTTTCTCTGTTTCTAAAGTACTGTAATTCGAGTGTGTGTGTGTGTGTGTTTGTATGTGTGTATGACATCTATCATCTGTCTGTCTGTCTATCTATCTATCTATCTATCTATCTACCTATCTATCTCTGTCTATCAATCTGTCTGTCAGTCTATCTATCTATCTATCTATCTGTCTGTCTGTCTGTCTGTCTGTCTATCTATCTATCTGACACATGCCTAGAGCTCAGCTAGGCTGACCATCTGGCAAGCCCAGGAATCTTGCTCTCTTTCCTTCCCCAGAGTGGAGATTTTAAGCATGTGCCAACGTACTAGCTTTGTTCACCAGGGTCCTGGGGATTGAACTCAGGTCCTCTCCCTTGTATGCCTCACACTCAATAGTCTGGATCCAATATTCCTAGAAGAGAGCATGTCTCTAGCTTTTATATTGAGGTTGGAAAATAGGTAGCACGTGATTTTTTTTTAAAAGCTAACGATGTAATGCTATCGATTTGGTGTATAATGCGGTTTAGCTAAAATACCCATTATTTTCAAACTTAAACATAGTAATCATGTTTTTCCTAAGAGGTCATCTGGCAGTACTAAGATGGCGTCCGTGCTCACTCCCTTCTGACTATGAGTTTATGTAATATCTCCTGGGAATTCTTGGATCATTTTATCTTTTGGCAAACGTGGCTGTTTTAGAAAATAATAGGTAACAAACACCCAGAAGTGTAAAGCATTTCAGCGCCTGTATGTATTTGAATTTACCCTTCTCCTTGAGTTTGAGTTTTTATTTTCTTTAAATTTCCAAATAGAGAGGAAAAAACAGAAGGAAAGCATAAGTCCAAGTCTGAAGAGTGGCTCTTCATAGTCTGGGCTCAGCCCTTCATAACATGGGCTCAGCTTTCCACAGCCTGGGCTCAGCCCTCCACAGCCTGGGCTCAGCCCTTCACAGCCTGGGCTCAGCCTTCCATAGCCTGGGCTCAGCCCTTCACAGCCTGGGCTCAGCCCTTCATAACCTGGGCTCAGCCCTTTATAGCCTGGGCTCAGACCTTCATAACCTGGGTTCAGCCTTCCACAGCCTGGGCTCAGCCCTTCATAACCTGGGTTCAGCCTTCCACAGCCTGGGCTGAGTCCTTCATAGCCTGGGCTCAGCCCTCCACAGCCTGGGCTCAGCCCTCAACAGTCTGGGCTCAGCCCTTCATAGCCTGGGCTCAGCCCTTCATAGCCTGGGCTCAGCCCTTCATAACCTGGGTTCAGCCTTCCACAGCCTGGGCTGAGCCCTTCATAGCCTGGGCTCAGCCCTCCACAGCCTGGGCTCAGCCCTCCACAGCCTGGGCTCAGCCCTTCATAGCTTGGGCTCAGCCCTTCATAGCCTGGGCTCAGCCCTTCATAACCTGGGTTCAGCCTTCCACAGCCTGGGCTCAGCCCTTCATAGCCTGAGCTCAGCCCTCCACAGCCTGGGTAGGGGAGGTGGAGGGGTAAGGGGGTTCCTTGTGCTCCTCAGAGCTGAGCAGACTGTGAAGCAGACATGCAGAAGAAACCAGCGATAAGGAAGAGAGTTGGATTTAGAGTTTTCTTGGTCTGTTCTTGTTTTTATGACTGTGTTTTCAAATTCCTCTACAAAACAGACCAGGAGTTGAGTGAGGAAGATGCTTGGGAGATGTTCTGTGATCTTTTGGCAATCATAAGTTGTGAAGAGCATCATTATTTTCTGTAAATAAGCAGCTTGTTAAGGATAGGGCAAAATACTTGGTCAGAATTTCTACAGCTGCAACAATCCTGGTAAAGCACATCCTGCCCTTCCGCCAAGGATAGCCTTGAACCCATGACCTCCTGCTTCTATTCCCAAGTGCTGGGATTCTAGACACGCTCCCCAGCTCCTGGTTTGGGCAGCGCTGGGGATCTGATCCAGGCCTCAGCATGTGGGCACACACTCTGCCAACCGAGCTTCACCCTGCCTGAGAAATCTCACAGTTTGCCGGTACTTTGATAAGTCGATCATAATTAAAATACTTCCGTCCATTACTTACCGTATACTTATGGCATGCTAGCTGTGCCGGAACTGAGAATAAGCTCCCAGTCTCACAGAGCTTATACTTTAGCTGGGGAAAAGACAGAGGAAGAAAACACAAAGTAAATACTAGGGAGGCAGAGGCAGGGGGGCTGTGAGTTTGAGGTAGCCTGGTCTACAAAGTGAGTTCCAGGACACCCAGGCTACATGGTGAAACCCTGTCGAAACAAACAAACAAGAACAAGTAACTGTCAGCAACAAATACTGTCAGCAAGCAGGAGTGATATACTAGGTGGTAAGTCAGGTGCTGGATCAGACGTAGAAGATGGTGGCCAGTTGAAGACCCAAGAACTAAAGAATAGTCCTGAGCCAGCCAGGACAAAGGCACCTGTGCGACAGTGATGGGGACACATTCAGGGCAGAGTGACAGAAGACTAGGCTCTAGAGCATGGCAGGGGTCTCGGCACAGTGGCCTGTGTGGGCATGGTAAGAGGTTGCAGGCTTTAAAACTAGACTAATATTCTCATTGATATTTGAAAATCACTGTGGTTGCTGTATGGAGAAGGACTGTAGGAAGCCAAGAAGGGAAACAGGCATCCAGAGAAGATGAGAAGTGGTAAATGGTGAGGATTTGCACCAAGGCTGTGGACGGGTGGAGGAAGGGGGCGGGGCGCAAGCTCTGGCGTCATCGGGGCAGCTCTGTGAGGCTGCTGTAATCTGAAGGAGCAGTGTTTGCACTGAGGGCGAGTGTGGCTGGTGCTCATTGCTATGCTGTGCTTGTCCTGGCTCCTGTAAGCCAGAAGGAAACACCAGCTCTGGTTTCCTTTGTTTGGGGATCGTTAGGACAGGCATGTTTAGAATCTTGTATCTGCATTAGTGTAATTTTTGAATGACTAATTCAGTGTATCTTCCCTCAGATTAATGTGCTTCAATCAAAAAGAAGATCGGAAATCCTTAAATCAGTAAGTTACTGAGTGCTGCTAACTGCGACTGTGTGTGTGTGTGTGTGGGGGGGGGGGGGCGTAGTATGCCACCCGGACCAGGGACTCTTGGCTCGTAGCTCCCACTTCTCTTTCCTGTGCCACCTGCTTCAAGGTGCAGCTGTCTATGTGTCTGTTCTGCTAACCCACGGCCTGCTTCACTACCAAGTGTCTTTCAAAAACCCACGGCCTGGGTTCCAAGACAGACCCACTGTGTGCTCCCCACTCTCTGTTATTCCAATGTAATATTTCATGTGGTCCAGATACCTAATACTTTTTGAAAGTAGCTGGGAGTGGCGGCTGGAGCCAGTGAGAATATTTCAGGATTGTTTGGGAAGTTATCCAACATTGTTGCCACCTAGAATTTTCTCTTTAATTGTATTTGCTTCTAGAAAGTTTCTTCTTTAAAGATTTATTTATTTAATGTATATGGGTACTTCATCTGCATGTATATCTACATACCAGAAGATGGCATCAGACAGTTGTGAGCTGCCATGTGGGTACTGGGAATTGAACTCAGGACCTTCAGAAGAGCAGTGATGCTTTTAACCACTGAGCCATCTGTCTGGCCCCAAGTTTGTTTGTTTGTTTGTTTGTTTGTTTTTAAATATATTTTAGATGTATTTATTTGTATGTATGAGTGTTTTACACACATGTATATGTACTACATGTGTGCCCGGTGCCCACAGAGGTCAGAAGAGGGCATCAGATGCCCTGGAGCTGAAGTTGACGTTGGACCGTTGTGAGCTGCTACGTGGGCTCTGAGAACTGAACCCAAGTCCTCCGCAAAGTTGTTCTGAACTGCAAGCCATGTCTCTTTTAGAAATTGTCTGCAAAGTGTCTTTCAAAAGCACATAATTCTCTATGGGTGTATGTGGTGCCTAGACATTTTGGATGTTTGAGCTTGACGACTTATGTCAGTCCTGTGCTTGAAGAGGCCCCGGCCGATGCCTGCCTGTTCTTTCTTTGCAGTCACAAAAATGTAAAGATTGCTGGGTTCCTCCCTTTTTCCCTTTGGACCATTTTTTTTTTTTTAAAGATTGCGCTCATGTGCTTTTTATTTTACCTTTTCTTTCCTGTGCATTGGTGTTCTGCCTGCACGTGTGAGTCAGACCCCCTGGATCAGGAGCTACAGACAGTTGTGAGCTGCCATGTGTGTGCTGCGGATTGAACCTGGGTCCTCTGGAAGAGCAGCCAGTGCTCTTAACCCCTGCGCCATCTCTCCAGCCCCCTCTTTAACCCTTTTTAATCTATGGTGACAGTAAGATCTTACTCGCTCTTTGACAAGGACATGAAGAGGGTGTGCTGTGACGTCATGCCCCTTCTCATTTAGAGCCTTCGGGAGGATGTTGGGGGTTTCCTTCCCAGTTGCTGTCCCTGCTGCGCAGGCCTTGTCTCCGCCTTGCTCTGTCCTAACACTGGGCTTGACTCTGGGCTTGACTCTGCGGCTCTTCTTCCCCCAGTCATGTTTCCCAGACAGGCAGTAATGGAGTCTTACCACGTCCTATCCTGTCTTACCATGGCCTCTGTGGCCATCTGGAACTCTGCACTTGAATCAGCAGGAAATTCTGGTAAATACTGCGGGGCCTGCGCCCTGGGGCTCTGTCATTTACTCCCAGCATCGGGGTCCTGAGGACCTGCCTGCCCAGAAGCAGATGAGTGGCTTGGCTAGGTTCAGTAAAACCTGATGTGTGAGCACAGAAGCTTGAATTTCATATAACGTTCACATTAATTTTTGTGTTTTTAAATTTTTGTTTCATCTATCTAAAAGGTTAACAGTGATTCTTGGCTCATGAGCCATCTCCAAACAGATGTAAAATTTGCAGACCCAAACTCGCTAGTCTTAAATGTACCGCAGTTTATCATCCTTAGTGGATATTTAAGCGATTCTTTACGTTTTTACATTAAAACATCTCATTGTAGCGATCATCCCAGGGAAAACATGATTATTACTTTATTTGCATTTACAAACAAGACATTACTTAAGGAGGTATTACATTTATCTGTTTACTTATTTTTTATGCGTATCCCCTATGGTGGGCGTGTAGGGTCAGAGGACAACTTGTGGAAGTACGGTCTCTTTTCCACTGTTGGGACCCGGGGCTTGAACTCAGCGCGTCAGGATCAGTGGCTGTCCCCGGTACAAGTTTTAAAATGTGGAGAAGGCTTTTTAAACATACTACCAAATTTCAAGGCTCCCCGACTGTTTTCACCAATAGTGCGTGGACAGCCATTTCTCCGCTGCCTCTGCCACACCGCGCACCGGAGCCCTGTCTCCTCGCCTGGCCCATTGGAACGATAGGGGAAAACGGAGATTTCCTTGTTGGATTTGCGTTGTTATCGAAGCGTTTGATCGTCTGTCCCGTATATTTCCTGACTCCTTAGGCAGCCTTCGGTTCGCGCAGACCCCTGGTGTCTTTACGGATCCCTCCTGGGCGCAGACCCCTGGTGTCTTTACGGATCCCTCCTGGGCGCAGACCCCTGGTGTCTTTACGGATCCGTCCTGGGCGCAGACCCCTGGTGTCTTTACGGATCCCTCCTGGGCGCAGACCCCTGGTGTCTTTACGGATCCCTCCTGGGCGCAGACCCCTGGTGTCTTTACGGATCCCTCCTGGGCGCAGACCCCTGGTGTCTTTACGGATCCCTCCTGGGCGCAGACCCCTGGTGTCTTTACGGATCCCTCCTGGGCGCAGACCCCTGGTGTCTTTACGGATCCCTCCTGGGTGCAGACCCCTGGTGTCAGGCCATGGATCCCTTCTGGGCGTCCTGCCTGTCGTTTACTTCCTGATATGTTTAGTGTGTACTTTGAGGTGTGCATATGTTTTACACTTTTAAAAATCATTATTTCCTCCTTCTTATGATTCAGTGGTTTTAAAAAGTCTTTCACACAGTTGTGTAGCTATTACCATTTTCTCACACTATAGTAATTTTTATATGAGTAAGTTTTATCATTAATCTTTGAATTTTATTTAACTGGTTTTTGTTTTGAATCTTTTTTCTAGAGGATTCTTTAGTGTTAACAACCTTATGGCCTACTTTAGTTTTCAGAATATTAAACAGATGTCTGTTCTTGCTAAAAATAAAACAGGTCTTAGGAGATTCTTTGCATACATTTAATTATATAATTCTTTCTCATGTAAAAATGTAACTAATAAAAGCAAGGGTGCCTTCTCTTTTGTGGATTAATAAAATCCAGGGAGCCCTCCCCGGCCCTCAATGTCAGTTACTTGGATCTTTGGAGTAAGTATAAAGACACCCCAGGCCCCGTGAGGTGACTTAGCAGATGAAGACGTTGGCTGCTGAGCCTGCGTCCTGAGTCCAGTCTCAGAGCACTGACCCCTGCAGGCTGACCTCTGACCTCCCCAGGCATCTGTGAATGTGTGCACACACAGCACATAAACATAAAAAATAAAAAATGAATAGTTTTTTAAAAAGGGAAAAGTCTATGTTGGCCCCACTGATTTATATTTTGTAGGAAATATGAAAAAGTGAGAGTCCGCGCAGTCGGGCATGGGGACCCTGGCTGACTGGTGTTTGCTATTGTTGGGGGACATGGAATTTTTTTCTCTTTTTACTTCTTTATGGCTTAAGGAGGAGTCTCCAAGGACTACATAGACATTTCATAATGTACTTACGGATTTCTAGTAAGACAGTGACGCTACTGAGAATATTATTTAAATTACCCATGTAATTTTTATTTAAGTCTAAAAGTCAGACCACTGACTTAATGTCTTAAGAGACATTGTATTCTCTTTGTATTTGTAAATATGTGTGAAATCTTCAAGAAAATTAGTTTTAGGTAGGTGTGATGCTTTGGGTTCTTGTGGAGTGGTCTTTCCTGCGGCGTGGACTCAGGCTTTCTGGAGCTTCGCGCAGTAGGTCTGAAGCCCTCTGTCCCCCTCTGTCCCCTAGATGCTGTCCTTCATGTATGCACATCTGGCCTTCTTCCACCAAGGGTACGACCTGTTCAGTGAGCTGGGGCCCTACATGAAAGACCTCGGAGCACAGGTAATCTCTTCTACTGAATCTCCGGTTCTGTGCTGTTTGTTGACATTTGTGTTTTCAAAGGTATTTAGCACACTGGGAAATACGGCTTCTCGTGTACTTAATAAGGACTTTGACACTGCAGCACATTTACATGTTGGTTGGGTGGTGAACAGAAAATGAGCTTAAGGGTAGACATGCTTGTCTTAAATAGTGAACATGCGGGTACTGACGAGGGGCTCAAGTAACTGTCAGGTATGGTGCCCACCTGAGATCCTGGCGCGGGGATGGAGTGGCTGAGGCAGGCTGAGATACGCACGGCTGCTTTTATAGTACAACCAGCAGCATTTACTCCTATACTTCTTAAACTTGAGTAACGAGTCACCGTCCTTTTATTCAAGACTTTATCCTTTTCATTTTCAAAAAATTAATACTGACTACTTGGGCAATGAAAGTCTAATGTCTTAGGATTAAGACCTTTTGGTATTCATTGCTATTTCACAGAGATGGTTTCTCTCTCTCTCTCTCTCTCCCTCCCTCCCTCCCTCCCTCCCTCCCTCCCTCCCTTCTTTCCTTCCTTCCTTCCTTCCTTCCTTCCTTCCTTCCTTCCTTCCTTCCTTCCTTCCTTCCTTCCTTCCTTCCTTCCTTCTTTCCTTTCTCTTTTCTTTCTTTTTCTTTTTTTGTTGGAGCTGTAGTTCCCGCCCAGGGCCTTGTACATGCTGTGCATGCGCCTTACCATGATGTGTTCTGAGTCCCTTCAGACAGTGATTTTACTGAGTGATGAACTGCCTTACTTTAGATACAATAGGATTAATCTGTAAGTTTTTCTTTCCCAGCATATATTTCTTTTTTGAGGTGAGGGATAAAGAAAAAATAGAATTTAGGGAAATGGAGAAAAGGTAAGAGTGGATTGGGGATGCCATCCAATGATTAAAGTGTGTGGGGGGGGGGAGGGGGGTAGCGAGGGACAGAAGGTGGGCTCCTGTGCAGCATGCACTGTGGATGGCATGCACTGTGTGTCTGTCTCTTGCACTGCGTTGTTGTTCGTCTCTGTGCCAGGTGCTCTGTGTGTCAGTTGAGGTGGGATCTGTGTGCAGTCCACACTGAGGATGCTAGGACGTCTGTAAGAGAGTTTTCTTTCTTTCCTGTAAGGTCAGAAGCACAGTCTCATGGCCCGTGTACCTGCCTTGGCTTACTGTGTCTTTCGAGTTAGCCTCGTGGTTCAACGCGACTTGTCCACCTTAGTGTCTTGTCAGACCACAGCTAAGGGAGGAAAGGGAAGGGAAAGACACATCTTGTCTGCTGCAGGAGAGCGCCTAGAAACTGCACATTTGTGTACCTCCTGAGCTCAGTCACTCACTGAAGGAAACCTGGAGATTGACAGCTTTGATGGTAGGATTAGTGAGCGGTGCTTCAGGGAAGAGGAGAAACGAGATAACTGGAGAAGCTAATTATACCCAGGAGAGGGACGGTGGTGGAGAAACTGCAGCTGACTCGTGGTCCCGGCCTGCTGGCAGGGTCAGCCCTCCTGTGCTCTGGGCACTCTTTGCCCTCTGGAGTGCTCTGTTTAGATGTGGCAGTTAGGATGATCTTGTAGTAGCTGAGTTAGTAGGTAATAACTCCAGAACCATGGCATTAATATTCTTTTATTACTTAATTAACCTTCCAGAGGCAGGGCCATCCTGTGTCGACCACTCTGGTCTTGATTCCTGGACTCAAGCAAGCTTTCTACTGCCCCACCCCTTTAAGCTGTCTTTTATTTATTTGGCCAATTACTTAGTTTACCTTTTAGATTTGATTATAACATAAGGCAGGCAAGTTGGAAACATGGGGTGTGGCTAGTGATGGGATTCAGCTGTTGCTCTGCACTCTCGACCTTTGCCTTATTGAATTTAGCTGCACTGCCATTTGGTATTGTTGAGAAGGAGGAAAAGTCATGTTTTTATATGTGTGCTTTGTTTTGTTTTGTTTTTTGTTTTGTTTTGTTTTACCTTGTCTGCAGCTGCCCGAATCTTCTAGGTGGGTCATCAGGCACTTTAGGTTGGAGGCTTAGTCCTTCAAGGATGGAACATACCCTGTTACAGTGCTCAAGACAAGAGCCTTCCCCTAGGATATGGGCTTCCTCAAAAGAGAGTTAATACTAGAAAACTGGGAACTTCTACTTGAATGTTTAGCCAAAACTGTTGTTTTAGGTTAACTTTAATCAAGTGATTTATGCTTATCTATAAACTGACTTGGAATATGGTTTTAAAAAAATCCTTATTTCTGTAAATTTTAAGTCTATAATTTTCTTCTTTTAGTTGGATCGACTGGTTGTAGATGCAGCAAAGGAGAAAAGAGAGATGGAGCAAAAACATTCCACGATCCAGCAGAAGGTACACCTGACGCTAGACTGAGCCCCTCACGGGGATGTTAGTGAGTGCGGCCAGCCTTCCTCCTCAGAACCTTCTTGCTTGATCCAGTGAATCCTTCTTGTGAAAAGTGAAATGTCTTAGATGATGTTAATATGCACATTTCATTCTCTCTTCAGATCAAAACATTTGCAGGCTGTGGTCTTGAACCAGTTTATAGATACTCTTAACCTGTCAGGAGCTTAACTAAAGGTTGCACCTTGTTAAAATTTTAAATATTATTCATGCTTTCATTTAGGATACTAACAACCTCCTGCCAAAGTGTCTGTGCATGTGTGTGTGAGCAAGAGAGAGAGAGACAGACAGAGAGACCGAGAGAGAGAGACAGAGAATGTCTCTTTTCCTTTCTCTCTCTTTCTCCCCTTCTCTGTGTCTCCATCTCTCTCTCCCTCTGTCTCTCCCTCTCTGTCTCTGTCTCTCTGTCCCTCCCTCCCTCCCTCCCTCTCTCTCTCTCTCTCTCTCTCTGACCCCCACTGAGTTACCCCAGGGCTGCTCAGCACCTCCTTCTGAGCCCTCATTGCTTGTTGAATTGCCTAAGCCTCGTTAAACTATTTTTTGACAAAGGTTTTTTAAATGAGAATTAAATAGTAAATTTGTATTCATTTCTTCATGCAGGAGTTCAGTTTTGTCATTTCCTGAGCATAGCCTAAGAGTACTTTATCTTAGATAGTCTGAGATGTACCTGTGTTATAATCAAGCATAAAAGACAAATCAGGGATTACATACAGTCATATAAAATTCCTGCATGCTATGAGAAATCTGCCCTCTGGATAATAAGGAATCTAGGCATTTTTGATTACAAATTACTCAGATTGGATCTAACATAGAAGATGTGGATGGAAACAGATGAAAGCAAAATCCATTGCGAGTGTGAGAAAAACATAATTAATGGATTATTCATGCTCAAAGAGAAATAACGTTTAGAAAAGGATAGAATTTTCTCTTAAGCCATTTTTTAAATCAGTTACTTTTAGTTATTATAGGTTGAAGCCAATGCAATGTTTTCTTTTGTTTAAAGTTGTGATCTTTCAAGCCAAAGGGTAGTGGCAGGACACGCCTGTAATCCCAGCATTCAGGAGGCAGAGGCAGGCAGATCTCTGAGTTTGAGGCCAGCCTGGTCTACAGAGGGAGTTCCAGGACAGCCAGGGCTGCACAGAGAGGCCCCGTCTCATACAAACAAAGACATGATCTTCTGTATTGCCTGGCCTAGCTTCCAGCCCTTGCACTCCTGCCTCCCGCATGCCGGGGTCCCAGGAGTGTGCCACCACCCAGCTTTGGGGTGTCATGACTTGCTCTCTCTCTCTCCTGCTGTCCCTCTCTCTTCCAAAGAGTCTTTCTTTGTGTCTCAGACAGGCCTTAAACTCATGATCTGCCTGCCCCAGCCTCCTGAGTTCTGGGGTTACAGCTGTGACCACTTGGTCTGGCTCGTAGTGTTTAGAGTGTGCAACATGGTATTTTGATAACTAGCTTGTTTTAATGGCATCACTGTCAAATGATTGTTAAAAGTAGATTCAATAGCTTTTTAGTAAAATGACAAATTATGTTTATAGAAATATGTGTTTGTTGGTTAAATTGAATATATGTACATATATATATATACCCACACATACATACATAGATATGTATGTATGTAACTCTAACCCTAACCCTCAAACTGTTGTATCTTTAAACTGCTAAATTATCAAATCTGAGATTATTTGACTTTCAATAATACACAACTGTTTTTCTTTGAGAAAATGATGCTTTTTTTACTCATTGTGAATACTTTCTCTGTCCCTAAATGCTGACACAGGCTGCATTACAGGTAAAAAAGAAAAAAAAAATCTAGTCAACTAAAATCTAAGGGGCAGCAGCTCTGATGTACATTCTACGGTGTTCTAACAATATGTGACAGTGTCCTTCGCATGGCCTTGGACAGATGCACGTGCTAATGGAGTAGAGCTGCAGTACCAGAGTGTGCGTGTCCTCAGCATGGCGAGAACGCTGGTGGGCAGCCCGAGGGCCCTTGTTGTCCTCACCGATACCCTGCAGACACGGACATCTCACTGGTTTAAAGTCCGCACCATTAGTGACTAGTGGATCACGTCTATCCGTGACCTGTTCCCTGTCTGTGAAGAGTCTATTCGCCTTTCTTCCTTTTTACTGCCAGGCTTCCTAACTATTTGCTGCAGACAAGTATGGTTTAGACTTTCGTGGTTTCGGCCCCGTGTCTGGTGCTCTTGTGACTTGCTCAGCAGTTCCCAGCACACGATCATGGCTGCCCCTCCTGTGTAGGTTTGCTTTTCCCGTTTATGTCTGCCTGAGACTGAGCTCAGGCCGCATGTCTGATAGGCAGGCCTTTGCTGAGGAGCTGTACCCCCAGGCTTTGCTCTTTACGTCATGTGTAACTGGGTTCTTGGGTGGAGTGGGTGGAGATCTGCTTTCATTACGTCAATATCACGTTGATCATTAATACAGCTTCTTCCTCTGATGTTGTCCGACGCCTTCTGTCTGTCTCAGGCGCTTTCCGGCTGTGGACACCTCCCACCCCCCACCCCCACCCCTACCTCCACCCCCGGTCATCTCGTCACAGTCATCCTTCCACATTGCTGTCTAATTGTTCCGAGCTTTACAGCTCCACATGCCTGGGTAGCAGAGCCTCCATCTCGTTTCTTTCTCCTTTTACGGACTGAGTTGTGTAGGCAAACAGACCTCAGGAGCAAGTTTGTTCTATAACAAGAGCTTTTGTGGGGACTGGTAAGATGACCTAGAGGGTAAAAAGTGCTTGCCACACAAACCTGGCAGCCTGGTGCAGTCTCCGGAACAAGCTTATCCTTGGACCTCAGCGAGTACCGTGGAGTGCTAGTCTTCCCCTGGTATACACACAATAGTAATTAGGTGTTATGCTGGACCTGTGAGAAAGCAGGTGAGCTTGGTTTATAGTACTGTGTACATCACAGTCTTACCCGACCTGCTGTTTAAAGTTTCTTTAATGATTTGCATAAACTTTTGTGATTTTCTTACATACCTGCTATTGGGTTTACTCCCAGACACTCACATGGCAAATGCTCCTGTCATTCTCTCTTTAGAGAGTCTGTCTTCTCTGTTACCTTAGGGTAAGGCTGTTCCCATGCTGAATTTATCCTAACACTCTTACTGATGCTTTTGGTAGTGATTTCTTTCTGAATGTTTTGGAATGTTCTGTGTACAGAGTCCTCTCCATAAATACCGACTGTGCATTGTGTCCTTTCCTTCCGGCGCCTCACCGTTTAGATTACAGGTGACTGGGACCTCACAGTGGTCTTGGAGGGTGGTGGTGGACGGCCTGCTCTCACTGGCAGTTTCAGCGGGGTCTTTCCTTGGCTCCTTCCAGTCAGCGTGCTTAGCTGAGCGGTCTGGACTCTGCAGGAAAGCATAGGTTCTCCTGAGCAGCACGGACCCTAAGTCTGTTGTCCTTTTGGCTTCCAGTTTTCTTTTTCTTCAGTGTCCTTCGAGTGTTCCTTCCTAATTGACAGATCATGAATATGTTCACAGAGATTCCAGCGGCAGTGCTACATCCAGTATCACCAGCTGTGATATATATAGATGTGTGTACAGATGGGACACTGTCATGGGTCAGATCTGACTTCTTTATTAAGGGACAGTAGTAATGCTCCTGCAGTCTTAGTCCTTTCCTTTGCAACTTTGTGTGTGTGTGTGTGTTGTCTTACAGTCTTTCTCCTGTGCGCTGATTTATGTAAGTGTCCTCTGTTGCCATCCTAGCGTTCTCCCTTATCGTGGTCTTCCCTCTTTCTTAGGGAAGTCTTACTCCAAACTTTTTTAAAAGCCCCTTTCCCTAGATAAATTTCTCTTTCTGGGGACACAGTCGTCTGAACTCCTGTGTGTGTTATTTTGTCTAGGATTTCTCCAGTGACGATTCCAAGCTAGAGTACAATGTAGACGCTGCAAATGGCATTGTGATGGAAGGGTATCTGTTCAAACGAGCCAGCAACGCCTTCAAAACGTGGAACAGGTAAGGGAGCTTGATCGTAGTCTGGATGCTAGCATGTTGGCCACATTTAGCCTTTCCCAGTAATTACCAACTTTTTTCCTTCAGAACTTTCTAAACTCTACCAAATGGTCAGGTGACAAATGAAAACATGCATTTTTAGATTTGAAACTTAAGGCTTAAAGGAGAAAACTAGTTCTTATAATGCTTGGGCTATAATGACTAAAGTCTCACTCATCTTTTATTAAGAATTATAATTTTAATTAAGAGCTTACTTGTGGCCAGGTGGTGGGTGGCAGCAATGCGCTCCTTTACCCCAGCACTCGGGGGACAGGGGCAGGGGCAGGTGGTCTCTGAGCTCTAGGACAGCCAGGGGACACAGAGAAACCCTGTTTTGAAAAATAAAACAAGCAAGCAAGCAAACAAACAAACAAAAAACAGAAAGAAAGAAAGAAAGAAAGAAAGAAAGAAAGAAAGAAAGAAAGAGACAGATAGAAAGACAGAAAGACAGACAGACTTTGCTTGTGAGTCTCAAGCCCAAATGGCCCTGACCGTTTGGCTTCTGGCTTTTATGATCCCACTTAACATAGAACATGGTAAGTCATGGCAACCATTATTTCATTATTATTAATGTGATGGCTAGTAAAAGTTCTAAATTTTTAATGAATTAATTTTTATAAAATATAAAACTATTGGATGTCTTATAAGAACGAGATTATAGCCAGGTGTCATGAGGAACACCTATAATCCTTTCAGGAGGTGAAGGCAGGAGAATTTTGAGTTCATGGCCAGTCTGTGCTGCATAGTAAGATTTTGTATCTAAAATTGCAAAATGAAACAAAAAGACTATCTAAAATATTTTACTGTATTAATATGATAAGTAAAATAATTTCATACCAAGTAGCATTAAAAAGTTGCTTGGTGCAGAGTCATCCTCCTGAATGTTTGTGATCTGTTGCTCAAGGGTGCCTTTTTGTTGTTGTTTTTTGTTTAAATTTTAAAAAAAAGATAATTTTGTAGTAATGGAGAAGGCTGTTGTTTGAGACGGAGCATTACCATCATCAGGAGGTCTTTCTCAGAAAGTACATCTGGTGTCTGTTTCAGTCACTTAAACGGGCATCGCAGTGCTGTACTGAAATGGGTTTGTACTGAAACCTGTTTAGGTTTCTTGGTATTGAAGTTGAAAAACCTCCAGTGACATTTCTAAATGTCAGTGGTTTATTGAGCATTTCTCTCAAAAATACTCTTATTGAGTATTTGATATTATAGAAAATCTAAA
Organism: Apodemus sylvaticus; assembly: GCF_947179515.1. NCBI lineage: Eukaryota > Metazoa > Chordata > Mammalia > Rodentia > Muridae > Apodemus > Apodemus sylvaticus. Next base: position 69,381,561 of record NC_067486.1, read on the forward strand.
TGGCTTTATTTGAAGTATTTTATCTTTATCTGAGAGTTACTATACTATGGAAACTATGATGATATTATCATTAAGCCTGTGAGTTAATGCAGAATTTCTAAATGAGACGCAGGTACTGGAGGACCAGCTGTAGTGATCGGGCTTTCAATAATGCTTCTAGTTATCATACTGTGAAAATGAAACGTAAAATTGTGTTCTGTGAGCTACAATGTAAAACAGTCATCCTTTAAAGTCTTTCCTGACAAATTTTGTAGTTAGCATAGGAAACTGGAAACAGCTAGTATGCGATAAATTCTTTAAGATTATTTAGCCAAGATAGGTTTATAGTATAATGTTAGAATTGAAATTTAAACTTTAGACTGACAAACTACGTCCTTAAAGCTTAAGAAAATGAAAGTACAATAAATATCTAGGAATGTAGATAGAATAAAGAAGAAAAATACATTTCCTTGGACCACTTCAGCGAGGTGTGGTCTCAGACTCCATACTCAAGCACAGTGCTCTTAGTGGAGGATCCCATTGCTGTTCAGAGCACCAGAGTGCAATCAGTAGCACATCAGATGTGGACCTTATGAGGTTTTGTTATTTGTCTTGGGAGCCCTATTAACTGGCATTGATACTAAAATCAAAAGCAAGATCAAGTAGGGAGAAGCTGTAAATCCAGCTGCAAATCCCTGCTGTAGCTAGCTGTGCAGGCTCTGCAGGATGAGAGGCATCTGTCCCCCAGGAAGGAGGCCGCTGCTCAGAGGTGCAGCCTGTGACCACTGGAATCACCGGCTGCAGGCCAACTGCATTTTCAGCAAGGAGATGGAGATTTACTGAGATAATGAAATGAAGAGGGATTTATTTTTCGCCTCATTTTGTAGTTTGGAAATTACAGACTGGGATCCTTTGAGGGAGCCTGTGTTGAGGGGCTGTGCTTCAGTAGAAGAGCTGTGTGCCTGAGATCCTGAGGCAGGCCAGTGTTGATGACAGACTTACTGCAGGACACTGATGCCTTTCCCAGACCATGTCCTCAGTGATGTAGTTGCCCAGCACAAGGCTCACTACTAGGGACCCACCACCCTTGTGGTACCTCACCGTGAGCCAGACCTGGCACAAAACCTCCTGGTGGGGTGGGGGGGGGGGGTGGGGAGGACAGATGTTAAAAACTACAAATGCATTTGCATTTCTTAAATGAGGCTTTTCAAAAACTCTAATCTCAGGAAATGCCAGTAATTTTCTTTTGTCTGTGTTTGGTTTGGTGTCTTCCCTAGTTTGTCATCTAGATTATTATAATACATTCTACTGCTCTGAGTAAGACTTTATACTCCTTAGCATTAAAACCGTCTCAGAAGCTGCCTCTGCAGATACAAAACTTTTCTACTCATGACCTAAGTAGTTCTCAAAAATACTGTTTGATTGATTTCAAGGAAAGTTTCCGTTTTTGTAGCTACCCTAAGGCACAACCATATGATGGTGCATTTGATCTTTTTTTTTTTTTAAGGTTTATTTATTTATTATATGTAAATACACTGTAGCGGTCTTCAGACACCTCAGAAGAGGGTGTCAGATCTCATTATGGATGGTTGTGAGCCACCATGTGGTTGCTGGGATTTGTACTCAGGACCTTTGGAAGAGCAGCAGGTGCTCTTAACCGCTGAAACATCTCTCCAGCCTGGTGCATTGATCTTGCCTATAATTTTATGAAGTTATGTCATATTTTCAATATCAACTATTAAAGATCCCCAGCCTGAGGGATATGTGATTAGGAATTCCCAAATAGTTAAAAAAAAAAAAAAAAAGAAAACCTCCCTCACGCTTCAGAACTTAGTTCCACTCTAAGTGTCTAGTATTGTGTGGCATAAGAATGGACCGTCCACGCCCTTTTGCCTTGCCAGACTTGTTCCTCCTCCGTCCCCCTCCCCCTGTGGCATCTCGACACTGAAGTGTATTCTAGTGTTAGCGCTCTGTATGATCTACAGACTCACCCAGCTGAGTCAGAATTCTGGGATTAAACAACTCTCATATAGAGATTTTTTTTCTTGTAATGATTATTTAAACAGTGCAATTATTTATACTATTTAAATTCATGCAAATTATGTAAATACTATTTAATTAGCATTTACATTATAATAGCAACTGTAAGTGATATAGACATACTGTCTCGGTTAACTCAGGAGGCCCAGGTGGGAAAACCACCTGAGCACAGAAGAGGGCATCGTGGAAAGAGACTTTCTGTTACACACACACACACACACACACACACACACACACACACTCTACCACCACACAGTCTCCCCTCTTCTTTTTTTTTCCTCTCCCCTCTCTTCTTCTCTGTTACCCTCCCCTCTTCCCTTCCCCCTCTCTTCCCTTCATCTGTGTCTCCCTCACACACTCAGACTCTCACACATTATGATTCTGTGCAAATGCTACATCTTATCTTCAAGAACTTGAGCATCTACAGATACCGGTGTGTGTGATTGGGTCCCAGAACCTTATGCTACACTAACCCCATGGTGGCTTTATTTTTCTTGAGATGCGTTAAGATCTGCCACAATGAGGAGTTTCTAGACGGGGTTTCTCTGTGTAGTCTTTGCTGGCCTGGAATTCACACTAGACCAGGAGACCAGGCTGGCCTTAAACTCAGGGATCCTCCTGCCTCTGCCTTTGCCTCCTGAGATTAAAGGCAGGAGTTAGAAAGTCTGGCTTGTACACTGAGCTTTCTTATTAAGTTATTTTTGTTCTGGTGTGGCAGTGCCAATTCAGATTTTAAACATTGAAACCTATGTTTCTTTATTGCTTTTCCTAATGAATTTGGAAAAGGATAACAAAGAAAATAACTTAGATATAACTTAGCACTAAGGTAGAAAGAATAATAAAGAAGCAGACTCCTTTGTTGGACCAGAAAATACAACTCAGTGCATAGAAGGTGTCACACAATGTTTGAAGCTTAAGGGTTAGTGGCCATGCAGGCAAGAATGGGAAGAACGCGCTCGCGCTGAAGCTGAGTGCTCCTAGCTCCTGGGATGGAGGAGGCAGGAGGATTGTAGGTGCAAGGTTAGCCTGAACTGCATCGCCTGGGCCTGTCTCCATCATCCTACTCCCCACCCTCCCCGGAAGCAATCAAAGAATCTTTCTTATTTATTTATTTATTTATTTATTTATTTATTTATTTATTTATTTATTTATTTATTCCCCTCCCCCCTTCCCTTTCTCCCTCTTGCTCCAGCCCTGCTCGCTCCGGCCCATAGGTTTTTATTTGTTTCTCATTACGATGGTTGTGAGCCACCATGTGGTTGCTGGGATTTGAACTCAGGACCTCCAGAAGAGCAGTCAGTGCTCTTAACCGCTGAGCCATCTCTCCAGCCCAGGAATCATATTTATCTGTGGCCTTAGAGTCTTTGTTATCATCTGATGGAGATGAGTGTGGGCCGGTAGGCCGTTTATGATCCGTCAGCATTTTATGATCTTTGAAATTCTTAATTAGTAACCCTGCTTTCCTTCCAAAGAGTTTGTATTTGCTCAAGGCTTGTGGAGATGAACATGTAGTGATTTTCCTCTCACTTTCCAGGCACAGCTTATTCATGTGTGGCACAGTACTATCTGTATTTTCTAGTTAAACCATAGAGGTAGAAAACCATAATAGATGTGGAAGGTAATAGTAATATAATAATTCAAATATTTTCAAAGTATATCCGTTTCTTAAGAATTGAATTGCTACAAATTGCATGTATTTGTATTCCGTAAATCAAACACATGGATACTTTTGACTGCATTGTTAGATTATTAGCTAAGCTTGTTTCTTTAATTTTTGTCTTATTTTTGTATCATGCTGGTCCTTTGCTTATTTGCACATTTGCGTTTTCTTTTCTTTTATACCTTTCCCTTTTGTTTTAACCCTACCCCATTTTTTCACATGACAGGAAAAAGCCCGATCACATCAGGTACCAAATAGCTTCCTGCCCTTCCTCCTTCTTCTTACCCAGTCTCTTCTGTCAGCACGAGAAAGTGCCTAATTAACCCGCGTTCAGCCGGATTACTTGCAATGGATGAAACCATCTCTTCATACTCTCAATTGGAAAGGAAATATGAGCAGTTATTTGAGGAAGAGAATTACACCTTTCAATTGCACGTGTCCTCAGTGGATTTGACCTGGGAACAGACAGTTGACGTACTCATAGTTTGCCACGTAGATGCAGACCCAGTGGTCGGAGCACCCTGTGGCTTCTGGTTTTTATGAGGGACACAAAGTAGCAAATTGTGATGAGTCCTAAGGTAGCCACTGATTGTGTTGAGTTTGTTGTCCCCGCTTAGGTTTTCTTTGTTCTATTATTTTCTTCCCATGAAAACAGCAAATGTTGTTGAAAATAAAACAATACATTAGGCCTTAAATTCTATTACATGTTTACCTAGCACCTGAGTATGTATCTGAGCCCATGATTTATGTCATTGTAGCTATAAAACTTCTTCAAATTTAGAACTGTGACTTTTACCAATATTTTTGCATGGTAAAATATATTTGACTTTTACAAATATTTTTTTTCTTTTGGCCAAATTTTGTCACTTAGAAATTTTCCCTGGTAGGTAATAGTATTTGATTTATTTAAAAATAAATGTAACATGTTTGTCTAAGTTACATTAAATTACTCCATTTTGAGATAGATGCAGAATGTGTCTTCATTTCTTACATAGGACATTAGAGAATGTCTTGCCCTTTGTGCTTCACTCTTTGGTCTTATAGACTCTGCCCTGTGTTAGCACAGTGATTTCCAGACCTTGTCTCTGAGATCTAGTTGCAGTTTTTGTGGTACTTTAAAATTTCCTGTACCAAGTGCTTCAAATGCTAGTATTTGTGTGTGTGTGTAATCTATAGACTACGAGTTTTTTACCACATGTTCTCTTTCTTGGAACTATTAAGAGTCACTAAGATTATTTTCTAGGAGCAATTAAAACCTCTATTCCAGGGGTTGGAGAGAGAGCTCAGTCAGTAAAATATGAGGCAGATATGAGGCCCCGAGTTTGATCTCCTACAACCCATGTGCAGATGCCACATTTGGCCTGTGCTTATGCCCAGCACTGAGGAGGGAGGGAGGGAAAGAGGGAGGGAGGGAGAGAGGGAGAGAGACAGACAGACAGACAGACAGACAGACAGACTGACCAACCCCAGGACTCGATGGTTTGTGAACATGAGAGACACTGTCTCAAAGCAGTTGGGCAGTTCCCCAAGGTCGTCCTCTGGCCTCCACGTGTATATGCATACATGCGCATGCACACCAGAGCACATGCCTACTCTGTCCCGATACCCACACTCTATGTATATCACATCAGCCGAGTGTCCTTTAGTTACCTAGCTAGAGTGCTGGTTGATGTCAGATGTGTGCTTTTAGTGGAGGGAGAAGGAAGATTGTGTCAGAAAGATACATCTTCGCAATTCATTCTTCTTTACCTATGATATATTATGTTTTCTTTAAGGAGGTCACAAATGAAGAGGCATTTGTATTGTCTTTTCTAAGTATGTTACAAAACCTGATGATGTAAGAATGTTACCCAGAAGCACGTAAATGTCGGGGAAATGGAGCTTCAGAAATACTTATGCTCTACAAGGTTAATAGTTGAAGGGATAGTTCCTGGTGGAACAGAGACAGTTTTATCTAGCAGATGATGATGATGATGATGAGGAGGAGGAGGAGGAGGAGGAGGAGGAGGAGAAGAAGGAGGAAATCTGCCCTAATATGGACAAAAATCAAAAGAAAAAATAATTTTGTGTCCCTCAGAAGCATGAAAAGTTTACATAGTTGTGTGGACATCTTCCCATTGTTCAATAAAATTAGTTTTCCCTAATCTAAGTAAGAGGACTCTTACGCTATACAGTCTATACATTATTATTGATGTAATTCATCTTCCTCAAGTGAGCTTTAAGAACAAGACTTTGATCAGATTGAGAGATTGTTCCCATTGCATGTCATCCGCGTGGCAGGCTGCACCATCTGGTCTGTTTGTAGGAGTTTCCTCTAACGTCTCTAACCCCTGCCTGTCCCCTCACAAGACCCTGGAAGTTCTCCCTTTTCTGGTCTGTTGATTTGCGTTCAGTGGCACCCCACCTTGTTTTGTTCAGATGCTTATTTAACAAAACTTTCATTCAATGAAAAAGGTTTGTAATGTCTTCAAGTGGCAAGAAAACCTACCCCACCTGTACAAGGCCGAAAAACCGCCAAGGCATCTTCTGGTCTCCTCAGCTTTGGAGAAATGACCAAAAATTTGAAAATAGAAAATCAAAACACCTAAATACAATTTCTAG